>NW_027175242.1:300000-600000 GCF_028021215.1 Eschrichtius robustus
CTTTCCTTCTACTAACTTTGGGTTTTGTTCTTCTTTCTCTAGTTCCTCTAGGTGTAAGGTTAGATTGTTTATTTGAGATTTTTCTTGTTTCTTGAGGTAGGCTTGTATTGCTATAAACTTCCCTCTTAGAACTCCTTTTGCTGCATCCCATAGGTTTTGGATCATCGTGTTTTTGTTGTCATTTGTCTCTAGGTAGTTTTTGATTTCCCCTTTGATTTCTTCAGTGATCTCTTGGTTATTTAGTAACGTATTGTTTAGCCTCCATGTGTTTGTGTTTTTTACAGTTTTTTCCGTGTAATTGATTTCTAATCTCATAGCATTGTGGTCGGAACAGCTGCTTGATATGATTTCAGTTTTCTTAAATTTACTGAGGCTTTATCTGTGACCCAAGATGTGATCTATCCTGGAGAATGTTCCGTGTGCAGTTGAGAAGAACGTGTAATCTGCTGTTTTTGGATGGAATGTCCTATAAATATCAATGAACTCTATCTGGTCTATTGTGTCATTTAAAGCTTGTGTTTCCTTATTAATTTTCTGTCTGGCTGATCTCCACTGGTGTAAGTGAGCTGTTAAAGTCCCCCGCTATTATTGTGTTACTGTCGATTTCCTCTTTTATAGCTGTTAGCAGTTGCCTTATACATTGAGGTGCTCCTATGTTGGGTACATATATATTTATAATTGTTATATCTTCTTCTTGGATTGATCCCTTGACCATTATGTAGTGTCTTTCCTTGTCTCTTGTAACATTCTTTATTTTAAAGTCTATTTTATCTGATATGAGTATTGCTACTCCAGCTTTCTTTTGATTTTCATTAGCATAGAATATATTTTTCCATCGCCTCACTTTCAGTCTGTATGTGTCCCTAGGTCTGAAATGGGTCTCTTGTAGACAGCATATATATGGGTCTTGTTTTTGTATCCATTCAGCCAGTCTATGTCTTTTGGTTGGAACATTTAGTGCATTCACGTTTAAGGTAATTATCGATATGTATGTTCCTACTACTATTTTCTTAATTGTTATGGGTTTGTCTTGGTGGGTCCTTTTCTTCTCTTGTGTTTCCCACTTAGAGAAGTTCTTTTAGCATTTGGTGTAGAGCTGGTTGCATGGTGCTGAATTCTCTTAGCTTTTGCTTGTCTGTAAGGCTTTTGATTTCTCCATCAAATCTGAATGAGCTCTTTGCAGGGTGCAGTACCCTTGGTTGTAGGTTCTTCCCTTTCATCACTTTAAATTTATCATGCCACTTCCTTCTGGCTTGTAGATTTTCTGCTGAGAAATCAGCTGTTATCCTTATGGGATTTCCCTTGTATGTTATTTGTCATTTTTCCCTTGCTGCTTTCAATAATTTTTCTTTGTCGTTAATTTTTGTCAATTTGATTACTATGTGTCTTGTCATTTTTCTCCTTTGGTTTCTCCTGCCTGGGACACTCTGTGCTTCTGGACTTGGGTGGCTATTTCTTTTCCCATGCTAGGGAAGTTTTTGACCATAATCTCTTCAAATATATTCTCGGGTCCTTTCTCTCTCTCTTCTCCTTCTGGGACCCCTATAATGCGAATGTTGTTGCGTTTAATGTTGTCCCAGAGGACTCTTGGGGTGTCTTCATTTATTTTCATTCTTTTTCTTTATTCTGTTCCATGGCAGTGATTTCCACCTTTCTGTCTTCCAGGCCACTTATCCGTTCTTCTGCCACAGTTATTCTGCTACTGATTCCTTCTAGTGTATTTTTCATTTCAGTTATTACATTGTTCACCTCTGTTTGTTTGTTCTTTAATTCTTCTAGGTGTTTGTTCCTTAATTCTTCTAGGTCTTTGTTAAGCATTTCTTGAGTCTTCTCGATCTTTGCCTCCTTTCTTTTTCTAAGGTCTTGGCTCAACTTCACTATCATTATTCTGAATTCTTTTTCTGGAAGGTTCCCTATCTCCACCTCATTCCGTTTTTTTTCTGGGGTTTTATCTTGTTCCTTGATCTGGTATAAAGTCCTCTGCCTTTTCATTTTGTCTATCTTTCTGTGAATGTGGTTTTCCTTCCACAGGCTGCAGAATTGTAGTTCTTCTTGCTTCTGCTGTCTGCTCTCTGGTGGATGAGTCTATCTTAGAGGCTTGTGCAAGCTTCCTGAAGGGGAGGGACTGGTGGTGGGTAGAGCTGGGTGTTGCTTTGGTGGGCAGAGCTTTAATCCGCTTGTCTACGGATTAAATAAAACTTTAATAAAAAGTTGAATCTGCTTGTCTGCTGATGCATGGGGCTGGGTTCCCTCCCTTTTGGTTGTTTGGCCTGAGGCGACCCAGCACTGGAGCCTACCTTGCTCTTGGTGGGGCTAATGGCGGACTCTGGGAGGGCTCACACCAAGGAGTATTTCCCAGAACTTCTGCTGCCAGTGTTGTTGTCCTCACGGTGAGCCACAGCCACAGCCACCAGCTGCCTCTGCAGGAGACCCTCTAAAAGTAGCAGGTAGTTCTGGTCATTCTCCTACGGGGTCACTGCTCCTTCCCCTGGGTCCTGATGTGCACACTACTTTGTGTGTGCCCTCCAAGAGTGGAGTATCTGAGTGGAGTTGAGACTCTGAGACTCTGTGTGGAGTCGCACAGACTCTGGGTCCTGTGAAGCTTCGATGTTTTGTGATTCTAGAAATCCTATAGGAGACGGTCCACAGCAGGTGAAGCTAATGTTGTCAGTAGAGGTGTTGAAGCCAAAGATCTGCAGTTCCGGCTAGAGGTGCCGATGTACATACAGGACAAAATCATCTCGTGTGAATGTAGTTCAGGCATGTTTAAGATGAATGCAGTCATGTTAATGCCTACCATATTCTATCTTGAGCCTCTCCTCAGGGACCTCCTCCTCAGTTCCTGAGGCTCCTGTAAGTCATGTACAGGGGACTGGAGAGTGGGCTCTGTCCAGTCTGAGCCCTGAGTTACCCTGTGTGTATCTTAGGATACTTTGTATTTCTGTGGTGTCTGTTGTAACATCATCTCTTTCATTTCAGATTTATTTGGGCCCTCTCTTTTTTAACAAAACATACTACTGTTGTCTTTTATTCTTTACAGAAGTTTAATCAGTGTTTGATCTACTATCCTTACCCTATGTATACTTTTTGCAGTGAGATTTTTACTTTTCTTTGTTTCCTTGTTACTATCAATAATTAGTGAGACTTCTTTTAAGCTACCTTCAACATTGCTTATAAAGCTGCTTTATTAGTGATGACAGAGCCTTAATGGAAGTCATGTTCTGGTTGTAAATTAGAATGCAATGTGCCAGCACAAAGCCCCTTAAGTTTATGTCTCATTACTTCTTGTTCTTTTTTTAATTTAATTTTTATTTTTTGTCAGAGCAAATTTGATTAAAATGTTTTGTTTCTTCTAGGTGTGCAAGATGTGGTTCTTTTAAACATATACATATATCTATTCTTCTTTGGATCATTTTCCCATGTAGGTTATGACACCATGTTGAGTAGTCTTGTCTTGGTATTACGTAGGTCTTTGGTGATTACATATTTCACATGTGTTTCTATATCTATCTTAACCCCAATATCCTAATGTATCCAATCCTCACACCTTTCCATTTGGTGAACCCTAAGTTTGTTTAATGAATCTGTGATTGCATTTCTCTGTGGAAATATCTTCATTGGTATCAATTTTTAGCTAAGACCTATAAGTGATATTATAGGATATGTGTCTTTTGCTTTCTGACTTAGTACAATTTGCCTGATTAACTCAAGAATCATACACAGTGCTGCAAATGGCATTGTTTTGTTTTTTTCCCTGGCTAATATTCCATCTGTACGTGTACCAGTTATTCTTTGGCCACGCACCTCTTGATGGACTATTTGGTTGCCTCCATGTCTTGGTTATTGTAATACTGCTGCAATGCACATTTGCTTGCCTGTGTCTTTCCAGTTCTATCTCCTTATGTTATAGGCCAAGGAGTGGGCTTGCTGTATCATATGGTAGCTCAGTGTGTACGTTTTAAAGGCACCACCATTCAGTTCTCATTAGTGGCTCTTTCCAGGTTATGTCCCACTTAAAATTGAGGGTATGCATTTCTCCAAAACACCTTCAATATTTATTGTTTGTAGTTTGCTTGCTGCTGGTTATTCTAACAGGTGCGAGCTGATACCTCTCTGTGGCTGAATTTGCAGGTGTCCCATAAGCTGTTGAAATTGATCTTTAAAGCATGCTCTTTTTATTTATCAAACTGTGATTACAGCTTAGTTATTCAAATTGTTTTCTTAAAGTAAGTGTCACATTTTGAAAAGTTTTGGCCACTACCTCCCTCAAGACATTTTGAGGGCAGGTTTCATTTACAGCCCTAAAGTACTTGTTCATATGAAGTGACCATTAACACAGATTTTAAAGCTGCTTTTGCAGGTAACGGCCAGAGGGCGGCAGCCTATTTACGTTCCCCAATCTGGTAACTAGGGAAAGAGTCCTTCAGCTGCAAGAGTGTCCAGCTTTATTTCTCATCCAGCTGTGGGTCTAGATATGATCAAACAAGGTTGCATCACAGCCCAGGAACGAATTATGTAAAATTTCCTCTCTCTATCACTGTCTTATTTTTTTGGGTTTTTTAAAGTTATTTAATTTAAAATGGGGATTCGCTACTTTTCACTGCTGTGTTTATGCCGCTTTACACCCACTTGACTCACTTCCAGACAGATATCAATACATAGGTTTTAACATTCTTACTAGTCACATATATTCTTGTGCGGTGAATAGGGGGTGTTGAGTCCAGTTCACTGAGCAAGGAGTAGGTCTTGTCTATTACATATTGGGTGTATGGAACGGTATCTGAGCGAATTTGAAACCCTTGTTTTATGCATCACCCCACCTCACCTTTCCCGTTAAGCAGCCATAGTGTGTTTTCTAAACGTGTGACTCTGTTCTGTTTTGTAATTCAGTTCAAGTGTAGCGGTTTTTACATTCCCTCTATAAGTGATAGCTTATGATAAGTGTCTTTTTCTGTGTGAATTATTTCACTTAGAATTGTCATACCTAAATCCACTCATCTTGCTTCTACTAGCCTTATGACATTGATTTCATGTCTGAGTGATATTCCTTTGTACATAAGGACCACAACTTCTTTATCCATTTTTCTCTTTCCTGGGATATTTAAGGTGTCATGAAGTGGAGGTTCTTGTCAACAGAGCAGCCCTAAGCTTTGGGGTGCCTGTGTTTTGCTGATTTTTAGTTTTCCCAATTTATACGCCCATGAGTGGACGTGCCCTATGCTCCCTAAGCTGTGTTTTTTCGATGTTTCAGGACACACCGTACACTTCTTCAGAGTGGCTGTTGGCAATTTACATCCCGCCCATCAGCGTAGCAAGGCTGCCATTTCTCCATGGCCTGTCCTGCATTTCTGGTTTTGACACTTTATGCAGCATGGCCCTTTTGACCGATGGGAAGCGAGACTTCATTGTAGCGCTGATTTGCCTTTCCAGGTTGCTTGGTTGGCAAAAAAGGGCGTATGCGTTTTTTCCTGAATATATTCAGGAAAAAACGCATACGCCCTTTTTGGCCAAGGGCATCATTGTCGAAGATTTGCCACTTTTCATGTGCTTTAAAGGCGATTCGAATCTACCTCCTGAAACCTGTTTCCTGCAATTCTGCCTTGCTTTCAAATACTCTTCGTTGCCTTCCCTCAATATATTTGTGGATGAGAGTTATCATTTATAACTCTGCAGGTTTGTGAACTGCAGTGTGCCTGAGTTTCATTTGTCAACTCGCTTTTTTGGGAGCTGGCCGCAAAAGCGCGGTATTGCCTCAGGCCCTATTCTGCTTCTGGGGGGCAGGCTGAGCCTGTGGTTAATTCTTCTTCCTAATGGGAAAATAGAGTGAACTCTGCCGGTCCCAACACCAAGATCTAGTCTCTCATTGGTTGCCCCTCTTGCCGTTCATCCTCAGGACAAATTGCAAACTGTACGGAACAGGAGGTTAAAGGTGCTGATTCTCAAAGTAGGGAGATTGCTTGTAAAGTAGCTGGAATGGTGAACCCGAACACAAGGAGATGAGAAATGAGGTGCGTTTTAGAAACCATTCAAAATCACACGGTGTACCATCTTCTGGGTTTCTCATGCATGTTTTCGATGTAGGAAAATGCCCTTGAATCTGGAGATTTGGGACCCATGGGATGGGTCCCACGCAGTATTACTTTAAACGGTCTGTGTTTGCTCACCCAACCTCACCCAACCTCTCAACCCCAAGAGTGTCCACCCTTATGTCTCATCCAGCTGTGGGTCTAGATATGGTCAATCCAGGTTGCATCACAGCCCCTGAACGAATTTTGTAAGAATTTCTCTCTCTTTCACTGTCTTTGTTTTACGGGATTTTAAAAGTAATTTATTTTTATAATGGGGTTTAGCTGCTTTTCACGGCTGTGTTTATGCGGCTTTAAACCCACTTGACTCACTTCCAGACAGATATCAATACATAGGTTTTAAGATTCTTACTACTCACATATATTCTTGTGCGGTGAATAGGGGGTGTTGAGTCCAGTTCACTGAGCAAGGAGTAGGCCTTGTCTATTACATATTGGGTGTATGGAACGGTATCTGAGCGAATTTGAAACCCTTGTTTTATGCATCACCCCACCTCACCTTTCCCGTTAAGCAGCCATAGTGTGTTTTCTAAACGTGTGACTCTGTTCTGTTTTGTAATTCAGTTCAAGTGTAGCGGTTTTTACATTCCCTCTATAAGTGATAGCTTATGATAAGTGTCTTTTTCTGCGTGTCTTATTTCACTTAGAATCGTCGTACCTAACTCTACTCATCTTGCTTCTACTAGCCTTATGACATTGATTTCATGTCTGAGTGATATTCCATTGTACATAAGGACCACAACTTCTTTATCCATTTTTCTCTTTCCTAGGATATTTAAGGTGTCATGAAGTGGAGGTTCTTGTCAACAGAGCAGCCCTAAACTTTGGGTTGCCTGTGTCTTGCTGATTTTTAGTTTTCCAAATTTATACGCCCATGAGTGAACGTGCCCTATGCTCCCTAAGCTGTGTTTTTTCGATGTTTCAGGACACACCATACACTTCTCCAGAGTGGCTGTTGGCAATTTACATCCCGCCCATCAGCATAGCAAGGCTGCCATTTCTCCATGGCCTGTCCTCCATTTCTGGTTTTGACACTTTTTGCAGCATGGCCCTTTTGACCGATGGGAAGCGAGACTTCTTTGTAGCGCTGATTTGCCTTTCCAGGTTGCTTGGTTGGCCAAAAAGGGCGTATGCGTTTTTTCCTGAATATATTCAGGAAAAAACGCATACGCCCTTTTTGGCCAAGGGCATCATTGTCGAAGTTTTGCCACTTTTCATGTGCTTTAAAGGCAATTCGAATCTACCTCCTGAAACCTGTTTCCTGCAATTCTGCCTTGCTTTCAAATCCTCTTCGTTGCCTTCCCTCAATATATTTGTGGACGAGAGTTATCATTTATAACTCTGCGGGTTTGTGAATGGCAGTGTCCCTGGGCTCCATTTTTCAACTCGCTTTTTGGGAGCTGGCCGCAAGAGCGCGGGATTGCCTCAGGCCCTATTCTGCTTCCCGGCGGCAGGATGAGCCTGTGGTTAATTCTTCTTCCTGATGGGAAAATAGAGTGACCTGTGCCTGTCCCAACACCTAGATCTAGTCTCTCATTGGTTGCCCCTCTTCCCGTTCATCCTCAGGACAAATTGCAACCTGTAGGGAACAGGAGGTTAAAGGTGCTGATTCTCCAAGTAGGGAGATTGCTAATAAAGTAGCTGGAATTGCGAACCCGAGCACAAGGAGATGAGAAATGAGGTGCGTTTTAGAAACCTTTCAAAATCACATGGTGTACCATCTTCTGGGTTTCTCATGCATGTTTTCGATGTAGGAAGATGCCCTTGAACCTGGAGATTTTGGACCCATGGGATGGGTACCACGCAGTATTACTTTAAAGGGTCTCTGTTTGCACACCCAACCTCACCCAACCTCTCAGACCCAAGAGTGTCCACCCTTATGTCTCATCCAGCTGTGGGTCTAGATATGGTCAATCCAGGTTGCATCACAGCCCCTGAACGAATTATGTAAGAATTTCTCTCTCTTTCACTGTCTTTGTTTTACGGGTTTTTAAAAGTAATTTATTTTTATAATGGGGTTTAGCTGCCTTTCACGGCTGTGTTAATGCGCCTTTACACCCAGTTGACTCACTTCCAGAGAGATATCAATACATAGGTTTTACGATTCTTAGTAGTCAGATATATTCTTCTGCGGTGAATAGGGGGTGTTGTGTCCAGTTCACTGAGCAAGGAGTAGGTCTTGTCTATCACATATTGGGTGTATGGAACGGTATCTGAGCGAATTTGAAACCCTTGTTTTATGCATCACCCCACCTCACCTTTCCCGTTAAGCAGCCATAGTGTGTTTTCTAAACGTGTGACTCTGTTCTGTTTTGTAATTCAGTTCAAGTGTAGCGGTTTTTACATTCCCTCTATAAGTGATAGCTTATGATAAGTGTCTTTTTCTGTGTGACTTATTTCACTTAGAATCGTCGTTCCTAAATCCACTCATCTTGCTTCTACTAGCCTTATGACATTGATTTCATGTCTGAGTGATATTCCATTGTACATAAGGACCACAACTTCTTTATCCATTTTTCTCTTTCCTGGGATATTTAAGGTGTCATGAAGTGGAGGTTCTTGTCAACAGAGCAGCCCCAAACTTTGGGGTGCCTGTGTCTTGCTGATTTTTAGTTTTCCCAATTTATACGCCCATGAGTGGACGTGCCCTATGCTCCCTAAGCTGTGTTTTTTCGATGTTTCAGGACACACCGTACACTTCTCCAGTGTGGCTGTTGGCAATTTACATCCCGCCCATCAGCATAGCAAGGCTGCCATTTCTCCATGGCCTGTCCTGCATTTCTGGTTTTGAAAATTTTTGCAGCATGGCCCTTTTGACCGATGGGAAGCGAGACTACTTTGTAGCGCTGATTTGCCTTTCCAGGTTGCTTGGTTGGCCAAAAAGGGCGTATGCGTTTTTTCCTGAATATATTCAGAAAAAAACGCATACGCTCTTTTTGGCCAAGGTCATCATTGTCGACGTTTTGCCACCTTTCATGTGCTTTAAAGGCGATTCGAATCTACCTCCTGAAATCTGTTTCCTGCAATTCTGCCTTGCATTCAAATCCTCTTCGTTGCCTTCCCTCAATATATTTTTGGACGAGAGTTATCATTTATAACTCAGCAGGTTTGTGAATTGCAGTGCCCCTGAGCTCCATTTTTCAACTGTCTTTTTTGGGAGCTGGCCGCAAACGCACGGGATTACCTAAGGCCCTATTCTGGTTCCAGGTGGTAGGCTGAGCCTGTGGTTAATTCTTCTTCCTGATGGGAAAATAGAGTGACCTGTGCCTGTCCCAAAACCTAGATCTAGTCTCTCATTTGTTGCCCCTCTTCCCTTTCATCCTCAGGACAAATTGCAACCTGTACGAAACAGGAGGTTAAAGGTGCTGACTCTCCAAGTAGGGAGATTTCTAGTAAAGTAGCTGGAATGGCGAACCCGAACACAAGGAGATGAGAAATGAGGTGCGTTTTAGAAACCTTTGAAAATCACACGATGTACCATCTTCTGGGTTTCTCATGCATGTTTTCGATGTTGGAATATGCCCTAGAACCTGGAGATTTGGGACCCATGGGATGGGTACAACGCAGTATTACTTTAAGGGTCTGCGTTTGCTCACCCAACCTCACCAAACCTGTCAGCCCCAAGAGTGCCCACCCTTATGTCTCATCCAGCTGTGGGTCTAGATATGGTCAATCCAGGTTGCATCACAGCCCCTGAACGAATTATGTAAGAATTTCTCTCTCTTTCACTGTCTTTGTTTTACGGGTTTTTAAAAGTAATTTATTTTTATAATGGGGTTTAGCTGCCTTTCACGGCTGTGTTAATGCGCCTTTACACCAACTTGACTCACTTCCAGAGAGATATCAATACATAGGTTTTACGATTCTTACTAGTCAGATATATTCTTCTGCGGTGAATAGGGGGTGTTGAGTCCAGTTCACTGAGCAAGGAGTAGGTCTTGTCTATTACATATTGGGTGTATGGAACGGTATCTGAGCGAATTTGAAACCCTTGTTTTATGCATCACCCCACCTCACCTTTCCCGTTAAGCAGCCATAGTGTGTTTTCTAAACGTGTGACTCTGTTCTGTTTTGTAATTCAGTTCAAGTGTAGCGGTTTTTACATTCCCTCTATAAGTGATAGCTTATGATAAGTGTCTTTTTCTGTGTGACTTATTTCACTTAGAATCGTCGTTCCTAAATCCACTCATCTTGCTTCTACTAGCATTATGACATTTATTTCATGTCTGAGTGATATTCCATTGTACATAAGGACCACAACTTCTTTATCCATTTTTCTCTTTCCTGGGATATTTAAGGTGTCATGAAGTGGAGGTTCTTGTCAACAGAGCAGCCCTAAACTTTGGGGTGCCTGTGTCTTGCTGATTTTTAGTTTTCCCAATTTATACGCCCATGAGTGGACGTGCCCTATGCTCCCTAAGCTGTGTTTTTTCGATGTTTCAGGACACACCGTACACTTCTCCAGAGTGGCTGTTGGCAATTTACATCCCGCCCATCAGCGTAGCAAGGCTGCCATTTCTCCATGGCCTGTCCTGTATTTCTGGTTTTGACACTTTTTGCAGCATGACCCTTTTGACCGATGGGAAGCGAAACTTCTTTGAAGCGCTGATTTGCCTTTCCAGGTTGCTTGGTTGGCCAAAAAGGGCGTATGCGTTTTTTCCTGAATATATTCAGGAAAAAACGCATACGCCCTTTTTGGCCAAGGGCATCATTGTCGACGTTTTGAGACTTTTCATGTGCTTTAAAGGCGATTCGAATCTACCTCCTAAAACCTGTTTCCTGCAATTCTGCCTTGCTTTCAAATCCTCTTCGTTGCCTTCCCTCAATATATTTGTGGACGAGAGTTATCATTTATAACTCTGCGGGTTTGTGAATGGCAGTGTCCCTGGGCTCCATTTTTCAACTTGCTTTTTTGGGAGCTGGCCGCAAGAGCGCGGGATTGCCTCTGGCCCTATTCTGCTTCTGGGCGGCAGGCTGAGCCTGTGGTTAATTCTTCTTCCTGATGGGAAAATAGAGTGACCTGTGCCTGTCCCAACACCTAGATCTAGTCTCTCATTTGTTGCCCCTCTTCCCGTTCATCCTCAGGACAAATTGCAACCTGTAGGGAACAGGAGGTTAAAGGTGCTGATTCTCCAAGTAGGGAGATTGCTATGAAAGTACCTGGAATGGCGAACCCGAGCACAAGGAGATGAGAAATGAGGTGCGTTATAGAAACCTTTCAAAATCACACGGTGTACCATCTTCTGGGTTTCTCATGTATGTTTTCAATGTAGGAAGATGCCCTTGAACCTGGAGATTTGGGACCCATGGGATGCGTACCACGCAGTATTACTTTAAAGGTTCTGCGTTTCCTCACCCAACCTCACCTAACCTATCAGCCCCAAGAGTGTCCACCATTATGTCTCATCCAGCTGTGTGTCTAGATATGGTCAATCCAGGTTGCATCACAGCCCCTGACCGAATTTTGGAAGAATTTCTCTCTCTTTCACTGTCTTTGTTTTACGGGGTTTAAAAGTAATTTATTTTTATAATGGTGTTTAGCTGCTTTTCACGGCTGTGTTTATGCGGCTTTACACCCACTTGACTCACTTCCAGAGAGATATCAATACATAGGTTTTAAGATTCTTACTAGTCAGATATATTCTTGTGCGGTGAATAGGGGGTGTTGAGTCCAGTTCACTGAGCAAGGAGTAGGTCTTGTCTATTACATATTGGGTGTATGGAACGGTATCTGAACGAATTTGAAACCCTTGTTTTATGCATCACCCCACCTGACCTTTCCCGTTAAGCAGCCATAGTGTGTTTTCTAAACGTGTGACTCTATTCTGTTTTGTAATTCAGTTCAAGTGTAGCGGTTTTTACATTCCCTCTATAAGTGATAGCTTATGATAAGTGTCTTTTTCTGTGTGACTTATTTCAATTAGAATCGTCGTACCTAAATCCACTCATCTTGCTTCTACTAGCCTTATGACATTGATTTCATGTCTGAGTGATATTTCATTGTACATAAGGACCACAACTTCTTTATCCATTTTTCTCTTTCCTGGTGATATTTAAGGTGTCATGAAGTGGAGGTTCTTGTCAACAGAGCAGCCCTAAGCTTTGGGGTGCCTGTGTCTTGCTGATTTTTAATTTTCCCAATTTATACGCCCGTGAGTGGACGTGCCCTATGCTCCCTAAGCTGTGTTTTTTCGATGTTTCAGGACACACCGTACACTTCTCCAGAGTGGCTGCTGGCAATTTACTTCCCGCCCATCAGCGTAGCAAGGCTGCCATTTCTCCATGGCCTGTCCTTCATTTCTGGTTTTGAAACATTTTGCAGCATGGCCCTTTTGACCGATGGGAAGCGAGACTTCATTGTAGCGCTGATTTGCATTTCCAGGTTGCTTGGTTGGCCAAAAAGGGCGTATGCGTTTTTTCCTGAATATATTCAGGAAAAAACGCATACGCCCTTTTTGGCCAAGGGCATCATTGTCGAAGTTTTGCCACTTTTCATGTGCTTTAAAGGCAATTCGAATCTACCTCCTGAAACCTGTTTCCTGCAATTCTGCCTTGCTTTCAAATCCTCTTCGTTGCCTTCCCTCAATATATTTGTGGACGAGAGTTATCATTTATAACTCTGCGGGTTTGTGAATGGCAGTGTCCCTGGGCTCCATTTTTCAACTCACTTTTTGGGAGCTGGCCGCAAGAGCGCGGGATTGCCTCAGGCCCTATTCTGCTTCCGGGCCGCAGGATGAGCCTGTGGTTAATTCTTCTTCCTGATGGGAAAATAGAGTGACCTGTGCCTGTCCCAACACCTAGATCTAGTCTCTCATTGGTTGCCCCTCTTCCCGTTCATCCTCAGGACAAATTGCAACCTGTAGGGAACAGGAGGTTAAAGGTGCTGATTCTCCAAGTAGGGAGATTGCTAATAAAGTAGCTGGAATTGCGAACCCGAGCACAAGGAGATGAGAAATGAGGTGCGTTTTAGAAACCTTTCAAAATCACATGGTGTACCTTCTTCTGGGTTTCTCATGCATGTTTTCGATGTAGGAAGATGCCCTTGAACCTGGAGATTTGGGACCCATGGGATGGGTACCACGCAGTATTACTTTAAAGGGTCTCTGTTTGCACACCCAACCTCACCCAACCTCTCAGACCCAAGAGTGTCCACCCTTATGTCTCATCCAGCTGTGGGTCTAGATATGGTCAATCCAGGTTGCATCACAGCCCCTGAACGAATTATGTAAGAATTTCTCTCTCTTTCACTGTCTTTGTTTTACGGGTATTTAAAAGTAATTTATTTTTATAATGGGGTTTAGCTGCCTTTCACGGCTGTGTTAATGCGCCTTTACACCCACTTGACTCACTTCCAGAGAGATATCAATACATAGGTTTTACGATTCTTAGTAGTCAGATATATTCTTCTGCGGTGAATAGGGGGTGTTGTGTCCAGTTCACTGAGCAAGGAGTAGGTCTTGTCTATCACATATTGGGTGTATGGAACGGTATCTGAGCGAATTTGAAACCCTTGTTTTATGCATCACCCCACCTCAACTTTCCCGTTAAGCAGCCATAGTGTGTTTTCTAAACGTGTGACTCTGTTGGGTTTTGTAATTCAGTTCAAGTGTAGCGGTTTTTACATTCCCTCTATAAGTGATAGCTTATGATAAGTGTCTTTTTCTGTGTGACTTATTTCACTTAGAATCGTCGTTCCTAAATCCACTCATCTTGCTTCTACTAGCCTTATGACATTGATTTCATGTCTGAGTGATATTCCATTGTACATAAGGACCACAACTTCTTTATCCATTTTTCTCTTTCCTGGGATATTTAAGGTGTCATGAAGTGGAGGTTCTTGGCAACAGAGCAGCCCTAAACTTTCGGGTGCCTGTGTCTTGCTGATTTTTGTTTTTCCAATTTATATGCCCATGAGTGGACGTGCCCTATGCTCCCTAAGCTGTGTTTTTTCGATGTTTCAGGACCCAACGTACACTTCTCCAGAGTGGCTGTTGGCAATTTACATCCCGCCCATCAGTGTAGCAAGGCTGCCATTTCTCCATGGCCTGTCCTGCATTTCTGGTTTTGAAAATTTTTGCAGCATGGCCCTTTTGACCGATGGGAAGCGAGACTTCTTTGTAGCGCTGATTTGCCTTTCCAGGTTGCTTGGTTGGCCAAAAAGGGCGTATGCGTTTTTTCCTGAATATATTCAGAAAAAAACGCATACGCTCTTTTTGGCCAAGGTCATCATTGTCGACGTTTTGCCACCTTTCATGTGCTTTAAAGGCGATTCGAATCTACCTCCTGAAATCTGTTTCCTGCAATTCTGCCTTGCATTCAAATCCTCTTCGTTGCCTTCCCTCAATATATTTTTGGACGAGAGTTATCATTTATAACTCAGCAGGTTTGTGAATTGCAGTGCCCCTGAGCTCCATTTTTCAACTGTCTTTTTTGGGAGCTGGCCGCAAACGCACGGGATTACCTAAGGCCCTATTCTGGTTCCAGGTGGTAGGCTGAGCCTGTGGTTAATTCTTCTTCCTGATGGGAAAATAGAGTGACCTGTGCCTGTCCCAAAACCTAGATCTAGTCTCTCATTGGTTGCCCCTCTTCCCTTTCATCCTCAGGACAAATTGCAACCTGTACGAAACAGGAGGTTAAAGGTGCTGACTCTCCAAGTAGGGAGATTTCTAGTAAAGTAGCTGGAATGGCGAACCCGAACACAAGGAGATGAGAAATGAGGTGCGTTTTAGAAACCTTTGAAAATCACACGATGTACCATCTTCTGGGTTTCTCATGCATGTTTTCGATGTAGGAATATGCCCTTGAACCTGGAGATTTGGGACCCATGGGATGGGTACCAGGCAGTATTACTTTAAGGGTCTGCGTTTGCTCACCCAACCTCACCAAACCTGTCAGCCCCAAGAGTGCCCACCCTTATGTCTCATCCAGCTGTGGGTCTAGATATGGTCAATCCAGGTTGCATCACAGCCCCTGAACGAATTATGTAAGAATTTCTCTCTCTTTCACTGTCTTTGTTTTACGGGTTTTTAAAAGTAATTTATTTTTATAATGGGGTTTAGCTGCCTTTCACGGCTGTGTTAATGCGCCTTTACACCAACTTGACTCACTTCCAGAGAGATATCAATACATAGGTTTTACGATTCTTACTAGTCAGATATATTCTTCTGCGGTGAATAGGGGGTGTTGAGTCCAGTTCACTGAGCAAGGAGTAGGTCTTGTCTATTACATATTGGGTGTATGGAACGGTATCTGAGCGAATTTGAAACCCTTGTTTTATGCATCACCCCACCTCACCTTTCCCGTTAAGCAGCCATAGTGTGTTTTCAAACGTGTGACTCTGTTCTGTTTTGTAATTCAGTTCAAGTGTAGCGGTTTTTACATTCCCTCTATAAGTGATAGCTTATGATAAGTGTCTTTTTCAGTGTGACTTATTTCACTTAGAATCGCCGTACCTAACTCCACTCATCTTGCTTCTACTAGCCTTATAACATTGATTTCATGTCTGAGTGATATTCCATTGTATATAAGGACCACAACTTCTTTATCCATTTTTCTCTTTCCTGGGATATTTAAGGTGTCATGAAGTGGAGGTTCTTGTCAACAGAGCAGCCCTAAACTTTCGGGTGCCTGTGTCTTGCTGATTTTTAGTTTTTCCAATTTATATGCCCATGAGTGGACGTGCCCTATGCTCCCTAAGCTGTTTTTTTTCGATGTTTCAGGACCCAACGTACACTTCTCCAGAGTGCCTGTTGGCAATTTACATCCCGCCCATCAGTGTAGCAAGGCTGCCATTTCTCCATGGCCTGTCCTGCATTTCTCGTTTTGACACTTTTTGCAGCATGGCCCTTTTCACCGATGGGAAGCGAGACTTCTTTGTAGCGCTGATTTGCCTTTCCAGGTTGCTTGGTTGGCCAAAAAGGGCGTATGCGTTTTTTCCTGAATATATTCAGGAAAAAACGCATACGCCCTTTTTGGCCAAGGGCATCATTGTCGACGTTTTGCCGCTTTTCATGTGCTTTAAAGGCGATTCGTATCTACCTCCTGAAATCTGTTTCCTGCAATTCTGCCTTGCTTTCAATTCCTCTTCGTTGCCTTCCCTCAATATATTTGTGGACGAGAGTTATCATTTATAACTCTGCAGGTTTGTGAATGGCAGTGCCCCTGAGCTCCATTTTTCAACTGTCTTTTTTGGGAGCTGGCCGCAAAAGCACGGGATTGCCTCAGGCCCTATTCTGGTTCCGGGCGGCAGGCTGAGCCTGTGGTTAATTCTTCTTCCTGTTGGGAAAATAGAGTGACCTGTGCCTGTCCCAACACCTAGATCTAGTCTCTCATTGGTTGCCCCTCTTCCCGTTCATCCTCAGGACAAATTGCAACCTGTAGGGAACAGGAGCTTAAAGGTGCTGATTCTCCAAGTAGGGAGATTGCTAGTAAAGTAGCTGGAATGGCGAACCCGAGCACAAGGGGATGAGAAATGAGGTGCGTTTTAGAAACCTTTCAAATTCACATGGTGTACCATCTTCTGGGTTTCTCATGCATGTTTTCGATGTAGGAAGATGCCCTTGAACCTGGAGATTTGGGACCCATGGGATGGGTACCACGCAGTATTACTTTCAAAGGTCTGCGTTTGCTCACGCAACCTCACCCAACCTCTCAGCCCCAAGAGTGTCCACCCTTATGTCTCATCCAGCTGTGGGTCTAGATATGGTCAATCCAGGTTGCATCACAGCCTCTGAACGAATTTTGTAAGAATGTCTCTCTCTTTCACTGTCTTTGTTTTACGGGTTTTTAAAAGTAATTTATTTTTATAATGGGGTTTAGCTGCTTTTCATGGCTCTGTTTATGCGGCTTTACACCCCCTTGACTCACTTCCAGAGAGATATCAATATATAGGTTTTAAGATTCTTACTAGTCACATATATTCTTGTGCGGTGAATAGGGGGTGTTGAGTCCAGTTCACTGAGCAAGGAGTAGGTCTTGTCTATTACATATTGGGTGTACGGAACGGTATCTGAGCGAATTTGAAACCCTTGTTTTATGCATCACCCCACCTCACCTTTCCCGTTAAGCAGCCATAGTGTGTTTTCTAAACGTGTGACTCTGTTCTGTTTTGTAATTCAGTTCAAGTGTAGCGGTTTTTACATTCCCTCTATAAGTGATAGCTTATGATAAGTGTCTTTTTCAGTGTGACTTATTTCACTTAGAATCGCCGTACCTAACTCCACTCATCTTGCTTCTACTAGCCTTATAACATTGATTTCATGTCTGAGTGATATTCCATTGTACATAAGGACCACAACTTCTTTATCCATTTTTCTCTTTCCTGGGATATTTAAGGTGTCATGAAGTGGAGGTTCTTGTCAACAGAGCAGCCCTAAACTTTCGGGTGCCTGTGTCTTGCTGATTTTTGTTTTTCCAATTTATATGCCCATGAGTGGACGTGCCCTATGCTCCCTAAGCTGTGTTTTTTCGATGTTTCAGGACCCAACGTACACTTCTCCAGAGTGGCTGTTGGCAATTTACATCCCGCCCATCAGTGTAGCAAGGCTGCCATTTCTCCATGGCCTGTCCTGCATTTCTCGTTTTGACACTTTTTGCAGCATGGCCCTTTTCACCGATGGGAAGGGAGACTTCTTTGTAGCGCTGATTTGCCTTTCCAGGTTGCTTGGTTGGCCAAAAAGGGCGTATGCGTTTTTTCCTGAATATATTCAGGAAAAAACGCATACGCCCTTTTTGGCCAAGGGCATCATTGTCGACGTTTTGCCGCTTTTCATGTGCTTTAAAGGCGATTCGTATGTACCTCCTGAAATCTGTTTCCTGCAATTCTGCGTTGCTTTGAATTCCTCTTTGTTGCCTTCCCTCAATATATTTGTGGACGAGAGTTATCATTTATAACTCTGCAGGTTTGTGAATGGCAGTGCGCCTGAGCTCCATTTTTCAACTGTCTTTTTTGAGAGCTGGCCGCAAAAGCACGGGATTGCCTCAGGCCCTATTCTGGTTCCGGGCGGCAGGCTGAGCCTGTGGTTAATTCTTCTTCCTGTTGGGAAATAGAGTGACCTGTGCCTGTCCCAACACCTAGATCTAGTCTCTCATTGGTTGCCCCTCTTCCCGTTCATCCTCAGGACAAATTGCAACCTGTAGGGAACAGAAGCTTAAAGGTGCTGATTCTCCAAGTAGGGAGATTGCTAGTAAAGTAGCTGGAATGGCGAACCCGAGCACAAGGAGATGAGAAATGAGGTGCGTATTAGAAACCTTTCAAAATCACACGGTGTACCATCTTCTGAGTTTCTCATGCATGTTTTCGATGTAGGAATATGCCCTTGAACCTGGAGATTTGGGACCCATGTGATGGATACCACGCAGTATTACTTTAAAGAGTCTGCGTTTGCTCACGCAACCTCACCCAACCTCTCAGCCCCAAGAGTGTCCACCCTTATGTCTCATCCAGCTGTGGGTCTAGATATGGTCAATCCAGGTTGCATCACAGCCTCTGAACGAATTTTGTAAGAATGTCTCTCTCTTTCACTGTCTTTGTTTTACGGGTTTTTAAAAGTAATTTATTTTTATAATGGGGTTTAGCTGCTTTTCATGGCTCTGTTTATGCGGCTTTACACCCACTTGACTCACTTCCAGAGAGATATCAATATATAGGTTTTAAGATTCTTACTAGTCACATATATTCTTGTGCGGTGAATAGGGGGTGTTGAGTCCAGTTCACTGAGCAAGGAGTAGGTCTTGTCTATTACATATTGGGTGTATGGAACGGTATCTGAGCGAATTTGAAACCCTTGTTTTATGCATCACCCCACCTCACCTTTCCCGTTAAGCAGCCATAGTGTGTTTTCTAAACGTGTGACTCTGTTCTGTTTTGTAATTCAGTTCAAGTGTAGCGGTTTTTACATTCCCTCTATAAGTGATAGCTTATGATAAGTGTCTTTTTCTGTGTGACTTATTTCACTTAGAATCGTCGTACCTAACTCCACTCATCTTGCTTCTACTAGCCTTATAACATTGATTTCATGTCTGAGTGATATTCCATTGTACATAAGGACCACAACTTCTTTATCCATTTTTCTCTTTCCTGGGATATTTAAGGTGTCATGAAGTGGAGGTTCTTGTCAACAGAGCAGCCCTAAACTTTCGGGTGCCTGTGTCTTGCTGATTTTTAGTTTTTCCAATTTATATGCCCATGAGTGGACGTGCCCTATGCTCCCTAAGCTGTTTTTTTTCGATGTTTCAGGACCCAACGTACACTTCTCCAGAGTGGCTGTTGGCAATTTACATCCCGCCCATCAGTGTAGCAAGGCTGCCATTTCTCCATGGCCTGTCCTGCATTTCTCGTTTTGACACTTTTTGCAGCATGGCCCTTTTCACCGATGGGAAGCGAGACTTCTTTGTAGCGCTGATTTGCCTTTCCAGGTTGCTTGGTTGGCCAAAAAGGGCGTATGCGTTTTTTCCTGAATATATTCAGGAAAAAACGCATACGCCCTTTTTGGCCAAGGGCATCATTGTCGACGTTTTGCCGCTTTTCATGTGCTTTAAAGGCGATTCGTATCTACCTCCTGAAATCTGTTTCCTGCAATTCTGCGTTGCTTTGAATTCCTCTTCGTTGCCTTCCCTCAATATATTTGTGGACGAGAGTTATCATTTATAACTCTGCAGGTTTGTGAATGGCAGTGCCCCTGAGCTCCATTTTTCAACTGTCTTTTTTGGGAGCTGGCCGCAAAAGCACGGGATTGCCTCAGGCCCTATTCTGGTTCCGGGCGGCAGGCTGAGCCTGTGGTTAATTCTTCTTCCTGTTGGGAAAATAGAGTGACCTGTGCCTGTCCCAACACCTAGATCTAGTCTCTCATTGGTTGCCCCTCTTCCCGTTCATCCTCAGGACAAATTGCAACCTGTAGGGAACAGGAGCTTAAAGGTGCTGATTCTCCAAGTAGGGAGATTGCTAGTAAAGTAGCTGGAATGGCGAACCCGAGCACAAGGAGATGAGAAATGAGGTGCGTTTTAGAAACCTTTCAAAATCACATGGTGTACCATCTTCTGGGTTTCTCATGCATGTTTTCGATGTAGGAAGATGCCCTTGAACCTGGAGATTTGGGACCCATGGGATGGGTACCACGCAGTATTACTTTCAAAGGTCTGCGTTTGCTCACGCAACCTCACCCAACCTCTCAGCCCCAAGAGTGTCCACCCTTATGTCTCATCCAGCTGTGGGTCTAGATATGGTCAATCCAGGTTGCATCACAGCCTCTGAACGAATTTTGTAAGAATGTCTCTCTCTTTCACTGTCTTTGTTTTACGGGTTTTTAAAAGTAATTTATTTTTATAATGGGGTTTAGCTGCTTTTCATGGCTCTGTTTATGCGGCTTTACACCCCCTTGACTCACTTCCAGAGAGATATCAATATATAGGTTTTAAGATTCTTACTAGTCACATATATTCTTTTGCGGTGAATAGGGGGTGTTGAGTCCAGTTCACTGAGCAAGGAGTAGGTCTTGTCTATTACATATTGGGTGTACGGAACGGTATCTGAGCGAATTTGAAACCCTTGTTTTATGCATCACCCCACCTCACCTTTCCCGTTAAGCAGCCATAGTGTGTTTTCTAAACGTGTGACTCTGTTCTGTTTTGTAATTCAGTTCAAGTGTAGCGGTTTTTACATTCCCTCTATAAGTGATAGCTTATGATAAGTGTCTTTTTCAGTGTGACTTATTTCACTTAGAATCGCCGTACCTAACTCCACTCATCTTGCTTCTACTAGCCTTATAACATTGATTTCATGTCTGAGTGATATTCCATTGTACATAAGGACCACAACTTCTTTATCCATTTTTCTCTTTCCTGGGATATTTAAGGTGTCATGAAGTGGAGGTTCTTGTCAACAGAGCAGCCCTAAACTTTCGGGTGCCTGTGTCTTGCTGATTTTTGTTTTTCCAATTTATATGCCCATGAGTGGACGTGCCCTATGCTCCCTAAGCTGTGTTTTTTCGATGTTTCAGGACCCAACGTACACTTCTCCAGAGTGGCTGTTGGCAATTTACATCCCGCCCATCAGTGTAGCAAGGCTGCCATTTCTCCATGGCCTGTCCTGCATTTCTCGTTTTGACACTTTTTGCAGCATGGCCCTTTTCACCGATGGGAAGCGAGACTTCTTTGTAGCGCTGATTTGCCTTTCCAGGTTGCTTGGTTGGCCAAAAAGGGCGTATGCGTTTTTTCCTGAATATATTCAGGAAAAAACGCATACGCCCTTTTTGGCCAAGGGCATCATTGTCGACGTTTCGCCGCTTTTCATGTGCTTTAAAGGCGATTCGTATGTACCTCCTGAAATCTGTTTCCTGCAATTCTGCCTTGCTTTCAATTCCTCTTCGTTGCCTTCCCTCAATATATTTGTGGACGAGAGTTATCATTTATAACTCTGCAGGTTTGTGAATGGCAGTGCGCCTGAGCTCCATTTTTCAACTGTCTTTTTTGGGAGCTGGCCGCAAAAGCACGGGATTGCCTCAGGCCCTATTCTGGTTCCGGCGGCAGGCTGAGCCTGTGGTTAATTCTTCTTCCTGTTGGGAAATAGAGTGACCTGTGCCTGTCCCAACACCTAGATCTAGACTCTCATTGGTTGCCCCTCTTCCCGTTCATCCTCAGGACAAATTGCAACCTGTAGGGAACAGGAGCTTAAAGGTGCTGATTCTCCAAGTAGGGAGATTGCTAGTAAAGTAGCTGGAATGGCGAACCCGAGCACAAGGAGATGAGAAATGAGGCGCGTTTTAGAAACCTTTCAAAATCACACGGTGTACCATCTTCTGGGTTTCTCATGCATGTTTTCGATGTAGGAAGATGCCCTTGAACCTGGAGATTTGGGACCCATGTGATGGATACCACGCAGTATTACTTTAAAGAGTCTGCGTTTGCTCACGCAACCTCACCCAACCTCTCAGCCCCAAGAGTGTCCACCCTTATGTCTCATCCAGCTGTGGGTCTAGATATGGTCAATCCAGGTTGCATCACAGCCTCTGAACGAATTTTGTAAGAATGTCTCTCTCTTTCACTGTCTTTGTTTTACGGGTTTTTAAAAGTAATTTATTTTTATAATGGGGTTTAGCTGCTTTTCATGGCTCTGTTTATGCGGCTTTACACCCCCTTGACTCACTTCCAGAGAGATATCAATATATAGGTTTTAAGATTCTTACTAGTCACATATATTCTTGTGCGGTGAATAGGGGGTGTTGAGTCCATTTCACTGAGCAAGGAGTAGGTCTTGTCTATTACATATTGGGTGTACGGAACGGTATCTGAGCGAATTTGAAACCCTTGTTTTATGCATCACCCCACCTCACCTTTCCCGTTAAGCAGCCATAGTGTGTTTTCTAAACGTGTGACTCTGTTCTGTTTTGTAATTCAGTTCAAGTGTAGCGGTTTTTACATTCCCTCTATAAGTGATAGCTTATGATAAGTGTCTTTTTCTGTGTGACTTATTTCACTTAGAATCGTCGTACCTAACTCCACTCATCTTGCTTCTACTAGCCTTATAACATTGATTTCATGTCTGAGTGATATTCCATTGTACATAAGGACCACAACTTCTTTATCCATTTTTCTCTTTCCTGGGATATTTAAGGTGTCATGAAGTGGAGGTTCTTGTCAACAGAGCAGCCCTAAACTTTCGGGTGCCTGTGTCTTGCTGATTTTTAGTTTTTCCAATTTATATGCCCATGAGTGGACGTGCCCTATGCTCCCTAAGCTGTTTTTTTTCGATGTTTCAGGACCCAACGTACACTTCTCCAGAGTGGCTGTTGGCAATTTACATCCCGCCCATCAGTGTAGCAAGGCTGCCATTTCTCCATGGCCTGTCCTGCATTTCTCGTTTTGACACTTTTTGCAGCATGGCCCTTTTCACCGATGGGAAGCGAGACTTCTTTGTAGCGCTGATTTGCCTTTCCAGGTTGCTTGGTTGGCCAAAAAGGGCGTATGCGTTTTTTCCTGAATATATTCAGGAAAAAACGCATACGCCCTTTTTGGTCAAGGGCATCATTGTCGACGTTTTGCCGCTTTTCATGTGCTTTAAAGGCGATTCGTATCTACCTCCTGAAATCTGTTTCCTGCAATTCTGCCTTGCTTTCAATTCCTCTTCGTTGCCTTCCCTCAATATATTTGTGGACGAGAGTTATCATTTATAACTCTGCAGGTTTGTGAATGGCAGTGCCCCTGAGCTCCATTTTTCAACTGTCTTTTTTGGGAGCTGGCCGCAAAAGCACGGGATTGCCTCAGGCCCTATTCTGGTTCCGGGCGGCAGGCTGAGCCTGTGGTTAATTCTTCTTCCTGTTGGGAAAATAGAGTGACCTGTGCCTGTCCCAACACCTAGATCTAGTCTCTCATTGGTTGCCCCTCTTCCCGTTCATCCTCAGGACAAATTGCAACCTGTAGGGAACAGGAGCTTAAAGGTGCTGATTCTCCAAGTAGGGAGATTGCTAGTAAAGTAGCTGGAATGGCGAACCCGAGCACAAGGAGATGAGAAATGAGGTGCGTTTTAGAAACCTTTCAAAATCACATGGTGTACCATCTTCTGGGTTTCTCATGCATGTTTTCGATGTAGGAAGATGCCCTTGAACCTGGAGATTTGGGACCCATGGGATGGGTACCACGCAGTATTACTTTCAAGGGTCTGCATTTGCTCACGCAACCTCACCCAACCTCTCAGCCCCAAGAGTGTCCACCCTTATGTCTCATCCAGCTGTGGGTCTAGATATGGTCAATCCAGGTTGCATCACAGCCTCTGAACGAATTTTGTAAGAATGTCTCTCTCTTTCACTGTCTTTGTTTTACGGGTTTTTAAAAGTAATTTATTTTTATAATGGGGTTTAGCTGCTTTTCATGGCTCTGTTTATGCGGCTTTACACCCCCTTGACTCACTTCCAGAGAGATATCAATATATAGGTTTTAAGATTCTTACTAGTCACATATATTCCTGTGCGGTGAATAGGGGGTGTTGAGTCCAGTTCACTGAGCAAGGAGTAGGTCTTGTCTATTACATATTGGGTGTACGGAACGGTATCTGAGCGAATTTGAAACCCTTGTTTTATGCATCACCCCACCTCACCTTTCCCGTTAAGCAGCCATAGTGTGTTTTCTAAACGTGTGACTCTGTTCTGTTTTGTAATTCAGTTCAAGTGTAGCGGTTTTTACATTCCCTCTATAAGTGATAGCTTATGATAAGTGTCTTTTTCCGTGTGACTTATTTCACTTAGAATCGCCGTACCTAACTCCACTCATCTTGCTTCTACTAGCCTTATAACATTGATTTCATGTCTGAGTGATATTCCATTGTACATAAGGACCACAACTTCTTTATCCATTTTTCTCTTTCCTGGGATATTTAAGGTGTCATGAAGTGGAGGTTCTTGTCAACAGAGCAGCCCTAAACTTTCGGGTGCCTGTGTCTTGCTGATTTTTAGTTTTTCCAATTTATATGCCCATGAGTGGACGTGCCCTATGCTCCCTAAGCTGTTTTTTTTCGATGTTTCAGGACCCAACGTACACTTCTCCAGAGTGGCTGTTGGCAATTTACATCCCGCCCATCAGTGTAGCAAGGCTGCCATTTCTCCATGGCCTGTCCTGCATTTCTCGTTTTGACACTTTTTGCAGCATGGCCCTTTTCACCGATGGGAAGCGAGACTTCTTTGTAGCGCTGATTTGCCTTTCCAGGTTGCTTGGTTGGCCAAAAAGGGCGTATGCGTTTTTTCCTGAATATATTCAGGAAAAAACGCATAGGCCCTTTTTGGCCAAGGGCATCATTGTCGACGTTTTGCCGCTTTTCATGTGCTTTAAAGGCGATTCGTATCTACCTCCTGAAATCTGTTTCCTGCAATTCTGCCTTGCTTTCAATTCCTCTTCGTTGCCTTCCCTCAATATATTTGTGGACGAGAGTTATCATTTATAACTCTGCAGGTTTGTGAATGGCAGTGCCCCTGAGCTCCATTTTTCAACTGTCTTTTTTGGGAGCTGGCCGCAAAAGCACGGGATTGCCTCAGGCCCTATTCTGGTTCCGGGCGGCAGGCTGAGCCTGTGGTTAATTCTTCTTCCTGTTGGGAAAATAGAGTGACCTGTGCCTGTCCCAACACCTAGATCTAGTCTCTCATTGGTTGCCCCTCTTCCCGTTCATCCTCAGGACAAATTGCAACCTGTAGGGAACAGGAGCTTAAAGGTGCTGATTCTCCAAGTAGGGAGATTGCTAGTAAAGTAGCTGGAATGGCGAACCCGAGCACAAGGAGATGAGAAATGAGGTGCGTTTTAGAAACCTTTCAAAATCACATGGTGTACCATCTTCTGGGTTTCTCATGCATGTTTTCGATGTAGGAAGATGCCCTTGAACCTGGAGATTTGGGACCCATGGGATGGGTACCACGCAGTATTACTTTCAAGGGTCTGCATTTGCTCACACAACCTCACCCAACCTCTCGGCCCCAAGAGTGTCCACCCTTATGTCTCATCCAGCTGTGGGTCTAGATATGGTCAATCCAGGTTGCATCACAGCCTCTGAACGAATTTTGTAAGAATGTCTCTCTCTTTCACTGTCTTTGTTTTACGGGTTTTTAAAAGTAATTTATTTTTATAATGGGATTTAGCTGCTTTTCATGGCTCTGTTTATGCGGCTTTACACCCCCTTGACTCACTTCCAGAGAGATATCAATATATAGGTTTTAAGATTCTTACTAGTCACATATATTCTTGTGCGGTGAATAGGGGGTGTTGAGTGCAGTTCACTGAGCAAGGAGTAGGTCTTGTCTATTACATATTGGGTGTACGGAACGGTATCTGAGCGAATTTGAAACCCTTGTTTTATGCATCACCCCACCTCACCTTTCCTGTTAAGCAGCCATAGTGTGTTTTCTAAACGTGTGACTCTGTTCTGTTTTGTAATTCAGTTCAAGTGTAGCGGTTTTTACATTCCCTCTATAAGTGATAGCTTATGATAAGTGTCTTTTTCCGTGTGACTTATTTCACTTAGAATCGCCGTACCTAACTCCACTCATCTTGCTTCTACTAGCCTTATAACATTGATTTCATGTCTGAGTGATATTCCATTGTACATAAGGACCACAACTTCTTTATCCATTTTTCTCTTTCCTGGGATATTTAAGGTGTCATGAAGTGGAGGTTCTTGTCAACAGAGCAGCCCTAAACTTTCGGGTGCCTGTGTCTTGCTGATTTTTAGTTTTTCCAATTTATATGCCCATGAGTGGACGTGCCCTATGCTCCCTAAGCTGTTTTTTTTCGATGTTTCAGGACCCAACGTACACTTCTCCAGAGTGCCTGTTGGCAATTTACATCCCGCCCATCAGTGTAGCAAGGCTGCCATTTCTCCATGGCCTGTCCTGCATTTCTCGTTTTGACACTTTTTGCAGCATGGCCCTTTTCACCGATGGGAAGCGAGACTTCTTTGTAGCGCTGATTTGCCTTTCCAGGTTGCTTGGTTGGCCAAAAAGGGCGTATGCGTTTTTTCCTGAATATATTCAGGAAAAAACGCATACGCCCTTTTTGGCCAAGGGCATCATTGTCGACGTTTTGCCGCTTTTCATGTGCTTTAAAGGCGATTCGTATCTACCTCCTGAAATCTGTTTCCTGCAATTCTGCCTTGCTTTCAATTCCTCTTCGTTGCCTTCCCTCAATATATTTGTGGACGAGAGTTATCATTTATAACTCTGCAGGTTTGTGAATGGCAGTGCCCCTGAGCTCCATTTTTCAACTGTCTTTTTTGGGAGCTGGCCGCAAAAGCACGGGATTGCCTCAGGCCCTATTCTGGTTCCGGGCGGCAGGCTGAGCCTGTGGTTAATTCTTCTTCCTGTTGGGAAAATAGAGTGACCTGTGCCTGTCCCAACACCTAGATCTAGTCTCTCATTGGTTGCCCCTCTTCCCGTTCATCCTCAGGACAAATTGCAACCTGTAGGGAACAGGAGCTTAAAGGTGCTGATTCTCCAAGTAGGGAGATTGCTAGTAAAGTAGCTGGAATGGCGAACCCGAGCACAAGGGGATGAGAAATGAGGTGCGTTTTAGAAACCTTTCAAATTCACATGGTGTACCATCTTCTGGGTTTCTCATGCATGTTTTCGATGTAGGAAGATGCCCTTGAACCTGGAGATTTGGGACCCATGGGATGGGTACCACGCAGTATTACTTTCAAAGGTCTGCGTTTGCTCACGCAACCTCACCCAACCTCTCAGCCCCAAGAGTGTCCACCCTTATGTCTCATCCAGCTGTGGGTCTAGATATGGTCAATCCAGGTTGCATCACAGCCTCTGAACGAATTTTGTAAGAATGTCTCTCTCTTTCACTGTCTTTGTTTTACGGGTTTTTAAAAGTAATTTATTTTTATAATGGGGTTTAGCTGCTTTTCATGGCTCTGTTTATGCGGCTTTACACCCCCTTGACTCACTTCCAGAGAGATATCAATATATAGGTTTTAAGATTCTTACTAGTCACATATATTCTTTTGCGGTGAATAGGGGGTGTTGAGTCCAGTTCACTGAGCAAGGAGTAGGTCTTGTCTATTACATATTGGGTGTACGGAACGGTATCTGAGCGAATTTGAAACCCTTGTTTTATGCATCACCCCACCTCACCTTTCCCGTTAAGCAGCCATAGTGTGTTTTCTAAACGTGTGACTCTGTTCTGTTTTGTAATTCAGTTCAAGTGTAGCGGTTTTTACATTCCCTCTATAAGTGATAGCTTATGATAAGTGTCTTTTTCAGTGTGACTTATTTCACTTAGAATCGCCGTACCTAACTCCACTCATCTTGCTTCTACTAGCCTTATAACATTGATTTCATGTCTGAGTGATATTCCATTGTACATAAGGACCACAACTTCTTTATCCATTTTTCTCTTTCCTGGGATATTTAAGGTGTCATGAAGTGGAGGTTCTTGTCAACAGAGCAGCCCTAAACTTTCGGGTGCCTGTGTCTTGCTGATTTTTGTTTTTCCAATTTATATGCCCATGAGTGGACGTGCCCTATGCTCCCTAAGCTGTGTTTTTTCGATGTTTCAGGACCCAACGTACACTTCTCCAGAGTGGCTGTTGGCAATTTACATCCCGCCCATCAGTGTAGCAAGGCTGCCATTTCTCCATGGCCTGTCCTGCATTTCTCGTTTTGACACTTTTTGCAGCATGGCCCTTTTCACCGATGGGAAGCGAGACTTCTTTGTAGCGCTGATTTGCCTTTCCAGGTTGCTTGGTTGGCCAAAAAGGGCGTATGCGTTTTTTCCTGAATATATTCAGGAAAAAACGCATACGCCCTTTTTGGCCAAGGGCATCATTGTCGACGTTTCGCCGCTTTTCATGTGCTTTAAAGGCGATTCGTATGTACCTCCTGAAATCTGTTTCCTGCAATTCTGCCTTGCTTTCAATTCCTCTTCGTTGCCTTCCCTCAATATATTTGTGGACGAGAGTTATCATTTATAACTCTGCAGGTTTGTGAATGGCAGTGCGCCTGAGCTCCATTTTTCAACTGTCTTTTTTGGGAGCTGCCGCAAAAGCACGGGATTGCCTCAGGCCCTATTCTGGTTCCGGCGGCAGGCTGAGCCTGTGGTTAATTCTTCTTCCTGTTGGGAAATAGAGTGACCTGTGCCTGTCCCAACACCTAGATCTAGACTCTCATTGGTTGCCCCTCTTCCGTTCATCCTCAGGACAAATTGCAACCTGTAGGGAACAGGAGCTTAAAGGTGCTGATTCTCCAAGTAGGGAGATTGCTAGTAAAGTAGCTGGAATGGCGAACCCGAGCACAAGGAGATGAGAAATGAGGCGCGTTTTAGAAACCTTTCAAAATCACACGGTGTACCATCTTCTGGTTTTCTCATGCATGTTTTCGATGTAGGAAGATGCCCTTGAACCTGGAGATTTGGGACCCATGTGATGGATACCACGCAGTATTACTTTAAAGAGTCTGCGTTTGCTCACGCAACCTCACCCAACCTCTCAGCCCCAAGAGTGTCCACCCTTATGTCTCATCCAGCTGTGGGTCTAGATATGGTCAATCCAGGTTGCATCACAGCCTCTGAACGAATTTTGTAAGAATGTCTCTCTCTTTCACTGTCTTTGTTTTACGGGTTTTAAAAGTAATTTATTTTTATAATGGGGTTTAGCTGCTTTTCATGGCTCTGTTTATGCGGCTTTACACCCCCTTGACTCACTTCCAGAGAGATATCAATATATAGGTTTTAAGATTCTTACTAGTCACATATATTCTTGTGCGGTGAATAGGGGGTGTTGAGTCCATTTCACTGAGCAAGGAGTAGGTCTTGTCTATTACATATTGGGTGTACGGAACGGTATCTGAGCGAATTTGAAACCCTTGTTTTATGCATCACCCCACCTCACCTTTCCCGTTAAGCAGCCATAGTGTGTTTTCTAAACGTGTGACTCTGTTCTGTTTTGTAATTCAGTTCAAGTGTAGCGGTTTTTACATTCCCTCTATAAGTGATAGCTTATGATAAGTGTCTTTTTCTGTGTGACTTATTTCACTTAGAATCGTCGTACCTAACTCCACTCATCTTGCTTCTACTAGCCTTATAACATTGATTTCATGTCTGAGTGATATTCCATTGTACATAAGGACCACAACTTCTTTATCCATTTTTCTCTTTCCTGGGATATTTAAGGTGTCATGAAGTGGAGGTTCTTGTCAACAGAGCAGCCCTAAACTTTCGGGTGCCTGTGTCTTGCTGATTTTTAGTTTTTCCAATTTATATGCCCATGAGTGGACGTGCCCTATGCTCCCTAAGCTGTTTTTTTTCGATGTTTCAGGACCCAACGTACACTTCTCCAGAGTGGCTGTTGGCAATTTACATCCCGCCCATCAGTGTAGCAAGGCTGCCATTTCTCCATGGCCTGTCCTGCATTTCTCGTTTTGACACTTTTTGCAGCATGGCCCTTTTCACCGATGGGAAGCGAGACTTCTTTGTAGCGCTGATTTGCCTTTCCAGGTTGCTTGGTTGGCCAAAAAGGGCGTATGCGTTTTTTCCTGAATATATTCAGGAAAAAACGCATACGCCCTTTTTGGTCAAGGGCATCATTGTCGACGTTTTGCCGCTTTTCATGTGCTTTAAAGGCGATTCGTATCTACCTCCTGAAATCTGTTTCCTGCAATTCTGCCTTGCTTTCAATTCCTCTTCGTTGCCTTCCCTCAATATATTTGTGGACGAGAGTTATCATTTATAACTCTGCAGGTTTGTGAATGGCAGTGCCCCTGAGCTCCATTTTTCAACTGTCTTTTTTGGGAGCTGGCCGCAAAAGCACGGGATTGCCTCAGGCCCTATTCTGGTTCCGGGCGGCAGGCTGAGCCTGTGGTTAATTCTTCTTCCTGTTGGGAAAATAGAGTGACCTGTGCCTGTCCCAACACCTAGATCTAGTCTCTCATTGGTTGCCCCTCTTCCCGTTCATCCTCAGGACAAATTGCAACCTGTAGGGAACAGGAGCTTAAAGGTGCTGATTCTCCAAGTAGGGAGATTGCTAGTAAAGTAGCTGGAATGGCGAACCCGAGCACAAGGAGATGAGAAATGAGGTGCGTTTTAGAAACCTTTCAAAATCACATGGTGTACCATCTTCTGGGTTTCTCATGCATGTTTTCGATGTAGGAAGATGCCCTTGAACCTGGAGATTTGGGACCCATGGGATGGGTACCACGCAGTATTACTTTCAAGGGTCTGCATTTGCTCACGCAACCTCACCCAACCTCTCAGCCCCAAGAGTGTCCACCCTTATGTCTCATCCAGCTGTGGGTCTAGATATGGTCAATCCAGGTTGCATCACAGCCTCTGAACGAATTTTGTAAGAATGTCTCTCTCTTTCACTGTCTTTGTTTTACGGGTTTTTAAAAGTAATTTATTTTTATAATGGGGTTTAGCTGCTTTTCATGGCTCTGTTTATGCGGCTTTACACCCCCTTGACTCACTTCCAGAGAGATATCAATATATAGGTTTTAAGATTCTTACTAGTCACATATATTCCTGTGCGGTGAATAGGGGGTGTTGAGTCCAGTTCACTGAGCAAGGAGTAGGTCTTGTCTATTACATATTGGGTGTACGGAACGGTATCTGAGCGAATTTGAAACCCTTGTTTTATGCATCACCCCACCTCACCTTTCCCGTTAAGCAGCCATAGTGTGTTTTCTAAACGTGTGACTCTGTTCTGTTTTGTAATTCAGTTCAAGTGTAGCGGTTTTTACATTCCCTCTATAAGTGATAGCTTATGATAAGTGTCTTTTTCCGTGTGACTTATTTCACTTAGAATCGCCGTACCTAACTCCACTCATCTTGCTTCTACTAGCCTTATAACATTGATTTCATGTCTGAGTGATATTCCATTGTACATAAGGACCACAACTTCTTTATCCATTTTTCTCTTTCCTGGGATATTTAAGGTGTCATGAAGTGGAGGTTCTTGTCAACAGAGCAGCCCTAAACTTTCGGGTGCCTGTGTCTTGCTGATTTTTAGTTTTTCCAATTTATATGCCCATGAGTGGACGTGCCCTATGCTCCCTAAGCTGTTTTTTTTCGATGTTTCAGGACCCAACGTACACTTCTCCAGAGTGGCTGTTGGCAATTTACATCCCGCCCATCAGTGTAGCAAGGCTGCCATTTCTCCATGGCCTGTCCTGCATTTCTCGTTTTGACACTTTTTGCAGCATGGCCCTTTTCACCGATGGGAAGCGAGACTTCTTTGTAGCGCTGATTTGCCTTTCCAGGTTGCTTGGTTGGCCAAAAAGGGCGTATGCGTTTTTTCCTGAATATATTCAGGAAAAAACGCATAGGCCCTTTTTGGCCAAGGGCATCATTGTCGACGTTTTGCCGCTTTTCATGTGCTTTAAAGGCGATTCGTATCTACCTCCTGAAATCTGTTTCCTGCAATTCTGCCTTGCTTTCAATTCCTCTTCGTTGCCTTCCCTCAATATATTTGTGGACGAGAGTTATCATTTATAACTCTGCAGGTTTGTGAATGGCAGTGCCCCTGAGCTCCATTTTTCAACTGTCTTTTTTGGGAGCTGGCCGCAAAAGCACGGGATTGCCTCAGGCCCTATTCTGGTTCCGGGCGGCAGGCTGAGCCTGTGGTTAATTCTTCTTCCTGTTGGGAAAATAGAGTGACCTGTGCCTGTCCCAACACCTAGATCTAGTCTCTCATTGGTTGCCCCTCTTCCCGTTCATCCTCAGGACAAATTGCAACCTGTAGGGAACAGGAGCTTAAAGGTGCTGATTCTCCAAGTAGGGAGATTGCTAGTAAAGTAGCTGGAATGGCGAACCCGAGCACAAGGAGATGAGAAATGAGGTGCGTTTTAGAAACCTTTCAAAATCACATGGTGTACCATCTTCTGGGTTTCTCATGCATGTTTTCGATGTAGGAAGATGCCCTTGAACCTGGAGATTTGGGACCCATGGGATGGGTACCACGCAGTATTACTTTCAAGGGTCTGCATTTGCTCACACAACCTCACCCAACCTCTCGGCCCCAAGAGTGTCCACCCTTATGTCTCATCCAGCTGTGGGTCTAGATATGGTCAATCCAGGTTGCATCACAGCCTCTGAACGAATTTTGTAAGAATGTCTCTCTCTTTCACTGTCTTTGTTTTACGGGTTTTTAAAAGTAATTTATTTTTATAATGGGATTTAGCTGCTTTTCATGGCTCTGTTTATGCGGCTTTACACCCCCTTGACTCACTTCCAGAGAGATATCAATATATAGGTTTTAAGATTCTTACTAGTCACATATATTCTTGTGCGGTGAATAGGGGGTGTTGAGTGCAGTTCACTGAGCAAGGAGTAGGTCTTGTCTATTACATATTGGGTGTACGGAACGGTATCTGAGCGAATTTGAAACCCTTGTTTTATGCATCACCCCACCTCACCTTTCCTGTTAAGCAGCCATAGTGTGTTTTCTAAACGTGTGACTCTGTTCTGTTTTGTAATTCAGTTCAAGTGTAGCGGTTTTTACATTCCCTCTATAAGTGATAGCTTATGATAAGTGTCTTTTTCCGTGTGACTTATTTCACTTAGAATCGCCGTACCTAACTCCACTCATCTTGCTTCTACTAGCCTTATAACATTGATTTCATGTCTGAGTGATATTCCATTGTACATAAGGACCACAACTTCTTTATCCATTTTTCTCTTTCCTGGGATATTTAAGGTGTCATGAAGTGGAGGTTCTTGTCAACAGAGCAGCCCTAAACTTTCGGGTGCCTGTGTCTTGCTGATTTTTAGTTTTTCCAATTTATATGCCCATGAGTGGACGTGCCCTATGCTCCCTAAGCTGTTTTTTTTCGATGTTTCAGGACCCAACGTACACTTCTCCAGAGTGCCTGTTGGCAATTTACATCCCGCCCATCAGTGTAGCAAGGCTGCCATTTCTCCATGGCCTGTCCTGCATTTCTCGTTTTGACACTTTTTGCAGCATGGCCCTTTTCACCGATGGGAAGCGAGACTTCTTTGTAGCGCTGATTTGCCTTTCCAGGTTGCTTGGTTGGCCAAAAAGGGCGTATGCGTTTTTTCCTGAATATATTCAGGAAAAAACGCATACGCCCTTTTTGGCCAAGGGCATCATTGTCGACGTTTTGCCGCTTTTCATGTGCTTTAAAGGCGATTCGTATCTACCTCCTGAAATCTGTTTCCTGCAATTCTGCCTTGCTTTCAATTCCTCTTCGTTGCCTTCCCTCAATATATTTGTGGACGAGAGTTATCATTTATAACTCTGCAGGTTTGTGAATGGCAGTGCCCCTGAGCTCCATTTTTCAACTGTCTTTTTTGGGAGCTGGCCGCAAAAGCACGGGATTGCCTCAGGCCCTATTCTGGTTCCGGGCGGCAGGCTGAGCCTGTGGTTAATTCTTCTTCCTGTTGGGAAAATAGAGTGACCTGTGCCTGTCCCAACACCTAGATCTAGTCTCTCATTGGTTGCCCCTCTTCCCGTTCATCCTCAGGACAAATTGCAACCTGTAGGGAACAGGAGCTTAAAGGTGCTGATTCTCCAAGTAGGGAGATTGCTAGTAAAGTAGCTGGAATGGCGAACCCGAGCACAAGGGGATGAGAAATGAGGTGCGTTTTAGAAACCTTTCAAATTCACATGGTGTACCATCTTCTGGGTTTCTCATGCATGTTTTCGATGTAGGAAGATGCCCTTGAACCTGGAGATTTGGGACCCATGGGATGGGTACCACGCAGTATTACTTTCAAAGGTCTGCGTTTGCTCACGCAACCTCACCCAACCTCTCAGCCCCAAGAGTGTCCACCCTTATGTCTCATCCAGCTGTGGGTCTAGATATGGTCAATCCAGGTTGCATCACAGCCTCTGAACGAATTTTGTAAGAATGTCTCTCTCTTTCACTGTCTTTGTTTTACGGGTTTTTAAAAGTAATTTATTTTTATAATGGGGTTTAGCTGCTTTTCATGGCTCTGTTTATGCGGCTTTACACCCCCTTGACTCACTTCCAGAGAGATATCAATATATAGGTTTTAAGATTCTTACTAGTCACATATATTCTTTTGCGGTGAATAGGGGGTGTTGAGTCCAGTTCACTGAGCAAGGAGTAGGTCTTGTCTATTACATATTGGGTGTACGGAACGGTATCTGAGCGAATTTGAAACCCTTGTTTTATGCATCACCCCACCTCACCTTTCCCGTTAAGCAGCCATAGTGTGTTTTCTAAACGTGTGACTCTGTTCTGTTTTGTAATTCAGTTCAAGTGTAGCGGTTTTTACATTCCCTCTATAAGTGATAGCTTATGATAAGTGTCTTTTTCAGTGTGACTTATTTCACTTAGAATCGCCGTACCTAACTCCACTCATCTTGCTTCTACTAGCCTTATAACATTGATTTCATGTCTGAGTGATATTCCATTGTACATAAGGACCACAACTTCTTTATCCATTTTTCTCTTTCCTGGGATATTTAAGGTGTCATGAAGTGGAGGTTCTTGTCAACAGAGCAGCCCTAAACTTTCGGGTGCCTGTGTCTTGCTGATTTTTGTTTTTCCAATTTATATGCCCATGAGTGGACGTGCCCTATGCTCCCTAAGCTGTGTTTTTTCGATGTTTCAGGACCCAACGTACACTTCTCCAGAGTGGCTGTTGGCAATTTACATCCCGCCCATCAGTGTAGCAAGGCTGCCATTTCTCCATGGCCTGTCCTGCATTTCTCGTTTTGACACTTTTTGCAGCATGGCCCTTTTCACCGATGGGAAGCGAGACTTCTTTGTAGCGCTGATTTGCCTTTCCAGGTTGCTTGGTTGGCCAAAAAGGGCGTATGCGTTTTTTCCTGAATATATTCAGGAAAAAACGCATACGCCCTTTTTGGCCAAGGGCATCATTGTCGACGTTTCGCCGCTTTTCATGTGCTTTAAAGGCGATTCGTATGTACCTCCTGAAATCTGTTTCCTGCAATTCTGCCTTGCTTTCAATTCCTCTTCGTTGCCTTCCCTCAATATATTTGTGGACGAGAGTTATCATTTATAACTCTGCAGGTTTGTGAATGGCAGTGCGCCTGAGCTCCATTTTTCAACTGTCTTTTTTGGGAGCTGGCCGCAAAAGCACGGGATTGCCTCAGGCCCTATTCTGGTTCCGGCGGCAGGCTGAGCCTGTGGTTAATTCTTCTTCCTGTTGGGAAATAGAGTGACCTGTGCCTGTCCCAACACCTAGATCTAGACTCTCATTGGTTGCCCCTCTTCCCGTTCATCCTCAGGACAAATTGCAACCTGTAGGGAACAGGAGCTTAAAGGTGCTGATTCTCCAAGTAGGGAGATTGCTAGTAAAGTAGCTGGAATGGCGAACCCGAGCACAAGGAGATGAGAAATGAGGCGCGTTTTAGAAACCTTTCAAAATCACACGGTGTACCATCTTCTGGGTTTCTCATGCATGTTTTCGATGTAGGAAGATGCCCTTGAACCTGGAGATTTGGGACCCATGTGATGGATACCACGCAGTATTACTTTAAAGAGTCTGCGTTTGCTCACGCAACCTCACCCAACCTCTCAGCCCCAAGAGTGTCCACCCTTATGTCTCATCCAGCTGTGGGTCTAGATATGGTCAATCCAGGTTGCATCACAGCCTCTGAACGAATTTTGTAAGAATGTCTCTCTCTTTCACTGTCTTTGTTTTACGGGTTTTTAAAAGTAATTTATTTTTATAATGGGGTTTAGCTGCTTTTCATGGCTCTGTTTATGCGGCTTTACACCCCCTTGACTCACTTCCAGAGAGATATCAATATATAGGTTTTAAGATTCTTACTAGTCACATATATTCTTGTGCGGTGAATAGGGGGTGTTGAGTCCATTTCACTGAGCAAGGAGTAGGTCTTGTCTATTACATATTGGGTGTACGGAACGGTATCTGAGCGAATTTGAAACCCTTGTTTTATGCATCACCCCACCTCACCTTTCCCGTTAAGCAGCCATAGTGTGTTTTCTAAACGTGTGACTCTGTTCTGTTTTGTAATTCAGTTCAAGTGTAGCGGTTTTTACATTCCCTCTATAAGTGATAGCTTATGATAAGTGTCTTTTTCTGTGTGACTTATTTCACTTAGAATCGTCGTACCTAACTCCACTCATCTTGCTTCTACTAGCCTTATAACATTGATTTCATGTCTGAGTGATATTCCATTGTACATAAGGACCACAACTTCTTTATCCATTTTTCTCTTTCCTGGGATATTTAAGGTGTCATGAAGTGGAGGTTCTTGTCAACAGAGCAGCCCTAAACTTTCGGGTGCCTGTGTCTTGCTGATTTTTAGTTTTTCCAATTTATATGCCCATGAGTGGACGTGCCCTATGCTCCCTAAGCTGTTTTTTTTCGATGTTTCAGGACCCAACGTACACTTCTCCAGAGTGGCTGTTGGCAATTTACATCCCGCCCATCAGTGTAGCAAGGCTGCCATTTCTCCATGGCCTGTCCTGCATTTCTCGTTTTGACACTTTTTGCAGCATGGCCCTTTTCACCGATGGGAAGCGAGACTTCTTTGTAGCGCTGATTTGCCTTTCCAGGTTGCTTGGTTGGCCAAAAAGGGCGTATGCGTTTTTTCCTGAATATATTCAGGAAAAAACGCATACGCCCTTTTTGGTCAAGGGCATCATTGTCGACGTTTTGCCGCTTTTCATGTGCTTTAAAGGCGATTCGTATCTACCTCCTGAAATCTGTTTCCTGCAATTCTGCCTTGCTTTCAATTCCTCTTCGTTGCCTTCCCTCAATATATTTGTGGACGAGAGTTATCATTTATAACTCTGCAGGTTTGTGAATGGCAGTGCCCCTGAGCTCCATTTTTCAACTGTCTTTTTTGGGAGCTGGCCGCAAAAGCACGGGATTGCCTCAGGCCCTATTCTGGTTCCGGGCGGCAGGCTGAGCCTGTGGTTAATTCTTCTTCCTGTTGGGAAAATAGAGTGACCTGTGCCTGTCCCAACACCTAGATCTAGTCTCTCATTGGTTGCCCCTCTTCCCGTTCATCCTCAGGACAAATTGCAACCTGTAGGGAACAGGAGCTTAAAGGTGCTGATTCTCCAAGTAGGGAGATTGCTAGTAAAGTAGCTGGAATGGCGAACCCGAGCACAAGGAGATGAGAAATGAGGTGCGTTTTAGAAACCTTTCAAAATCACATGGTGTACCATCTTCTGGGTTTCTCATGCATGTTTTCGATGTAGGAAGATGCCCTTGAACCTGGAGATTTGGGACCCATGGGATGGGTACCACGCAGTATTACTTTCAAGGGTCTGCATTTGCTCACGCAACCTCACCCAACCTCTCAGCCCCAAGAGTGTCCACCCTTATGTCTCATCCAGCTGTGGGTCTAGATATGGTCAATCCAGGTTGCATCACAGCCTCTGAACGAATTTTGTAAGAATGTCTCTCTCTTTCACTGTCTTTGTTTTACGGGTTTTTAAAAGTAATTTATTTTTATAATGGGGTTTAGCTGCTTTTCATGGCTCTGTTTATGCGGCTTTACACCCCCTTGACTCACTTCCAGAGAGATATCAATATATAGGTTTTAAGATTCTTACTAGTCACATATATTCCTGTGCGGTGAATAGGGGGTGTTGAGTCCAGTTCACTGAGCAAGGAGTAGGTCTTGTCTATTACATATTGGGTGTACGGAACGGTATCTGAGCGAATTTGAAACCCTTGTTTTATGCATCACCCCACCTCACCTTTCCCGTTAAGCAGCCATAGTGTGTTTTCTAAACGTGTGACTCTGTTCTGTTTTGTAATTCAGTTCAAGTGTAGCGGTTTTTACATTCCCTCTATAAGTGATAGCTTATGATAAGTGTCTTTTTCCGTGTGACTTATTTCACTTAGAATCGCCGTACCTAACTCCACTCATCTTGCTTCTACTAGCCTTATAACATTGATTTCATGTCTGAGTGATATTCCATTGTACATAAGGACCACAACTTCTTTATCCATTTTTCTCTTTCCTGGGATATTTAAGGTGTCATGAAGTGGAGGTTCTTGTCAACAGAGCAGCCCTAAACTTTCGGGTGCCTGTGTCTTGCTGATTTTTAGTTTTTCCAATTTATATGCCCATGAGTGGACGTGCCCTATGCTCCCTAAGCTGTTTTTTTTCGATGTTTCAGGACCCAACGTACACTTCTCCAGAGTGGCTGTTGGCAATTTACATCCCGCCCATCAGTGTAGCAAGGCTGCCATTTCTCCATGGCCTGTCCTGCATTTCTCGTTTTGACACTTTTTGCAGCATGGCCCTTTTCACCGATGGGAAGCGAGACTTCTTTGTAGCGCTGATTTGCCTTTCCAGGTTGCTTGGTTGGCCAAAAAGGGCGTATGCGTTTTTTCCTGAATATATTCAGGAAAAAACGCATAGGCCCTTTTTGGCCAAGGGCATCATTGTCGACGTTTTGCCGCTTTTCATGTGCTTTAAAGGCGATTCGTATCTACCTCCTGAAATCTGTTTCCTGCAATTCTGCCTTGCTTTCAATTCCTCTTCGTTGCCTTCCCTCAATATATTTGTGGACGAGAGTTATCATTTATAACTCTGCAGGTTTGTGAATGGCAGTGCCCCTGAGCTCCATTTTTCAACTGTCTTTTTTGGGAGCTGGCCGCAAAAGCACGGGATTGCCTCAGGCCCTATTCTGGTTCCGGGCGGCAGGCTGAGCCTGTGGTTAATTCTTCTTCCTGTTGGGAAAATAGAGTGACCTGTGCCTGTCCCAACACCTAGATCTAGTCTCTCATTGGTTGCCCCTCTTCCCGTTCATCCTCAGGACAAATTGCAACCTGTAGGGAACAGGAGCTTAAAGGTGCTGATTCTCCAAGTAGGGAGATTGCTAGTAAAGTAGCTGGAATGGCGAACCCGAGCACAAGGAGATGAGAAATGAGGTGCGTTTTAGAAACCTTTCAAAATCACATGGTGTACCATCTTCTGGGTTTCTCATGCATGTTTTCGATGTAGGAAGATGCCCTTGAACCTGGAGATTTGGGACCCATGGGATGGGTACCACGCAGTATTACTTTCAAGGGTCTGCATTTGCTCACACAACCTCACCCAACCTCTCGGCCCCAAGAGTGTCCACCCTTATGTCTCATCCAGCTGTGGGTCTAGATATGGTCAATCCAGGTTGCATCACAGCCTCTGAACGAATTTTGTAAGAATGTCTCTCTCTTTCACTGTCTTTGTTTTACGGGTTTTTAAAAGTAATTTATTTTTATAATGGGATTTAGCTGCTTTTCATGGCTCTGTTTATGCGGCTTTACACCCCCTTGACTCACTTCCAGAGAGATATCAATATATAGGTTTTAAGATTCTTACTAGTCACATATATTCTTGTGCGGTGAATAGGGGGTGTTGAGTGCAGTTCACTGAGCAAGGAGTAGGTCTTGTCTATTACATATTGGGTGTACGGAACGGTATCTGAGCGAATTTGAAACCCTTGTTTTATGCATCACCCCACCTCACCTTTCCTGTTAAGCAGCCATAGTGTGTTTTCTAAACGTGTGACTCTGTTCTGTTTTGTAATTCAGTTCAAGTGTAGCGGTTTTTACATTCCCTCTATAAGTGATAGCTTATGATAAGTGTCTTTTTCCGTGTGACTTATTTCACTTAGAATCGCCGTACCTAACTCCACTCATCTTGCTTCTACTAGCCTTATAACATTGATTTCATGTCTGAGTGATATTCCATTGTACATAAGGACCACAACTTCTTTATCCATTTTTCTCTTTCCTGGGATATTTAAGGTGTCATGAAGTGGAGGTTCTTGTCAACAGAGCAGCCCTAAACTTTCGGGTGCCTGTGTCTTGCTGATTTTTAGTTTTTCCAATTTATATGCCCATGAGTGGACGTGCCCTATGCTCCCTAAGCTGTTTTTTTTCGATGTTTCAGGACCCAACGTACACTTCTCCAGAGTGCCTGTTGGCAATTTACATCCCGCCCATCAGTGTAGCAAGGCTGCCATTTCTCCATGGCCTGTCCTGCATTTCTCGTTTTGACACTTTTTGCAGCATGGCCCTTTTCACCGATGGGAAGCGAGACTTCTTTGTAGCGCTGATTTGCCTTTCCAGGTTGCTTGGTTGGCCAAAAAGGGCGTATGCGTTTTTTCCTGAATATATTCAGGAAAAAACGCATACGCCCTTTTTGGCCAAGGGCATCATTGTCGACGTTTTGCCGCTTTTCATGTGCTTTAAAGGCGATTCGTATCTACCTCCTGAAATCTGTTTCCTGCAATTCTGCCTTGCTTTCAATTCCTCTTCGTTGCCTTCCCTCAATATATTTGTGGACGAGAGTTATCATTTATAACTCTGCAGGTTTGTGAATGGCAGTGCCCCTGAGCTCCATTTTTCAACTGTCTTTTTTGGGAGCTGGCCGCAAAAGCACGGGATTGCCTCAGGCCCTATTCTGGTTCCGGGCGGCAGGCTGAGCCTGTGGTTAATTCTTCTTCCTGTTGGGAAAATAGAGTGACCTGTGCCTGTCCCAACACCTAGATCTAGTCTCTCATTGGTTGCCCCTCTTCCCGTTCATCCTCAGGACAAATTGCAACCTGTAGGGAACAGGAGCTTAAAGGTGCTGATTCTCCAAGTAGGGAGATTGCTAGTAAAGTAGCTGGAATGGCGAACCCGAGCACAAGGGGATGAGAAATGAGGTGCGTTTTAGAAACCTTTCAAATTCACATGGTGTACCATCTTCTGGGTTTCTCATGCATGTTTTCGATGTAGGAAGATGCCCTTGAACCTGGAGATTTGGGACCCATGGGATGGGTACCACGCAGTATTACTTTCAAAGGTCTGCGTTTGCTCACGCAACCTCACCCAACCTCTCAGCCCCAAGAGTGTCCACCCTTATGTCTCATCCAGCTGTGGGTCTAGATATGGTCAATCCAGGTTGCATCACAGCCTCTGAACGAATTTTGTAAGAATGTCTCTCTCTTTCACTGTCTTTGTTTTACGGGTTTTTAAAAGTAATTTATTTTTATAATGGGGTTTAGCTGCTTTTCATGGCTCTGTTTATGCGGCTTTACACCCCCTTGACTCACTTCCAGAGAGATATCAATATATAGGTTTTAAGATTCTTACTAGTCACATATATTCTTGTGCGGTGAATAGGGGGTGTTGAGTCCAGTTCACTGAGCAAGGAGTAGGTCTTGTCTATTACATATTGGGTGTACGGAACGGTATCTGAGCGAATTTGAAACCCTTGTTTTATGCATCACCCCACCTCACCTTTCCCGTTAAGCAGCCATAGTGTGTTTTCTAAACGTGTGACTCTGTTCTGTTTTGTAATTCAGTTCAAGTGTAGCGGTTTTTACATTCCCTCTATAAGTGATAGCTTATGATAAGTGTCTTTTTCAGTGTGACTTATTTCACTTAGAATCGCCGTACCTAACTCCACTCATCTTGCTTCTACTAGCCTTATAACATTGATTTCATGTCTGAGTGATATTCCATTGTACATAAGGACCACAACTTCTTTATCCATTTTTCTCTTTCCTGGGATATTTAAGGTGTCATGAAGTGGAGGTTCTTGTCAACAGAGCAGCCCTAAACTTTCGGGTGCCTGTGTCTTGCTGATTTTTGTTTTTCCAATTTATATGCCCATGAGTGGACGTGCCCTATGCTCCCTAAGCTGTGTTTTTTCGATGTTTCAGGACCCAACGTACACTTCTCCAGAGTGGCTGTTGGCAATTTACATCCCGCCCATCAGTGTAGCAAGGCTGCCATTTCTCCATGGCCTGTCCTGCATTTCTCGTTTTGACACTTTTTGCAGCATGGCCCTTTTCACCGATGGGAAGCGAGACTTCTTTGTAGCGCTGATTTGCCTTTCCAGGTTGCTTGGTTGGCCAAAAAGGGCGTATGCGTTTTTTCCTGAATATATTCAGGAAAAAACGCATACGCCCTTTTTGGCCAAGGGCATCATTGTCGACGTTTTGCCGCTTTTCATGTGCTTTAAAGGCGATTCGTATGTACCTCCTGAAATCTGTTTCCTGCAATTCTGCGTTGCTTTGAATTCCTCTTCGTTGCCTTCCCTCAATATATTTGTGGACGAGAGTTATCATTTATAACTCTGCAGGTTTGTGAATGGCAGTGCGCCTGAGCTCCATTTTTCAACTGTCTTTTTTGGGAGCTGGCCGCAAAAGCACGGGATTGCCTCAGGCCCTATTCTGGTTCCGGGCGGCAGGCTGAGCCTGTGGTTAATTCTTCTTCCTGTTGGGAAATAGAGTGACCTGTGCCTGTCCCAACACCTAGATCTAGTCTCTCATTGGTTGCCCCTCTTCCCGTTCATCCTCAGGACAAATTGCAACCTGTAGGGAATAGGAGCTTAAAGGTGCTGATTCTCCAAGTAGGGAGATTGCTAGTAAAGTAGCTGGAATGGCGAACCCGAGCACAAGGAGATGAGAAATGAGGCGCGTTTTAGAAACCTTTCAAAATCACTCGGTGTACCATCTTCTGGGTTTCTCATGCATGTTTTCGATGTAGGAAGATGCCCTTGAACCTGGAGATTTGGGACCCATGTGATGGATACCACGCAGTATTACTTTAAAGAGTCTGCGTTTGCTCACGCAACCTCACCCAACCTCTCAGCCCCAAGAGTGTCCACCCTTATGTCTCATCCAGCTGTGGGTCTAGATATGGTCAATCCAGGTTGCATCACAGCCTCTGAACGAATTTTGTAAGAATGTCTCTCTCTTTCACTGTCTTTGTTTTACGGGTTTTTAAAAGTAATTTATTTTTATAATGGGGTTTAGCTGCTTTTCATGGCTCTGTTTATGCGGCTTTACACCCACTTGACTCACTTCCAGAGAGATATCAATATATAGGTTTTAAGATTCTTACTAGTCACATATATTCTTGTGCGGTGAATAGGGGGTGTTGAGTCCAGTTCACTGAGCAAGGAGTAGGTCTTGTCTATTACATATTGGGTGTATGGAACGGTATCTGAGCGAATTTGAAACCCTTGTTTTATGCATCACCCCACCTCACCTTTCCCGTTAAGCAGCCATAGTGTGTTTTCTAAACGTGTGACTCTGTTCTGTTTTGTAATTCAGTTCAAGTGTAGCGGTTTTTACATTCCCTCTATAAGTGATAGCTTATGATAATGTCTTTTTCTGTGTGACTTATTTCACTTAGAATCGTCGTACCTAACTCCACTCATCTTGCTTCTACTAGCCTTATAACATTGATTTCATGTCTGAGTGATATTCCATTGTACATAAGGACCACAACTTCTTTATCCATTTTTCTCTTTCCTGGGATATTTAAGGTGTCATGAAGTGGAGGTTCTTGTCAACAGAGCAGCCCTAAACTTTCGGGTGCCTGTGTCTTGCTGATTTTTAGTTTTTCCAATTTATATGCCCATGAGTGGACGTGCCCTATGCTCCCTAAGCTGTTTTTTTTCGATGTTTCAGGACCCAACGTACACTTCTCCAGAGTGGCTGTTGGCAATTTACATCCCGCCCATCAGTGTAGCAAGGCTGCCATTTCTCCATGGCCTGTCCTGCATTTCTCGTTTTGACACTTTTTGCAGCATGGCCCTTTTCACCGATGGGAAGCGAGACTTCTTTGTAGCGCTGATTTGCCTTTCCAGGTTGCTTGGTTGGCCAAAAAGGGCGTATGCGTTTTTTCCTGAATATATTCAGGAAAAAACGCATACGCCCTTTTTGGCCAAGGGCATCATTGTCGACGTTTTGCCGCTTTTCATGTGCTTTAAAGGCGATTCGTATCTACCTCCTGAAATCTGTTTCCTGCAATTCTGCGTTGCTTTGAATTCCTCTTCGTTGCCTTCCCTCAATATATTTGTGGACGAGAGTTATCATTTATAACTCTGCAGGTTTGTGAATGGCAGTGCCCCTGAGCTCCATTTTTCAACTGTCTTTTTTGGGAGCTGGCCGCAAAAGCACGGGATTGCCTCAGGCCCTATTCTGGTTCCGGGCGGCAGGCTGAGCCTGTGGTTAATTCTTCTTCCTGTTGGGAAAATAGAGTGACCTGTGCCTGTCCCAACACCTAGATCTAGTCTCTCATTGGTTGCCCCTCTTCCCGTTCATCCTCAGGACAAATTGCAACCTGTAGGGAACAGGAGCTTAAAGGTGCTGATTCTCCAAGTAGGGAGATTGCTAGTAAAGTAGCTGGAATGGCGAACCCGAGCACAAGGAGATGAGAAATGAGGTGCGTTTTAGAAACCTTTCAAAATCACATGGTGTACCATCTTCTGGGTTTCTCATGCATGTTTTCGATGTAGGAAGATGCCCTTGAACCTGGAGATTTGGGACCCATGGGATGGGTACCACGCAGTATTACTTTCAAAGGTCTGCGTTTGCTCACGCAACCTCACCCAACCTCTCAGCCCCAAGAGTGTCCACCCTTATGTCTCATCCAGCTGTGGGTCTAGATATGGTCAATCCAGGTTGCATCACAGCCTCTGAACGAATTTTGTAAGAATGTCTCTCTCTTTCACTGTCTTTGTTTTACGGGTTTTTAAAAGTAATTTATTTTTATAATGGGGTTTAGCTGCTTTTCATGGCTCTGTTTATGCGGCTTTACACCCCCTTGACTCACTTCCAGAGAGATATCAATATATAGGTTTTAAGATTCTTACTAGTCACATATATTCTTTTGCGGTGAATAGGGGGTGTTGAGTCCAGTTCACTGAGCAAGGAGTAGGTCTTGTCTATTACATATTGGGTGTACGGAACGGTATCTGAGCGAATTTGAAACCCTTGTTTTATGCATCACCCCACCTCACCTTTCCCGTTAAGCAGCCATAGTGTGTTTTCTAAACGTGTGACTCTGTTCTGTTTTGTAATTCAGTTCAAGTGTAGCGGTTTTTACATTCCCTCTATAAGTGATAGCTTATGATAAGTGTCTTTTTCAGTGTGACTTATTTCACTTAGAATCGCCGTACCTAACTCCACTCATCTTGCTTCTACTAGCCTTATAACATTGATTTCATGTCTGAGTGATATTCCATTGTACATAAGGACCACAACTTCTTTATCCATTTTTCTCTTTCCTGGGATATTTAAGGTGTCATGAAGTGGAGGTTCTTGTCAACAGAGCAGCCCTAAACTTTCGGGTGCCTGTGTCTTGCTGATTTTTGTTTTTCCAATTTATATGCCCATGAGTGGACGTGCCCTATGCTCCCTAAGCTGTGTTTTTTCGATGTTTCAGGACCCAACGTACACTTCTCCAGAGTGGCTGTTGGCAATTTACATCCCGCCCATCAGTGTAGCAAGGCTGCCATTTCTCCATGGCCTGTCCTGCATTTCTCGTTTTGACACTTTTTGCAGCATGGCCCTTTTCACCGATGGGAAGCGAGACTTCTTTGTAGCGCTGATTTGCCTTTCCAGGTTGCTTGGTTGGCCAAAAAGGGCGTATGCGTTTTTTCCTGAATATATTCAGGAAAAAACGCATACGCCCTTTTTGGCCAAGGGCATCATTGTCGACGTTTTGCCGCTTTTCATGTGCTTTAAAGGCGATTCGTATGTACCTCCTGAAATCTGTTTCCTGCAATTCTGCCTTGCTTTCAATTCCTCTTCGTTGCCTTCCCTCAATATATTTGTGGACGAGAGTTATCATTTATAACTCTGCAGGTTTGTGAATGGCAGTGCGCCTGAGCTCCATTTTTCAACTGTCTTTTTTGGGAGCTGGCCGCAAAAGCACGGGATTGCCTCAGGCCCTATTCTGGTTCCGGCGGCAGGCTGAGCCTGTGGTTAATTCTTCTTCCTGTTGGGAAATAGAGTGACCTGTGCCTGTCCCAACACCTAGATCTAGTCTCTCATTGGTTGCCCCTCTTCCCGTTCATCCTCAGGACAAATTGCAACCTGTAGGGAACAGGAGCTTAAAGGTGCTGATTCTCCAAGTAGGGAGATTGCTAGTAAAGTAGCTGGAATGGCGAACCCGAGCACAAGGAGATGAGAAATGAGGCGCGTTTTAGAAACCTTTCAAAATCACACGGTGTACCATCTTCTGGGTTTCTCATGCATGTTTTCGATGTAGGAAGATGCCCTTGAACCTGGAGATTTGGGACCCATGTGATGGATACCACGCAGTATTACTTTAAAGAGTCTGCGTTTGCTCACGCAACCTCACCCAACCTCTCAGCCCCAAGAGTGTCCACCCTTATGTCTCATCCAGCTGTGGGTCTAGATATGGTCAATCCAGGTTGCATCACAGCCTCTGAACGAATTTTGTAAGAATGTCTCTCTCTTTCACTGTCTTTGTTTTACGGGTTTTTAAAAGTAATTTATTTTTATAATGGGGTTTAGCTGCTTTTCATGGCTCTGTTTATGCGGCTTTACACCCACTTGACTCACTTCCAGAGAGATATCAATATATAGGTTTTAAGATTCTTACTAGTCACATATATTCTTGTGCGGTGAATAGGGGGTGTTGAGTCCAGTTCACTGAGCAAGGAGTAGGTCTTGTCTATTACATATTGGGTGTATGGAACGGTATCTGAGCGAATTTGAAACCCTTGTTTTATGCATCACCCCACCTCACCTTTCCCGTTAAGCAGCCATAGTGTGTTTTCTAAACGTGTGACTCTGTTCTGTTTTGTAATTCAGTTCAAGTGTAGCGGTTTTTACATTCCCTCTATAAGTGATAGCTTATGATAAGTGTCTTTTTCTGTGTGACTTATTTCACTTAGAATCGTCGTACCTAACTCCACTCATCTTGCTTCTACTAGCCTTATAACATTGATTTCATGTCTGAGTGATATTCCATTGTACATAAGGACCACAACTTCTTTATCCATTTTTCTCTTTCCTGGGATATTTAAGGTGTCATGAAGTGGAGGTTCTTGTCAACAGAGCAGCCCTAAACTTTCGGGTGCCTGTGTCTTGCTGATTTTTAGTTTTTCCAATTTATATGCCCATGAGTGGACGTGCCCTATGCTCCCTAAGCTGTTTTTTTTCGATGTTTCAGGACCCAACGTACACTTCTCCAGAGTGGCTGTTGGCAATTTACATCCCGCCCATCAGTGTAGCAAGGCTGCCATTTCTCCATGGCCTGTCCTGCATTTCTCGTTTTGACACTTTTTGCAGCATGGCCCTTTTCACCGATGGGAAGCGAGACTTCTTTGTAGCGCTGATTTGCCTTTCCAGGTTGCTTGGTTGGCCAAAAAGGGCGTATGCGTTTTTTCCTGAATATATTCAGGAAAAAACGCATACGCCCTTTTTGGCCAAGGGCATCATTGTCGACGTTTTGCCGCTTTTCATGTGCTTTAAAGGCGATTCGTATCTACCTCCTGAAATCTGTTTCCTGCAATTCTGCGTTGCTTTGAATTCCTCTTCGTTGCCTTCCCTCAATATATTTGTGGACGAGAGTTATCATTTATAACTCTGCAGGTTTGTGAATGGCAGTGCCCCTGAGCTCCATTTTTCAACTGTCTTTTTTGGGAGCTGGCCGCAAAAGCACGGGATTGCCTCAGGCCCTATTCTGGTTCCGGGCGGCAGGCTGAGCCTGTGGTTAATTCTTCTTCCTGTTGGGAAAATAGAGTGACCTGTGCCTGTCCCAACACCTAGATCTAGTCTCTCATTGGTTGCCCCTCTTCCCGTTCATCCTCAGGACAAATTGCAACCTGTAGGGAACAGGAGCTTAAAGGTGCTGATTCTCCAAGTAGGGAGATTGCTAGTAAAGTAGCTGGAATGGCGAACCCGAGCACAAGGAGATGAGAAATGAGGTGCGTTTTAGAAACCTTTCAAAATCACATGGTGTACCATCTTCTGGGTTTCTCATGCATGTTTTCGATGTAGGAAGATGCCCTTGAACCTGGAGATTTGGGACCCATGGGATGGGTACCACGCAGTATTACTTTCAAAGGTCTGCGTTTGCTCACGCAACCTCACCCAACCTCTCAGCCCCAAGAGTGTCCACCCTTATGTCTCATCCAGCTGTGGGTCTACATATGGTCAATCCAGGTTGCATCACAGCCTCTGAACGAATTTTGTAAGAATGTCTCTCTCTTTCACTGTCTTTGTTTTACGGGTTTTTAAAAGTAATTTATTTTTATAATGGGGTTTAGCTGCTTTTCATGGCTCTGTTTATGCGGCTTTACACCCACTTGACTCACTTCCAGAGAGATATCAATATATAGGTTTTAAGATTCTTACTAGTCACATATATTCTTGTGCGGTGAATAGGGGGTGTTGAGTCCAGTTCACTGAGCAAGGAGTAGGTCTTGTCTATTACATATTGGGTGTATGGAACGGTATCTGAGCGAATTTGAAACCCTTGTTTTATGCATCACCCCACCTCACCTTTCCCGTTAAGCAGCCATAGTGTGTTTTCTAAACGTGTGACTCTGTTCTGTTTTGTAATTCAGTTCAAGTGTAGCGGTTTTTACATTCCCTCTATAAGTGATAGCTTATGATAATGTCTTTTTCTGTGTGACTTATTTCACTTAGAATCGTCGTACCTAACTCCACTCATCTTGCTTCTACTAGCCTTATAACATTGATTTCATGTCTGAGTGATATTCCATTGTACATAAGGACCACAACTTCTTTATCCATTTTTCTCTTTCCTGGGATATTTAAGGTGTCATGAAGTGGAGGTTCTTGTCAACAGAGCAGCCCTAAACTTTCGGGTGCCTGTGTCTTGCTGATTTTTAGTTTTTCCAATTTATATGCCCATGAGTGGACGTGCCCTATGCTCCCTAAGCTGTTTTTTTTCGATGTTTCAGGACCCAACGTACACTTCTCCAGAGTGGCTGTTGGCAATTTACATCCCGCCCATCAGTGTAGCAAGGCTGCCATTTCTCCATGGCCTGTCCTGCATTTCTCGTTTTGACACTTTTTGCAGCATGGCCCTTTTCACCGATGGGAAGCGAGACTTCTTTGTAGCGCTGATTTGCCTTTCCAGGTTGCTTGGTTGGCCAAAAAGGGCGTATGCGTTTTTTCCTGAATATATTCAGGAAAAAACGCATACGCCCTTTTTGGCCAAGGGCATCATTGTCGACGTTTTGCCGCTTTTCATGTGCTTTAAAGGCGATTCGTATCTACCTCCTGAAATCTGTTTCCTGCAATTCTGCGTTGCTTTGAATTCCTCTTCGTTGCCTTCCCTCAATATATTTGTGGACGAGAGTTATCATTTATAACTCTGCAGGTTTGTGAATGGCAGTGCCCCTGAGCTCCATTTTTCAACTGTCTTTTTTGGGAGCTGGCCGCAAAAGCACGGGATTGCCTCAGGCCCTATTCTGGTTCCGGGCGGCAGGCTGAGCCTGTGGTTAATTCTTCTTCCTGTTGGGAAAATAGAGTGACCTGTGCCTGTCCCAACACCTAGATCTAGTCTCTCATTGGTTGCCCCTCTTCCCGTTCATCCTCAGGACAAATTGCAACCTGTAGGGAACAGGAGCTTAAAGGTGCTGATTCTCCAAGTAGGGAGATTGCTAGTAAAGTAGCTGGAATGGCGAACCCGAGCACAAGGAGATGAGAAATGAGGTGCGTTTTAGAAACCTTTCAAAATCACATGGTGTACCATCTTCTGGGTTTCTCATGCATGTTTTCGATGTAGGAAGATGCCCTTGAACCTGGAGATTTGGGACCCATGGGATGGGTACCACGCAGTATTACTTTCAAAGGTCTGCGTTTGCTCACGCAACCTCACCCAACCTCTCAGCCCCAAGAGTGTCCACCCTTATGTCTCATCCAGCTGTGGGTCTAGATATGGTCAATCCAGGTTGCATCACAGCCTCTGAACGAATTTTGTAAGAATGTCTCTCTCTTTCACTGTCTTTGTTTTACGGGTTTTTAAAAGTAATTTATTTTTATAATGGGGTTTAGCTGCTTTTCATGGCTCTGTTTATGCGGCTTTACACCCCCTTGACTCACTTCCAGAGAGATATCAATATATAGGTTTTAAGATTCTTACTAGTCACATATATTCTTTTGCGGTGAATAGGGGGTGTTGAGTCCAGTTCACTGAGCAAGGAGTAGGTCTTGTCTATTACATATTGGGTGTACGGAACGGTATCTGAGCGAATTTGAAACCCTTGTTTTATGCATCACCCCACCTCACCTTTCCCGTTAAGCAGCCATAGTGTGTTTTCTAAACGTGTGACTCTGTTCTGTTTTGTAATTCAGTTCAAGTGTAGCGGTTTTTACATTCCCTCTATAAGTGATAGCTTATGATAAGTGTCTTTTTCAGTGTGACTTATTTCACTTAGAATCGCCGTACCTAACTCCACTCATCTTGCTTCTACTAGCCTTATAACATTGATTTCATGTCTGAGTGATATTCCATTGTACATAAGGACCACAACTTCTTTATCCATTTTTCTCTTTCCTGGGATATTTAAGGTGTCATGAAGTGGAGGTTCTTGTCAACAGAGCAGCCCTAAACTTTCGGGTGCCTGTGTCTTGCTGATTTTTGTTTTTCCAATTTATATGCCCATGAGTGGACGTGCCCTATGCTCCCTAAGCTGTGTTTTTTCGATGTTTCAGGACCCAACGTACACTTCTCCAGAGTGGCTGTTGGCAATTTACATCCCGCCCATCAGTGTAGCAAGGCTGCCATTTCTCCATGGCCTGTCCTGCATTTCTCGTTTTGACACTTTTTGCAGCATGGCCCTTTTCACCGATGGGAAGCGAGACTTCTTTGTAGCGCTGATTTGCCTTTCCAGGTTGCTTGGTTGGCCAAAAAGGGCGTATGCGTTTTTTCCTGAATATATTCAGGAAAAAACGCATACGCCCTTTTTGGCCAAGGGCATCATTGTCGACGTTTTGCCGCTTTTCATGTGCTTTAAAGGCGATTCGTATGTACCTCCTGAAATCTGTTTCCTGCAATTCTGCCTTGCTTTCAATTCCTCTTCGTTGCCTTCCCTCAATATATTTGTGGACGAGAGTTATCATTTATAACTCTGCAGGTTTGTGAATGGCAGTGCGCCTGAGCTCCATTTTTCAACTGTCTTTTTTGGGAGCTGGCCGCAAAAGCACGGGATTGCCTCAGGCCCTATTCTGGTTCCGGCGGCAGGCTGAGCCTGTGGTTAATTCTTCTTCCTGTTGGGAAATAGAGTGACCTGTGCCTGTCCCAACACCTAGATCTAGTCTCTCATTGGTTGCCCCTCTTCCCGTTCATCCTCAGGACAAATTGCAACCTGTAGGGAACAGGAGCTTAAAGGTGCTGATTCTCCAAGTAGGGAGATTGCTAGTAAAGTAGCTGGAATGGCGAACCCGAGCACAAGGAGATGAGAAATGAGGCGCGTTTTAGAAACCTTTCAAAATCACACGGTGTACCATCTTCTGGGTTTCTCATGCATGTTTTCGATGTAGGAAGATGCCCTTGAACCTGGAGATTTGGGACCCATGTGATGGATACCACGCAGTATTACTTTAAAGAGTCTGCGTTTGCTCACGCAACCTCACCCAACCTCTCAGCCCCAAGAGTGTCCACCCTTATGTCTCATCCAGCTGTGGGTCTAGATATGGTCAATCCAGGTTGCATCACAGCCTCTGAACGAATTTTGTAAGAATGTCTCTCTCTTTCACTGTCTTTGTTTTACGGGTTTTTAAAAGTAATTTATTTTTATAATGGGGTTTAGCTGCTTTTCATGGCTCTGTTTATGCGGCTTTACACCCACTTGACTCACTTCCAGAGAGATATCAATATATAGGTTTTAAGATTCTTACTAGTCACATATATTCTTGTGCGGTGAATAGGGGGTGTTGAGTCCAGTTCACTGAGCAAGGAGTAGGTCTTGTCTATTACATATTGGGTGTATGGAACGGTATCTGAGCGAATTTGAAACCCTTGTTTTATGCATCACCCCACCTCACCTTTCCCGTTAAGCAGCCATAGTGTGTTTTCTAAACGTGTGACTCTGTTCTGTTTTGTAATTCAGTTCAAGTGTAGCGGTTTTTACATTCCCTCTATAAGTGATAGCTTATGATAAGTGTCTTTTTCTGTGTGACTTATTTCACTTAGAATCGTCGTACCTAACTCCACTCATCTTGCTTCTACTAGCCTTATAACATTGATTTCATGTCTGAGTGATATTCCATTGTACATAAGGACCACAACTTCTTTATCCATTTTTCTCTTTCCTGGGATATTTAAGGTGTCATGAAGTGGAGGTTCTTGTCAACAGAGCAGCCCTAAACTTTCGGGTGCCTGTGTCTTGCTGATTTTTAGTTTTTCCAATTTATATGCCCATGAGTGGACGTGCCCTATGCTCCCTAAGCTGTTTTTTTTCGATGTTTCAGGACCCAACGTACACTTCTCCAGAGTGGCTGTTGGCAATTTACATCCCGCCCATCAGTGTAGCAAGGCTGCCATTTCTCCATGGCCTGTCCTGCATTTCTCGTTTTGACACTTTTTGCAGCATGGCCCTTTTCACCGATGGGAAGCGAGACTTCTTTGTAGCGCTGATTTGCCTTTCCAGGTTGCTTGGTTGGCCAAAAAGGGCGTATGCGTTTTTTCCTGAATATATTCAGGAAAAAACGCATACGCCCTTTTTGGCCAAGGGCATCATTGTCGACGTTTTGCCGCTTTTCATGTGCTTTAAAGGCGATTCGTATCTACCTCCTGAAATCTGTTTCCTGCAATTCTGCGTTGCTTTGAATTCCTCTTCGTTGCCTTCCCTCAATATATTTGTGGACGAGAGTTATCATTTATAACTCTGCAGGTTTGTGAATGGCAGTGCCCCTGAGCTCCATTTTTCAACTGTCTTTTTTGGGAGCTGGCCGCAAAAGCACGGGATTGCCTCAGGCCCTATTCTGGTTCCGGGCGGCAGGCTGAGCCTGTGGTTAATTCTTCTTCCTGTTGGGAAAATAGAGTGACCTGTGCCTGTCCCAACACCTAGATCTAGTCTCTCATTGGTTGCCCCTCTTCCCGTTCATCCTCAGGACAAATTGCAACCTGTAGGGAACAGGAGCTTAAAGGTGCTGATTCTCCAAGTAGGGAGATTGCTAGTAAAGTAGCTGGAATGGCGAACCCGAGCACAAGGAGATGAGAAATGAGGTGCGTTTTAGAAACCTTTCAAAATCACATGGTGTACCATCTTCTGGGTTTCTCATGCATGTTTTCGATGTAGGAAGATGCCCTTGAACCTGGAGATTTGGGACCCATGGGATGGGTACCACGCAGTATTACTTTCAAAGGTCTGCGTTTGCTCACGCAACCTCACCCAACCTCTCAGCCCCAAGAGTGTCCACCCTTATGTCTCATCCAGCTGTGGGTCTACATATGGTCAATCCAGGTTGCATCACAGCCTCTGAACGAATTTTGTAAGAATGTCTCTCTCTTTCACTGTCTTTGTTTTACGGGTTTTTAAAAGTAATTTATTTTTATAATGGGGTTTAGCTGCTTTTCATGGCTCTGTTTATGCGGCTTTACACCCCCTTGACTCACTTCCAGAGAGATATCAATATATAGGTTTTAAGATTCTTACTAGTCACATATATTCTTTTGCGGTGAATAGGGGGTGTTGAGTCCAGTTCACTGAGCAAGGAGTAGGTCTTGTCTATTACATATTGGGTGTACGGAACGGTATCTGAGCGAATTTGAAACCCTTGTTTTATGCATCACCCCACCTCACCTTTCCCGTTAAGCAGCCATAGTGTGTTTTCTAAACGTGTGACTCTGTTCTGTTTTGTAATTCAGTTCAAGTGTAGCGGTTTTTACATTCCCTCTATAAGTGATAGCTTATGATAAGTGTCTTTTTCAGTGTGACTTATTTCACTTAGAATCGCCGTACCTAACTCCACTCATCTTGCTTCTACTAGCCTTATAACATTGATTTCATGTCTGAGTGATATTCCATTGTACATAAGGACCACAACTTCTTTATCCATTTTTCTCTTTCCTGGGATATTTAAGGTGTCATGAAGTGGAGGTTCTTGTCAACAGAGCAGCCCTAAACTTTCGGGTGCCTGTGTCTTTCTGATTTTTAGTTTTTCCAATTTATATGCCCATGAGTGGACGTGCCCTATGCTCCCTAAGCTGTGTTTTTTCAATGTTTCAGGACACAACGTACACTTCTCCAGAGTGGCTGTTGGCAATTTACATCCCGCCCATCAGTGTAGCAAGGCTGCCATTTCTCCATGGCCTGTCCTGCATTTCTCGTTTTGACACTTTTTGCAGCATGGCCCTTTTCACCGATGGGAAGCGAGACTTCTTTGTAGCGCTGATTTGCCTTTCCAGGTTGCTTGGTTGGCCAAAAAGGGCGTATGCGTTTTTTCCTGAATATATTCAGGAAAAAACGCATACGCCCTTTTTGGCCAAGGGCATCATTGTCGACGTTTTGCCGCTTTTCATGTGCTTTAAAGGCGATTCGTATCTACCTCCTGAAATCTGTTTCCTGCAATTCTGCCTTGCTTTCAATTCCTCTTCGTTGCCTTCCCTCAATATATTTGTGGACGAGAGTTATCATTTATAACTCTGCAGGTTTGTGAATGGCAGTGCCCCTGAGCTCCATTTTTCAACTGTCTTTTTTGGGAGCTGGCCGCAAAAGCACGGGATTGCCTCAGGCCCTATTCTGGTTCCGGGCGGCAGGCTGAGCCTGTGGTTAATTCTTCTTCCTGTTGGGAAAATAGAGTGACCTGTGCCTGTCCCAACACCTAGATCTAGAATCTCATTGGTTGCCCCTCTTCCCGTTCATCCTCAGGACAAATTGCAACCTGTAGGGAACAGGAGCTTAAAGGTGCTGATTCACCAAGTAGGGAGATTGCTAGTAAAGTAGCTGGAATGGCGAACCCGAGCACAAGGGGATGAGAAATGAGGTGCGTTTTAGAAACCTTTCAAATTCACATGGTGTACCATCTTCTGGGTTTCTCATGCATGTTTTCGATGTAGGAAGATGCCCTTGAACCTGGAGATTTGGGACCCATGGGATGGGTACCACGCAGTATTACTTTCAAAGGTCTGCGTTTGCTCACGCAACCTCACCCAACCTCTCAGCCCCAAGAGTGTCCACCCTTATGTCTCATCCAGCTGTGGGTCTAGATATGGTCAATCCAGGTTGCATCACAGCCTCTGAACGAATTTTGTAAGAATGTCTCTCTCTTTCACTGTCTTTGTTTTACGGGTTTTTAAAAGTAATTTATTTTTATAATGGGGTTTAGCTGCTTTTCATGGCTCTGTTTATGCGGCTTTACACCCCCTTGACTCACTTCCAGAGAGATATCAATATATAGGTTTTAAGATTCTTACTAGTCACATATATTCTTTTGCGGTGAATAGGGGGTGTTGAGTCCAGTTCACTGAGCAAGGAGTAGGTCTTGTCTATTACATATTGGGTGTACGGAACGGTATCTGAGCGAATTTGAAACCCTTGTTTTATGCATCACCCCACCTCACCTTTCCCGTTAAGCAGCCATAGTGTGTTTTCTAAACGTGTGACTCTGTTCTGTTTTGTAATTCAGTTCAAGTGTAGCGGTTTTTACATTCCCTCTATAAGTGATAGCTTATGATAAGTGTCTTTTTCAGTGTGACTTATTTCACTTAGAATCGCCGTACCTAACTCCACTCATCTTGCTTCTACTAGCCTTATAACATTGATTTCATGTCTGAGTGATATTCCATTGTACATAAGGACCACAACTTCTTTATCCATTTTTCTCTTTCCTGGGATATTTAAGGTGTCATGAAGTGGAGGTTCTTGTCAACAGAGCAGCCCTAAACTTTCGGGTGCCTGTGTCTTGCTGATTTTTAGTTTTTCCAATTTATATGCCCATGAGTGGACGTGCCCTATGCTCCCTAAGCTGTGTTTTTTCAATGTTTCAGGACACAACGTACACTTCTCCAGAGTGGCTGTTGGCAATTTACATCCCGCCCATCAGTGTAGCAAGGCTGCCATTTCTCCATGGCCTGTCCTGCATTTCTCGTTTTGACACTTTTTGCAGCATGGCCCTTTTCACCGATGGGAAGCGAGACATCTTTGTAGCGCTGATTTGCCTTTCCAGGTTGCTTGGTTGGCCAAAAAGTGCGTATGCGTTTTTTCCTGAATATATTCAGGAAAAAACGCATACGCCCTTTTTGGCCAAGGGCATCATTGTCGACGTTTTGCCGCTTTTCATGTGCTTTAAAGGCGATTCGTATGTACCTCCTGAAATCTGTTTCCTGCAATTCTGCCTTGCTTTCAATTCCTCTTCGTTGCCTTCCCTCAATATATTTGTGGACGAGAGTTATCATTTATAACTCTGCAGGTTTGTGAATGGCAGTGCGCCTGAGCTCCATTTTTCAACTGTCTTTTTTGGGAGCTGGCCGCAAAAGCACGGGATTGCCTCAGGCCCTATTCTGGTTCCGGGCGGCAGGCTGAGCCTGTGGTTAATTCTTCTTCCTGTTGGGAAATAGAGTGACCTGTGCCTGTCCCAACACCTAGATCTAGTCTCTCATTGGTTGCCCCTCTTCCCGTTCATCCTCAGGACAAATTGCAACCTGTAGGGAACAGGAGCTTAAAGGTGCTGATTCTCCAAGTAGGGAGATTCCTAGTAAAGTAGCTGGAAAGGCGAACCCGAGCACAAGGAGATGAGAAATGAGGCGCGTTTTAGAAACCTTTCAAAATCACACGGTGTACCATCTTCTGGGTTTCTCATGCATGTTTTCGATGTAGGAAGATGCCCTTGAACCTGGAGATTTGGGACCCATGTGATGGATACCACGCAGTATTACTTTAAAGAGTCTGCGTTTGCTCACGCAACCTCACCCAACCTCTCAGCCCCAAGAGTGTCCACCCTTATGTCTCATCCAGCTGTGGGTCTAGATATGGTCAATCCAGGTTGCATCACAGCCTCTGAACGAATTTTGTAAGAATGTCTCTCTCTTTCACTGTCTTTGTTTTACGGGTTTTTAAAAGTAATTTATTTTTATAATGGGGTTTAGCTGCTTTTCATGGCTCTGTTTATGCGGCTTTACACCCACTTGACTCACTTCCAGAGAGATATCAATATATAGGTTTTAAGATTCTTACTAGTCACATATATTCTTGTGCGGTGAATAGGGGGTGTTGAGTCCAGTTCACTGAGCAAGGAGTAGGTCTTGTCTATTACATATTGGGTGTATGGAACGGTATCTGAGCGAATTTGAAACCCTTGTTTTATGCATCACCCCACCTCACCTTTCCCGTTAAGCAGCCATAGTGTGTTTTCTAAACGTGTGACTCTGTTCTGTTTTGTAATTCAGTTCAAGTGTAGCGGTTTTTACATTCCCTCTATAAGTGATAGCTTATGATAAGTGTCTTTTTCTGTGTGACTTATTTCACTTAGAATCGTCGTACCTAACTCCACTCATCTTGCTTCTACTAGCCTTATAACATTGATTTCATGTCTGAGTGATATTCCATTGTACATAAGGACCACAACTTCTTTATCCATTTTTCTCTTTCCTGGGATATTTAAGGTGTCATGAAGTGGAGGTTCTTGTCAACAGAGCAGCCCTAAACATTCGGGTGCCTGTGTCTTGCTGATTTTTAGTTTTTCCAATTTATATGCCCATGAGTGGACGTGCCCTATGCTCCCTAAGCTGTTTTTTTTCGATGTTTCAGGACCCAACGTACACTTCTCCAGAGTGGCTGTTGGCAATTTACATCCCGCCCATCAGTGTAGCAAGGCTGCCATTTCTCCATGGCCTGTCCTGCATTTCTCGTTTTGACACTTTTTGCAGCATGGCCCTTTTCACCGATGGGAAGCGAGACTTCTTTGTAGCGCTGATTTGCCTTTCCAGGTTGCTTGGTTGGCCAAAAAGGGCGTATGCGTTTTTTCCTGAATATATTCAGGAAAAAACGCATACGCCCTTTTTGGCCAAGGGCATCATTGTCGACGTTTTGCCGCTTTTCATGTGCTTTAAAGGCGATTCGTATCTACCTCCTGAAATCTGTTTCCTGCAATTCTGCGTTGCTTTGAATTCCTCTTCGTTGCCTTCCCTCAATATATTTGTGGACGAGAGTTATCATTTATAACTCTGCAGGTTTGTGAATGGCAGTGCCCCTGAGCTCCATTTTTCAACTGTCTTTTTTGGGAGCTGGCCGCAAAAGCACGGGATTGCCTCAGGCCCTATTCTGGTTCCGGGCGGCAGGCTGAGCCTGTGGTTAATTCTTCTTCCTGTTGGGAAAATAGAGTGACCTGTGCCTGTCCCAACACCTAGATCTAGTCTCTCATTGGTTGCCCCTCTTCCCGTTCATCCTCAGGACAAATTGCAACCTGTAGGGAACAGGAGCTTAAAGGTGCTGATTCTCCAAGTAGGGAGATTGCTAGTAAAGTAGCTGGAATGGCGAACCCGAGCACAAGGAGATGAGAAATGAGGTGCGTTTTAGAAACCTTTCAAAATCACATGGTGTACCATCTTCTGGGTTTCTCATGCATGTTTTCGATGTAGGAAGATGCCCTTGAACCTGGAGATTTGGGACCCATGGGATGGGTACCACGCAGTATTACTTTCAAAGGTCTGCGTTTGCTCACGCAACCTCACCCAACCTCTCAGCCCCAAGAGTGTCCACCCTTATGTCTCATCCAGCTGTGGGTCTACATATGGTCAATCCAGGTTGCATCACAGCCTCTGAACGAATTTTGTAAGAATGTCTCTCTCTTTCACTGTCTTTGTTTTACGGGTTTTTAAAAGTAATTTATTTTTATAATGGGGTTTAGCTGCTTTTCATGGCTCTGTTTATGCGGCTTTACACCCCCTTGACTCACTTCCAGAGAGATATCAATATATAGGTTTTAAGATTCTTACTAGTCACATATATTCTTTTGCGGTGAATAGGGGGTGTTGAGTCCAGTTCACTGAGCAAGGAGTAGGTCTTGTCTATTACATATTGGGTGTACGGAACGGTATCTGAGCGAATTTGAAACCCTTGTTTTATGCATCACCCCACCTCACCTTTCCCGTTAAGCAGCCATAGTGTGTTTTCTAAACGTGTGACTCTGTTCTGTTTTGTAATTCAGTTCAAGTGTAGCGGTTTTTACATTCCCTCTATAAGTGATAGCTTATGATAAGTGTCTTTTTCAGTGTGACTTATTTCACTTAGAATCGCCGTACCTAACTCCACTCATCTTGCTTCTACTAGCCTTATAACATTGATTTCATGTCTGAGTGATATTCCATTGTACATAAGGACCACAACTTCTTTATCCATTTTTCTCTTTCCTGGGATATTTAAGGTGTCATGAAGTGGAGGTTCTTGTCAACAGAGCAGCCCTAAACTTTCGGGTGCCTGTGTCTTTCTGATTTTTAGTTTTTCCAATTTATATGCCCATGAGTGGACGTGCCCTATGCTCCCTAAGCTGTGTTTTTTCAATGTTTCAGGACACAACGTACACTTCTCCAGAGTGGCTGTTGGCAATTTACATCCCGCCCATCAGTGTAGCAAGGCTGCCATTTCTCCATGGCCTGTCCTGCATTTCTCGTTTTGACACTTTTTGCAGCATGGCCCTTTTCACCGATGGGAAGCGAGACTTCTTTGTAGCGCTGATTTGCCTTTCCAGGTTGCTTGGTTGGCCAAAAAGGGCGTATGCGTTTTTTCCTGAATATATTCAGGAAAAAACGCATACGCCCTTTTTGGCCAAGGGCATCATTGTCGACGTTTTGCCGCTTTTCATGTGCTTTAAAGGCGATTCGTATCTACCTCCTGAAATCTGTTTCCTGCAATTCTGCCTTGCTTTCAATTCCTCTTCGTTGCCTTCCCTCAATATATTTGTGGACGAGAGTTATCATTTATAACTCTGCAGGTTTGTGAATGGCAGTGCGCCTGAGCTCCATTTTTCAACTGTCTTTTTTGGGAGCTGGCCGCAAAAGCACGGGATTGCCTCAGGCCCTATTCTGGTTCCGGGCGGCAGGCTGAGCCTGTGGTTAATTCTTCTTCCTGTTGGGAAATAGAGTGACCTGTGCCTGTCCCAACACCTAGATCTAGTCTCTCATTGGTTGCCCCTCTTCCCGTTCATCCTCAGGACAAATTGCAACCTGTAGGGAACAGGAGCTTAAAGGTGCTGATTCTCCAAGTAGGGAGATTCCTAGTAAAGTAGCTGGAAAGGCGAACCCGAGCACAAGGAGATGAGAAATGAGGCGCGTTTTAGAAACCTTTCAAAATCACACGGTGTACCATCTTCTGGGTTTCTCATGCATGTTTTCGATGTAGGAAGATGCCCTTGAACCTGGAGATTTGGGACCCATGTGATGGATACCACGCAGTATTACTTTAAAGAGTCTGCGTTTGCTCACGCAACCTCACCCAACCTCTCAGCCCCAAGAGTGTCCACCCTTATGTCTCATCCAGCTGTGGGTCTAGATATGGTCAATCCAGGTTGCATCACAGCCTCTGAACGAATTTTGTAAGAATGTCTCTCTCTTTCACTGTCTTTGTTTTACGGGTTTTTAAAAGTAATTTATTTTTATAATGGGGTTTAGCTGCTTTTCATGGCTCTGTTTATGCGGCTTTACACCCACTTGACTCACTTCCAGAGAGATATCAATATATAGGTTTTAAGATTCTTACTAGTCACATATATTCTTGTGCGGTGAATAGGGGGTGTTGAGTCCAGTTCACTGAGCAAGGAGTAGGTCTTGTCTATTACATATTGGGTGTATGGAACGGTATCTGAGCGAATTTGAAACCCTTGTTTTATGCATCACCCCACCTCACCTTTCCCGTTAAGCAGCCATAGTGTGTTTTCTAAACGTGTGACTCTGTTCTGTTTTGTAATTCAGTTCAAGTGTAGCGGTTTTTACATTCCCTCTATAAGTGATAGCTTATGATAAGTGTCTTTTTCTGTGTGACTTATTTCACTTAGAATCGTCGTACCTAACTCCACTCATCTTGCTTCTACTAGCCTTATAACATTGATTTCATGTCTGAGTGATATTCCATTGTACATAAGGACCACAACTTCTTTATCCATTTTTCTCTTTCCTGGGATATTTAAGGTGTCATGAAGTGGAGGTTCTTGTCAACAGAGCAGCCCTAAACATTCGGGTGCCTGTGTCTTGCTGATTTTTAGTTTTTCCAATTTATATGCCCATGAGTGGACGTGCCCTATGCTCCCTAAGCTGTTTTTTTTCGATGTTTCAGGACCCAACGTACACTTCTCCAGAGTGGCTGTTGGCAATTTACATCCCGCCCATCAGTGTAGCAAGGCTGCCATTTCTCCATGGCCTGTCCTGCATTTCTCGTTTTGACACTTTTTGCAGCATGGCCCTTTTCACCGATGGGAAGCGAGACTTCTTTGTAGCGCTGATTTGCCTTTCCAGGTTGCTTGGTTGGCCAAAAAGGGCGTATGCGTTTTTTCCTGAATATATTCAGGAAAAAACGCATACGCCCTTTTTGGCCAAGGGCATCATTGTCGACGTTTTGCCGCTTTTCATGTGCTTTAAAGGCGATTCGTATCTACCTCCTGAAATCTGTTTCCTGCAATTCTGCGTTGCTTTGAATTCCTCTTCGTTGCCTTCCCTCAATATATTTGTGGACGAGAGTTATCATTTATAACTCTGCAGGTTTGTGAATGGCAGTGCCCCTGAGCTCCATTTTTCAACTGTCTTTTTTGGGAGCTGGCCGCAAAAGCACGGGATTGCCTCAGGCCCTATTCTGGTTCCGGGCGGCAGGCTGAGCCTGTGGTTAATTCTTCTTCCTGTTGGGAAAATAGAGTGACCTGTGCCTGTCCCAACACCTAGATCTAGTCTCTCATTGGTTGCCCCTCTTCCCGTTCATCCTCAGGACAAATTGCAACCTGTAGGGAACAGGAGCTTAAAGGTGCTGATTCTCCAAGTAGGGAGATTGCTAGTAAAGTAGCTGGAATGGCGAACCCGAGCACAAGGAGATGAGAAATGAGGTGCGTTTTAGAAACCTTTCAAAATCACATGGTGTACCATCTTCTGGGTTTCTCATGCATGTTTTCGATGTAGGAAGATGCCCTTGAACCTGGAGATTTGGGACCCATGGGATGGGTACCACGCAGTATTACTTTCAAAGGTCTGCGTTTGCTCACGCAACCTCACCCAACCTCTCAGCCCCAAGAGTGTCCACCCTTATGTCTCATCCAGCTGTGGGTCTACATATGGTCAATCCAGGTTGCATCACAGCCTCTGAACGAATTTTGTAAGAATGTCTCTCTCTTTCACTGTCTTTGTTTTACGGGTTTTTAAAAGTAATTTATTTTTATAATGGGGTTTAGCTGCTTTTCATGGCTCTGTTTATGCGGCTTTACACCCCCTTGACTCACTTCCAGAGAGATATCAATATATAGGTTTTAAGATTCTTACTAGTCACATATATTCTTTTGCGGTGAATAGGGGGTGTTGAGTCCAGTTCACTGAGCAAGGAGTAGGTCTTGTCTATTACATATTGGGTGTACGGAACGGTATCTGAGCGAATTTGAAACCCTTGTTTTATGCATCACCCCACCTCACCTTTCCCGTTAAGCAGCCATAGTGTGTTTTCTAAACGTGTGACTCTGTTCTGTTTTGTAATTCAGTTCAAGTGTAGCGGTTTTTACATTCCCTCTATAAGTGATAGCTTATGATAAGTGTCTTTTTCAGTGTGACTTATTTCACTTAGAATCGCCGTACCTAACTCCACTCATCTTGCTTCTACTAGCCTTATAACATTGATTTCATGTCTGAGTGATATTCCATTGTACATAAGGACCACAACTTCTTTATCCATTTTTCTCTTTCCTGGGATATTTAAGGTGTCATGAAGTGGAGGTTCTTGTCAACAGAGCAGCCCTAAACTTTCGGGTGCCTGTGTCTTTCTGATTTTTAGTTTTTCCAATTTATATGCCCATGAGTGGACGTGCCCTATGCTCCCTAAGCTGTGTTTTTTCAATGTTTCAGGACACAACGTACACTTCTCCAGAGTGGCTGTTGGCAATTTACATCCCGCCCATCAGTGTAGCAAGGCTGCCATTTCTCCATGGCCTGTCCTGCATTTCTCGTTTTGACACTTTTTGCAGCATGGCCCTTTTCACCGATGGGAAGCGAGACTTCTTTGTAGCGCTGATTTGCCTTTCCAGGTTGCTTGGTTGGCCAAAAAGGGCGTATGCGTTTTTTCCTGAATATATTCAGGAAAAAACGCATACGCCCTTTTTGGCCAAGGGCATCATTGTCGACGTTTTGCCGCTTTTCATGTGCTTTAAAGGCGATTCGTATCTACCTCCTGAAATCTGTTTCCTGCAATTCTGCCTTGCTTTCAATTCCTCTTCGTTGCCTTCCCTCAATATATTTGTGGACGAGAGTTATCATTTATAACTCTGCAGGTTTGTGAATGGCAGTGCCCCTGAGCTCCATTTTTCAACTGTCTTTTTTGGGAGCTGGCCGCAAAAGCACGGGATTGCCTCAGGCCCTATTCTGGTTCCGGGCGGCAGGCTGAGCCTGTGGTTAATTCTTCTTCCTGTTGGGAAAATAGAGTGACCTGTGCCTGTCCCAACACCTAGATCTAGAATCTCATTGGTTGCCCCTCTTCCCGTTCATCCTCAGGACAAATTGCAACCTGTAGGGAACAGGAGCTTAAAGGTGCTGATTCACCAAGTAGGGAGATTGCTAGTAAAGTAGCTGGAATGGCGAACCCGAGCACAAGGGGATGAGAAATGAGGTGCGTTTTAGAAACCTTTCAAATTCACATGGTGTACCATCTTCTGGGTTTCTCATGCATGTTTTCGATGTAGGAAGATGCCCTTGAACCTGGAGATTTGGGACCCATGGGATGGGTACCACGCAGTATTACTTTCAAAGGTCTGCGTTTGCTCACGCAACCTCACCCAACCTCTCAGCCCCAAGAGTGTCCACCCTTATGTCTCATCCAGCTGTGGGTCTAGATATGGTCAATCCAGGTTGCATCACAGCCTCTGAACGAATTTTGTAAGAATGTCTCTCTCTTTCACTGTCTTTGTTTTACGGGTTTTTAAAAGTAATTTATTTTTATAATGGGGTTTAGCTGCTTTTCATGGCTCTGTTTATGCGGCTTTACACCCCCTTGACTCACTTCCAGAGAGATATCAATATATAGGTTTTAAGATTCTTACTAGTCACATATATTCTTTTGCGGTGAATAGGGGGTGTTGAGTCCAGTTCACTGAGCAAGGAGTAGGTCTTGTCTATTACATATTGGGTGTACGGAACGGTATCTGAGCGAATTTGAAACCCTTGTTTTATGCATCACCCCACCTCACCTTTCCTGTTAAGCAGCCATAGTGTGTTTTCTAAACGTGTGACTCTGTTCTGTTTTGTAATTCAGTTCAAGTGTAGCGGTTTTTACATTCCCTCTATAAGTGATAGCTTATGATAAGTGTCTTTTTCTGTGTGACTTATTTCACTTAGAATCGTCGTACCTAACTCCACTCATCTTGCTTCTACTAGCCTTATAACATTGATTTCATGTCTGAGTGATATTCCATTGTACATAAGGACCACAACTTCTTTATCCATTTTTCTCTTTCCTGGGATATTTAAGGTGTCATGAAGTGGAGGTTCTTGTCAACAGAGCAGCCCTAAACTTTCGGGTGCCTGTGTCTTGCTGATTTTTAGTTTTTCCAATTTATATGCCCATGAGTGGACGTGCCCTATGCTCCCTAAGCTGTTTTTTTTCGATGTTTCAGGACCCAACGTACACTTCTCCAGAGTGGCTGTTGGCAATTTACATCCCGCCCATCAGTGTAGCAAGGCTGCCATTTCTCCATGGCCTGTCCTGCATTTCTCGTTTTGACACTTTTTGCAGCATGGCCCTTTTCACCGATGGGAAGCGAGACTTCTTTGTAGCGCTGATTTGCCTTTCCAGGTTGCTTGGTTGGCCAAAAAGGGCGTATGCGTTTTTTCCTGAATATATTCAGGAAAAAACGCATACGCCCTTTTTGGCCAAGGGCATCATTGTCGACGTTTTGCCGCTTTTCATGTGCTTTAAAGGCGATTCGTATCTACCTCCTGAAATCTGTTTCCTGCAATTCTGCCTTGCTTTCAATTCCTCTTCGTTGCCTTCCCTCAATATATTTGTGGACGAGAGTTATCATTTATAACTCTGCAGGTTTGTGAATGGCAGTGCCCCTGAGCTCCATTTTTCAACTGTCTTTTTTGGGAGCTGGCCGCAAAACCACGGGATTGCCTCAGGCCCTATTCTGGTTCCGGGCGGCAGGCTGAGCCTGTGGTTAATTCTTCTTCCTGTTGGGAAAATAGAGTGACCTGTGCCTGTCCCAACACCTAGATCTAGTCTCTCATTGGTTGCCCCTCTTCCCGTTCATCCTCAGGACAAATTGCAACCTGTAGGGAACAGGAGGTTAAAGGTGCTGATTCTCCAAGTAGGGAGATTGCTAGTAAAGTAGCTGGAATGGCGAACCCGAGCACAAGGGGATGAGAAATGAGGTGCGTTTTAGAAACCTTTCAAATTCACATGGTGTACCATCTTCTGGGTTTCTCATGCATGTTTTCGATGTAGGAAGATGCCCTTGAACCTGGAGATTTGGGACCCATGGGATGGGTACCACGCAGTATTACTTTCAAAGGTCTGCGTTTGCTCACGCAACCTCACCCAACCTCTCAGCCCCAAGAGTGTCCACCCTTATGTCTCATCCAGCTGTGGGTCTAGATATGGTCAATCCAGGTTGCATCACAGCCTCTGAACGAATTTTGTAAGAATGTCTCTCTCTTTCACTGTCTTTGTTTTACGGGTTTTTAAAAGTAATTTATTTTTATAATGGGGTTTAGCTGCTTTTCATGGCTCTGTTTATGCGGCTTTACACCCCCTTGACTCACTTCCAGAGAGATATCAATATATAGGTTTTAAGATTCTTACTACTCACATATATTCTTTTGCGGTGAATAGGGGGTGTTGAGTCCAGTTCACTGAGCAAGGAGTAGGTCTTGTCTATTACATATTGGGTGTACGGAACGGTATCTGAGCGAATTTGAAACCCTTGTTTTATGCATCACCCCACCTCACCTTTCCCGTTAAGCAGCCATAGTGTGTTTTCTAAACGTGTGACTCTGTTCTGTTTTGTAATTCAGTTCAAGTGTAGCGGTTTTTACATTCCCTCTATAAGTGATAGCTTATGATAAGTGTCTTTTTCAGTGTGACTTATTTCACTTAGAATCGCCGAACCTAACTCCACTCATCTTGCTTCTACTAGCCTTATAACATTGATTTCATGTCTGAGTGATATTCCATTGTACATAAGGACCACAACTTCTTTATCCATTTTTCTTTTTCCTGGGATATTTAAGGTGTCATGAAGTGGAGGTTCTTGTCAACAGAGCAGCCCTAAACTTTCGGGTGCCTGTGTCTTGCTGATTTTTAGTTTTTCCAATTTATATGCCCATGAGTGGACGTGCCCTATGCTCCCTAAGCTGTGTTTTTTCAATGTTTCAGGACACAACGTACACTTCTCCAGAGTGGCTGTTGGCAATTTACATCCCGCCCATCAGTGTAGCAAGGCTGCCATTTCTCCATGGCCTGTCCTGCATTTCTCGTTTTGACACTTTTTGCAGCATGGCCCTTTTCACCGATGGGAAGCGAGACTTCTTTGTAGCGCTGATTTGCCTTTCCAGGTTGCTTGGTTGGCCAAAAAGGGCGTATGCGTTTTTTCCTGAATATATTCAGGAAAAAACGCATACGCCCTTTTTGGCCAAGGGCATCATTGTCGACGTTTTGCCGCTTTTCATGTGCTTTAAAGGCGATTCGTATCTACCTCCTGAAATCTGTTTCCTGCAATTCTGCCTTGCTTTCAATTCCTCTTCGTTGCCTTCCCTCAATATATTTGTGGACGAGAGTTATCATTTATAACTCTGCAGGTTTGTGAATGGCAGTGCGCCTGAGCTCCATTTTTCAACTGTCTTTTTTGGGAGCTGGCCGCAAAAGCACGGGATTGCCTCAGGCCCTATTCTGGTTCCGGGCGGCAGGCTGAGCCTGTGGTTAATTCTTCTTCCTGTTGGGAAATAGAGTGACCTGTGCCTGTCCCAACACCTAGATCTAGTCTCTCATTGGTTGCCCCTCTTCCCGTTCATCCTCAGGACAAATTGCAACCTGTAGGGAACAGGAGCTTAAAGGTGCTGATTCTCCAAGTAGGGAGATTGCTAGTAAAGTAGCTGGAAAGGCGAACCCGAGCACAAGGAGATGAGAAATGAGGCGCGTTTTAGAAACCTTTCAAAATCACACGGTGTACCATCTTCTGGGTTTCTCATGCATGTTTTCGATGTAGGAAGATGCCCTTGAACCTGGAGATTTGGGACCCATGGGATGGATACCACGCAGTACTACTTTAAAGAGTCTGCGTTTGCTCACGCAACCTCACCCAACCTCTCAGCCCCAAGAGTGTCCACCCTTATGTCTCATCCAGCTGTGGGTCTAGATATGGTCAATCCAGGTTGCATCACAGCCTCTGAACGAATTTTGTAAGAATGTCTCTCTGTTTCACTGTCTTTGTTTTACGGGTTTTTAAAAGTAATTTATTTTTATAATGGGGTTTAGCTGCTTTTCATGGCTCTGTTTATGCGGCTTTACACCCACTTGACTCACTTCCAGAGAGAAATCAATATATAGGTTTTAAGATTCTTACTAGTCACATATATTCTTGTGCGGTGAATAGGGGGTGTTGAGTCCAGTTCACTGAGCAAGGAGTAGGTCTTGTCTATTACATATTGGGTGTATGGAACGGTATCTGAGCGAATTTGAAACCCTTGTTTTATGCATCACCCCACCTCACCTTTCCCGTTAAGCAGCCATAGTGTGTTTTCTAAACGTGTGACTCTGTTCTGTTTTGTAATTCAGTTCAAGTGTAGCGGTTTTTACATTCCCTCTATAAGTGATAGCTTATGATAAGTGTCTTTTTCTGTGTGACTTATTTCACTTAGAATCGTCGTACCTAACTCCACTCATCTTGCTTCTACTAGCCTTATAACATTGATTTCATGTCTGAGTGATATTCCATTGTACATAAGGACCACAACTTCTTTATCCATTTTTCTCTTTCCTGGGATATTTAAGGTGTCATGAAGTGGAGGTTCTGGTCAACAGAGCAGCCCTAAACTTTCGGGTGCCTGTGTCTTGCTGATTTTTAGTTTTTCCAATTTATATGCCCATGAGTGGTCGTGCCCTATGCTCCCTAAGCTGTGTTTTTTCGATGTTTCAGGACACAACGTACACTTCTCCAGAGTGGCTGTTGGCAATTTACATCCCGCCCATCAGTGTGGCAAGGCTGCCATTTCTCCATGGCCTGTCCTGCATTTCTCGTTTTGACACTTTTTGCAGCATGGCCCTTTTCACCGATGGGAAGCGAGACTTCTTTGTAGCGCTGATTTGCCTTTCCAGGTTGCTTGGTTGGCCAAAAAGGGCGTATGCGTTTTTTCCTGAATATATTCAGGAAAAAACGCATACGCCCTTTTTGGCCAAGGGCATCATTGTCGACGTTTTGCCGCTTTTCATGTGCTTTAAAGGCGATTCGTATCTACCTCCTTAAATCTGTTTCCTGCAATGCTGCGTTGCTTTGAATTCCTCTTCGTTGCCTTCCCTCAATATATTTGTGGACGAGAGTTATCATTTATAACTCTGCAGGTTTGTGAATGGCAGTGCGCCTGAGCTCCATTTTTCAACTGTCTTTTTTGGAAGCTGGCCGCAAAAGCACGGGATTGCCTCAGGCCCTATTCTGGTTCCGGGCGGCAGGCTGAGCCTGTGGTTAATTCTTCTTCCTGTTGCGAAATAGAGTGACCTGTGCCTGTCCCAACACCTAGATCTAGTCTCTCATTGGTTGCCCCTCTTCCCGTTCATCCTCAGGACAAATTGCAACCTGTAGGGAACAGGAGCTTAAAGGTGCTGATTCTCCAAGTAGGGAGATTGCTAGTAAAGTAGCTGGAAAGGCGAACCCGAGCACAAGGAGATGAGAAATGAGGCGCGTTTTAGAAACCTTTCAAAATCACACGGTGTACCATCTTCTGGGTTTCTCATGCATGTTTTCGATGTAGGAAGATGCCCTTGAACCTGGAGATTTGGGACCCATGGGATGGATACCACGCAGTATTACTTTAAAGAGTCTGCGTTTGCTCACGCAACCTCACCCAACCTCTCAGCCCCAAGAGTGTCCACCCTTATGTCTCATCCAGCTGTGGGTCTAGATATGGTCAATCCAGGTTGCATCACAGCCTCTGAACGAATTTTGTAAGAATGTCTCTCTCTTTCACTGTCTTTGTTTTACGGGTTTTTAAAAGTAATTTATTTTTATAATGGGGTTTAGCTGCTTTTCATGGCTCTGTTTATGCGGCTTTACACCCCCTTGACTCACTTCCAGAGAGATATCAATATATAGGTTTTAAGATTCTTACTAGTCACATATATTCTTGTGCGGTGAATAGGGGGTGTTGAGTCCAGTTCACTGAGCAAGGAGTAGGTCTTGTCTATTACATATTGGGTGTATGGAACGGTATCTGAGCGAATTTGAAACCCTTGTTTTATGCATCACCCCACCTCACCTTTCCCGTTAAGCAGCCATAGTGTGTTTTCTAAACGTGTGACTCTGTTCTGTTTTGTAATTCAGTTCAAGTGTAGCGGTTTTTACATTCCCTCTATAAGTGATAGCTTATGATAAGTGTCTTTTTCTGTGTGACTTATTTCACTTAGAATCGTTGTACCTAAATCTACTCATCTTGCTTCTACTAGCCTTATGACATTGATTTCATGTCTGAGTGATATTCCATTGTACATAAGGACCACGACTTCTTTATCCATTTTTCTCTTTCCTGGGATATTTAAGGTGTCATGAAGTGGAGGTTCTTGTCAACAGAGCAGCCCTAAACTTTCGGGTGCCTGTGTCTTGCTGATTTTTAGTTTTTCCAATTTATATGCCCATGAGTGGACGTGCCCTATGCTCCCTAAGCTGTTTTTTTTCGATGTTTCAGGACCCAACGTACACTTCTCCAGAGTGGCTGTTGGCAATTTACATCCCGCCCATCAGTGTAGCAAGGCTGCCATTTCTCCATGGCCTGTCCTGCATTTCTCGTTTTGACACTTTTTGCAGCATGGCCCTTTTCACCGATGGGAAGCGAGACTTCTTTGTAGCGCTGATTTGCCTTTCCAGGTTGCTTGGTTGGCCAAAAAGGGCGTATGCGTTTTTTCCTGAATATATTCAGGAAAAAACGCATACGCCCTTTTTGGCCAAGGGCATCATTGTCGACGTTTTGCCGCTTTTCATGTGCTTTAAAGGCGATTCGTATCTACCTCCTGAAATCTGTTTCCTGCAATTCTGCCTTGCTTTCAATTCCTCTTCGTTGCCTTCCCTCAATATATTTGTGGACGAGAGTTATCATTTATAACTCTGCAGGTTTGTGAATGGCAGTGCCCCTGAGCTCCATTTTTCAACTGTCTTTTTTGGGAGCTGGCCGCAAAAGCACGGGATTGCCTCAGGCCCTATTCTGGTTCCGGGCGGCAGGCTGAGCCTGTGGTTAATTCTTCTTCCTGTTGGGAAAATAGAGTGACCTGTGCCTGTCCCAACACCTAGATCTAGTCTCTCATTGGTTGCCCCTCTTCCCGTTCATCCTCAGGACAAATTGCAACCTGTAGGGAACAGGAGCTTAAAGGTGCTGATTCTCCAAGGAGGGAGATTGCTTGTAAAGTAGCTGGAATGGCGAACCCGAGCACAAGGAGATGAGAAATGAGGTGCGTTTTAGAAACCTTTCAAAATCACATGGTGTACCATGTTCTGGGTTTCTCATGCATGTTTTCGATGTAGGAAGATGCCCTTGAACCTGGAGATTTGGGACCCATGGGATGGGTACCACGCAGTATTACTTTCAAGGGTCTGCGTTTGCTCACGCAACCTCACCCAACCTCTCAGCCCCAAGAGTGTCCACCCTTATGTCTCATCCAGCTGTGGGTCTAGATATGGTCAATCCAGGTTGCATCACAGCCTCTGAACGAATTTTGTAAGAATGTCTCTCTCTTTCACTGTCTTTGTTTTACGGGTTTTTAAAAGTAATTTATTTTTATAATGGGGTTTAGCTGCTTTTCATGGCTCTGTTTATGCGGCTTTACACCCCCTTGACTCACTTCCAGAGAGATATCAATATATAGGTTTTAAGATTCTTACTAGTCACATATATTCTTGTGCGGTGAATAGGGGGTGTTGAGTCCAGTTCACTGAGCAAGGAGTAGGTCTTGTCTATTACATATTGGGTGTACGGAACGGTATCTGAGCGAATTTGAACCCCTTGTTTTATGCATCACCCCACCTCACCTTTCCCGTTAAGCAGCCATAGTGTGTTTTCTAAACGTGTGACTCTGTTCTGTTTTGTAATTCAGTTCAAGTGTAGCGGTTTTTACATTCCCTCTATAAGTGATAGCTTATGATAAGTGTCTTTTTCCGTGTGACTTATTTCACTTAGAATCACCGTACCTAACTCCACTCATCTTGCTTCTACTAGCCTTATAACATTGATTTCATGTCTGAGTGATATTGCATTGTACATAAGGACCACAACTTATTTATCCATTTTTCTCTTTCCTGGGATATTTAAGGTGTCATGAAGTGGAGGTTCTTGTCAACAGAGCAGCCCTAAACTTTCGGGTGCCTGTGTCTTGCTGATTTTTAGTTTTTCCAATTTATATGCCCATGAGTGGACGTGCCCTATGCTCCCTAAGCTGTGTTTTTTCGATGTTTCAGGACACAACGTACACTTCTCCAGAGTGGCTGTTGGCAATTTACATCCCGCCCATCAGTGTAGCAAGGCTGCCATTTCTCCATGGCCTGTCCTGCATTTCTCGTTTTGACACTTTTTGCAGCATGGCCCTTTTCACCGATGGGAAGCGAGACTTCTTTGTAGCGCTGATTTGCCTTTCCAGGTTGCTTGGTTGGCCAAAAAGGGCGTATGCGTTTTTTCCTGAATATATTCAGGAAAAAATGCATACGCCCTTTTTGGCCAAGGGCATCATTGTCGACGTTTTGCCACTTTTCATGTGCTTTAAAGGCGATTCGTATCTACCTCCTGAAATCTGTTTCCTGCAATTCTGCCTTGCTTTCAATTCCTCTTCGTTGCCTTCCCTCAATATATTTGTGGACGAGAGTTATCATTTATAACTCTGCAGGTTTGTGAATGGCAGTGCGCCTGAGCTCCATTTTTCAACTGTCTTTCTTGGGAGCTGGCCGCAAAAGCACGGGATTGCCTCAGGCCCTATTCTGGTTCCGGGCGGCAGGCTGAGCCTGTGGTTAATTCTTCTTCCTGTTGGGAAATAGAGTGACCTGTGCCTGTCCCAACACCTAGATCTAGTCTCTCATTGGTTGCCCCTCTTCCCGTTCATCCTCAGGACAAATTGCAACCTGTAGGGAACAGGAGCTTAAAGGTGCTGATTCTCCAAGTAGGGAGATTGCTAGTAAAGTAGCTGGAAAGGCGAACCCGAGCACAAGGAGATGAGAAATGAGGCGCGTTTTAGAAACCTTTCAAAATCACACGGTGTACCATCTTCTGGGTTTCTCATGCATGTTTTCGATGTAGGAAGATGCCCTTGAACCTGGAGATTTGGGACCCATGGGATGGATACCACGCAGTATTACTTTCAAGGGTCTGCGTTTGCTCACGAAACCTCACCCAACCTCTCAGCCCCAAGAGTGTCCACCCTTATGTCTCATCCAGCTGTGGGTCTAGATATGGTCAATCCAGGTTGCATCACAGCCTCTGAACGAATTTTGTAAGAATGTCTCTCTCTTTCACTGTCTTTGTTTTACGGGTTTTTAAAAGTAATTTATTTTTATAATGGGGTTTAGCTGCTTTTCATGGCTCTGTTTATGCGGCTTTACACCCCCTTGACTCACTTCCAGAGAGATATCAATATATAGGTTTTAAGATTCTTACTAGTCACATATATTCTTGTGCGGTGAATAGGGGGTGTTGAGTCCAGTTCACTGAGCAAGGAGTAGGTCTTGTCTATTACATATTGGGTGTATGGAACGGTATCTGAGCGAATTTGAAACCCTTGTTTTATGCATCACCCCACCTCACCTTTCCCGTTAAGCAGCCATAGTGTGTTTTCTAAACGTCTGACTCTGTTCTGTTTTGTAATTCAGTTCAAGTGTAGCGGTTTTTACATTCCCTCTATAAGTGATAGCTTATGATAAGTGTCTTTTTCTGTGTGACTTATTTCACTTAGAATCGTCGTACCTAACTCCACTCATCTTGCTTCTACTAGCCTTATAACATTGATTTCATGTCTGAGTGATATTCCATTGTACATAAGGACCACAACTTCTTTATCCATTTTTCTCTTTCCTGGGATATTTAAGGTGTCATGAAGTGGAGGTTCTTGTCAACAGAGCAGCCCTAAACTTTCGGGTGCCTGTGTCTTGCTGATTTTTAGTTTTTCCAATTTATATGCCCATGAGTGGACGTGCCCTATGCTCCCTAAGCTGTTTTTTTTCGATGTTTCAGGACCCAACGTACACTTCTCCAGAGTGGCTGTTGGCAATTTACATCCCGCCCATCAGTGTAGCAAGGCTGCCATTTCTCCATGGCCTGTCCTGCATTTCTCGTTTTGACACTTTTTGCAGCATGGCCCTTTTCACCGATGGGAAGCGAGACTTCTTTGTAGCGCTGATTTGCCTTTCCAGGTTGCTTGGTTGGCCAAAAAGGGCGTATGCGTTTTTTCCTGAATATATTCAGGAAGAAACGCATACGCCCTTTTTGGCCAAGGGCATCATTGTCGACGTTTTGCCGCTTTTCATGTGCTTTAAAGGCGATTCGTATCTACCTCCTGAAATCTGTTTCCTGCAATTCTGCCTTGCTTTCAATTCCTCTTCGTTGCCTTCCCTCAATATATTTGTGGACGAGAGTTATCATTTATAACTCTGCAGGTTTGTGAATGGCAGTGCCCCTGAGCTCCATTTTTCAACTGTCTTTTTTGGGAGCTGGCCGCAAAAGCACGGGATTGCCTCAGGCCCTATTCTGGTTCCGGGCGGCAGGCTGAGCCTGTGGTTAATTCTTCTTCCTGTTGGGAAAATAGAGTGACCTGTGCCTGTCCCAACACCTAGATCTAGTCTCTCATTGGTTGCCCCTCTTCCCGTTCATCCTCAGGACAAATTGCAACCTGTAGGGAACAGGAGCTTAAAGGTGCTGATTCTCCAAGGAGGGAGATTGCTAGTAAAGTAGCTGGAATGGCGAACCCGAGCACAAGGAGATGAGAAATGAGGTGCGTTTTAGAAACCTTTCAAAATCACACGGTGTACCATCTTCTGGGTTTCTCATGCATGTTTTCGATGTAGGAAGATGCCCTTGAACCTGGAGATTTGGGACCCATGGGATGGGTACCACGCAGTATTACTTTCAAGGGTCTGCGTTTGCTCACGCAACCTCACCCAACCTCTCAGCCCCAAGAGTGTCCACCCTTATGTCTCATCCAGCTGTGGGTCTAGATATGGTCAATCCAGGTTGCATCACAGCCTCTGAACGAATTTTGTAAGAATGTCTCTCTCTTTCACTGTCTTTGTTTTACGGGTTTTTAAAAGTAATTTATTTTTATAATGGGGTTTAGCTGCTTTTCATGGCTCTGTTTATGCGGCTTTACACCCCCTTGACTCACTTCCAGAGAGATATCAATATATAGGTTTTAAGATTCTTACTAGTCACATATATTCTTGTGCGGTGAATAGGGGGTGTTGAGTCCAGTTCACTGAGCAAGGAGTAGGTCTTGTCTATTACATATTGGGTGTACGGAACGGTATCTGAGCGAATTTGAAACCCTTGTTTTATGCATCACCCCACCTCACCTTTCCCGTTAAGCAGCCATAGTGTGTTTTCTAAACGTGTGACTCTGTTCTGTTTTGTAATTCAGTTCAAGTGTAGCGGTTTTTACATTCCCTCTATAAGTGATAGCTTATGATAAGTGTCTTTTTCCGTGTGACTTATTTCACTTAGAATCACTGTACCTAACTCCACTCATCTTGCTTCTACTAGCCTTATAACATTGATTTCATGTCTGAGTGATATTCCATTGTACATAAGGACCACAATTTCTTTATCCATTTTTCTCTTTCCTGGGATATTTAAGGTGTCATGAAGTGGAGGTTCTTGTCAACAGAGCAGCCCTAAACTTTCGGGTGCCTGTGTCTTGCTGATTTTTAGTTTTTCCAATTTATATGCCCATGAGTGGACGTGCCCTATGCTCCCTAAGCTGTGTTTTTTCGATGTTTCAGGACACAACGTACACTTCTCCAGAGTGGCTGTTGGCAATTTACATCCCGCCCATCAGTGTAGCAAGGCTGCCATTTCTCCATGGCCTGTCCTGCATTTCTCGTTTTGACACTTTTTGCAGCATGGCCCTTTTCACCGATGGGAAGCGAGACTTCTTTGTAGCGCTGATTTGCCTTTCCAGGTTGCTTGGTTGGCCAAAAAGGGCGTATGCGTTTTTTCCTGAATATATTCAGGAAAAAACGCATACGCCCTTTTTGGCCAAGGGCATCATTGTCGACGTTTTGCCACTTTTCATGTGCTTTAAAGGCGATTCGTATCTACCTCCTGAAATCTGTTTCCTGCAATTCTGCCTTGCTTTCAATTCCTCTTCGTTGCCTTCCCTCAATATATTTGTGGACGAGAGTTATCATTTATAACTCTGCAGGTTTGTGAATGGCAGTGCGCCTGAGCTCCATTTTTCAACTGTCTTTTTTGGGAGCTGGCCGCAAAAGCACGGGATTGCCTCAGGCCCTAATCTGGTTCCGGGCGGCAGGCTGAGCCTGTGGTTAATTCTTCTTCCTGTTGGGAAATAGAGTGACCTGTGCCTGTCCCAACACCTAGATCTAGTCTCTCATTGGTTGCCCCTCTTCCCGTTCATCCTCAGGACAAATTGCAACCTGTAGGGAACAGGAGCTTAAAGGTGCTGATTCTCCAAGTAGGGAGATTGCTAGTAAAGTAGCTGGAAAGGCGAACCCGAGCACAAGGAGATGAGAAATGAGGCGCGTTTTAGAAACCTTTCAAAATCACACGGTGTACCATCTTCTGGGTTTCTCATGCATGTTTTCGATGTAGGAAGATGCCCTTGAACCTGGAGATTTGGGACCCATGGGATGGGTACCACGCAGTATTACTTTCAAGGGTCTGCGTTTGCTCACGCAACCTCACCCAACCTCTCAGCCCCAAGAGTGTCCACCCTTATGTCTCATCCAGCTGTGGGTCTAGATATGGTCAATCCAGGTTGCATCACAGCCTCTGAACGAATTTTGTAAGAATGTCTCTCTCTTTCACTGTCTTTGTTTTACGGGTTTTTAAAAGTAATTTATTTTTATAATGGGGTTTAGCTGCTTTTCATGGCTCTGTTTATGCGGCTTTACACCCCCTTGACTCACTTCCAGAGAGATATCAATATATAGGTTTTAAGATTCTTACTAGTCACATATATTCTTGTGCGGTGAATAGGGGGTGTTGAGTCCAGTTCACTGAGCAAGGAGTAGGTCTTGTCTATTACATATTGGGTGTACGGAACGGTATCTGAGCGAATTTGAAACCCTTGTTTTATGCATCACCCCACCTCACCTTTCCCGTTAAGCAGCCATAGTGTGTTTTCTAAACGTGTGACTCTGTTCTGTTTTGTAATTCAGTTCAAGTGTAGCGGTTTTTACATTCCCTCTATAAGTGATAGCTTATGATAAGTGTCTTTTTCCGTGTGACTTATTTCACTTAGAATCGCCGTACCTAACTCCACTCATCTTGCTTCTACTAGCCTTATAACATTGATTTCATGTCTGAGTGATATTCCATTGTACATAAGGACCACAACTTCTTTATCCATTTTTCTCTTTCCTGGGATATTTAAGGTGTCATGAAGTGGAGGTTCTTGTCAACAGAGCAGCCCTAAACTTTCGGGTGCCTGTGTCTTGCTGATTTTTAGTTTTTCCAATTTATATGCCCATGAGTGGACGTGCCCTATGCTCCCTAAGCTGTGTTTTTTCGATGTTTCAGGACACAACGTACACTTCTCCAGAGTGGCTGTTGGCAATTTACATCCCGCCCATCAGTGTAGCAAGGCTGCCATTTCTCCATGGCCTGTCCTGCATTTCTCGTTTTGACACTTTTTGCAGCATGGCCCTTTTCACCGATGGGAAGCGAGACTTCTTTGTAGCGCTGATTTGCCTTTCCAGGTTGCTTGGTTGGCCAAAAAGGGCGTATGCGTTTTTTCCTGAATATATTCAGGAAAAAACGCATACGCCCTTTTTGGCCAAGGGCATCATTGTCCACGTTTTGCCGCTTTTCATGTGCTTTAAAGGTGATTCGTATCTACCTCCTGAAATCTGTTTCCTGCAATTCTGCGTTGCTTTGAATTCCTCTTCGTTGCCTTCCCTCAATATATTTGTGGACGAGAGTTATCATTTATAACTCTGCAGGTTTGTGAATGGCAGTGCCCCTGAGCTCCATTTTTCAACTGTCTTTTTTGGGAGCTGGCCGCAAAAGCACGGGATTGCCTCAGGCCCTATTCTGGTTCCGGGCGGCAGGCTGAGCCTGTGGTTAATTCTTCTTCCTGTTGGGAAAATAGAGTGACCTGTGCCTGTCCCAACACCTAGATCTAGTCTCTCATTGGTTGCCCCTCTTCCCGTTCATCCCCAGGACAAATTGCAACCTGTAGGGAACAGGAGCTTAAAGGTGCTGATTCTCCAAGTAGGGAGACTGCTAGTAAAGTAGCTGGAAAGGCGATCCCGAGCACAAGGAGATGAGAAATGAGGCGCGTTTTAGAAACCTTTCAAAATCACACGGTGTACCATCTTCTGGGTTTCTCATGCATGTTTTCGATGTAGGAAGATGCCCTTGAACCTGGAGATTTGGGACCCATGGGATGGGTACCACGCAGTATTACTTTCAAGGGTCTGCGTTTGCTCACGCAACCTCACCCAACCTCTCAGCCCCAAGAGTGTCCACCCTTATGTCTCATCCAGCTGTGGGTCTAGATATGGTCAATCCAGGTTGCATCACAGCCTCTGAACGAATTTTGTAAGAATGTCTCTCTCTTTCACTGTCTTTGTTTTACGGGTTTTTAAAAGTAATTTATTTTTATAATGGGGTTTAGCTGCTTTTCATGGCTCTGTTTATGCGGCTTTACACCCCCTTGACTCACTTCCAGAGAGATATCAATATATAGGTTTTAAGATTCTTACTAGTCACATATATTCTTGTGCGGTGAATAGGGGGTGTTGAGTCCAGTTCACTGAGCAAGGAGTAGGTCTTGTCTATTACATATTGGGTGTACGGAACGGTATCTGAGCGAATTTGAAACCCTTGTTTTATGCATCACCCCACCTCACCTTTCCCGTTAAGCAGCCATAGTGTGTTTTCTAAACGTGTGACTCTGTTCTGTTTTGTAATTCAGTTCAAGTGTAGCGGTTTTTACATTCCCTCTATAAGTGATAGCTTATGATAAGTGTCTTTTTCCGTGTGACTTATTTCACTTAGAATCGCCGTACCTAACTCCACTCATCTTGCTTCTACTAGCCTTATAACATTGATTTCATGTCTGAGTGATATTCCATTGTACATAAGGACCACAACTTCTTTATCCATTTTTCTCTTTCCTGGGATATTTAAGGTGTCATGAAGTGGAGGTTCTTGTCAACAGAGCAGCCCTAAACTTTCGGGTGCCTGTGTCTTTCTGATTTTTAGTTTTTCCAATTTATATGCCCATGAGTGGACGTGCCCTATGCTCCCTAAGCTGTGTTTTTTCAATGTTTCAGGACACAACGTACACTTCTCCAGAGTGGCTGTTGGCAATTTACATCCCGCCCATCAGTGTAGCAAGGCTGCCATTTCTCCATGGCCTGTCCTGCATTTCTCGTTTTGACACTTTTTGCAGCATGGCCCTTTTCACCGATGGGAAGCGAGACTTCTTTGTAGCGCTGATTTGCCTTTCCAGGTTGCTTGGTTGGCCAAAAAGGGCGTATGCGTTTTTTCCTGAATATATTCAGGAAAAAACGCATACGCCCTTTTTGGCCAAGGGCATCATTGTCGACGTTTTGCCGCTTTTCATGTGCTTTAAAGGCGATTCGTATCTACCTCCTGAAATCTGTTTCCTGCAATTCTGCGTTGCTTTGAATTCCTCTTCGTTGCCTTCCCTCAATATATTTGTGGACGAGAGTTATCATTTATAACTCTGCAGGTTTGTGAATGGCAGTGCCCCTGAGCTCCATTTTTCAACTGTCTTTTTTGGGAGCTGGCCACAAAAGCACGGGATTGCCTCAGGCCCTATTCTGGTTCCGGGCGGCAGGCTGAGCCTGTGGTTAATTCTTCTTCCTGTTGGGAAAATAGAGTGACCTGTGCCTGTCCCAACACCTAGATCTAGTCTCTCATTGGTTGCCCGTCTTCCCGTTCATCCTCAGGACAAATTGCAACCTGTAGGGAACAGGAGCTTAAAGGTGCTGATTCTCCAAGTAGGGAGATTGCTAGTAAAGTAGCTGGAATGGCGAACCCGAGCACAAGGAGATGAGAAATGAGGTGCGTTTTAGAAACCTTTCAAAATCACATGGTGTACCATCTTCTGGGTTTCTCATGCATGTTTTCGATGTAGGAAGATGCCCTTGAACCTGGAGATTTGGGACCCATGGGATGTGTACCACGCAGTATTACTTTCAAGGGTCTGCGTTTGCTCACGCAACCTCACCCAACCTCTCAGCCCCAAGAGTGTCCACCCTTATGTCTCATCCAGCTGTGGGTCTAGATATGGTCAATCCAGGTTGCATCACAGCCTCTGAACGAATTTTGTAAGAATGTCTCTCTCTTTCACTGTCTTTGTTTTACGGGTTTTTAAAAGTAATTTATTTTTATAATGGGGTTTAGCTGCTTTTCATGGCTCTGTTTATGCGGCTTTACACCCCCTTGACTCACTTCCAGAGAGATATCAATATATAGGTTTTAAGATTCTTACTAGTCACATATATTCTTGTGCGGTGAATAGGGGGTGTTGAGTCCAGTTCACTGAGCAAGGAGTAGGTCTTGTCTATTACATATTGGGTGTATGGAACGGTATCTGAGCGAATTTGAAACCCTTGTTTTATGCATCACCCCACCTCACCTTTCCCGTTAAGCAGCCATAGTGTGTTTTCTAAACGTGTGACTCTGTTCTGTTTTGTAATTCAGTTCAAGTGTAGCGGTTTTTACATTCCCTCTATAAGTGATAGCTTATGATAAGTGTCTTTTTCTGTGTGACTTATTTCACTTAGAATCGTCGTACCTAACTCCACTCATCTTGCTTCTACTAGCCTTATAACATTGATTTCATGTCTGAGTGATATTCCATTGTACATAAGGACCACAACTTCTTTATCCATTTTTCTCTTTCCTGGGATATTTAAGGTGTCATGAAGTGGAGGTTCTTGTCAACAGAGCAGCCCTAAACTTTCGGGTGCCTGTGTCTTGCTGATTTTTAGTTTTTCCAATTTATATGCCCATGAGTGGACGTGCCCTATGCTCCCTAAGCTGTTTTTTTTCGATGTTTCAGGACCCACCGTACACTTCTCCAGAGTGGCTGTTGGCAATTTACATCCCGCCCATCAGTGTAGCAAGGCTGCCATTTCTCCATGGCCTGTCCTGCATTTCTCGTTTTGACACTTTTTGCAGCATGGCCCTTTTCACCGATGGGAAGCGAGACTTCTTTGTAGCGCTGATTTGCCTTTCCAGGTTGCTTGGTTGGCCAAAAAGGGCGTATGCGTTTTTTCCTGAATATATTCAGGAAAAAACGCATACGCCCTTTTTGGCCAAGGGCATCATTGTCGACGTTTTGCCGCTTTTCATGTGCTTTAAAGGCGATTCGTATCTACCTCCTGAAATCTGTTTCCTGCAATTCTGCCTTGCTTTCAATTCCTCTTCGTTGCCTTCCCTCAATATATTTGTGGACGAGAGTTATCATTTATAACTCTGCAGGTTTGTGAATGGCAGTGCGCCTGAGCTCCATTTTTCAACTGTCTTTTTTGGGAGCTGGCCGCAAAAGCACGGGATTGCCTCAGGCCCTATTCTGGTTCCGGGCGGCAGGCTGAGCCTGTGGTTAATTCTTCTTCCTGTTGGGAAATAGAGTGACCTGTGCCTGTCCCAACACCTAGATCTAGTCTCTCATTGGTTGCCCCTCTTCCCGTTCATCCTCAGGACAAATTGCAACCTGTAGGGAACAGGAGCTTAAAGGTGCTGATTCTCCAAGTAGGGAGATTGCTAGTAAAGTAGCTGGAAAGGCGAACCCGAGCACAAGGAGATGAGAAATGAGGCGCGTTTTAGAAACCTTTCAAAATCACACGGTGTACCATCTTCTGGGTTTCTCATGCATGTTTTCGATGTAGGAAGATGCCCTTGAACCTGGAGATTTGGGACCCATGGGATGGGTACCACGCAGTATTACTTTCAAGGGTCTGCGTTTGCTCACGCAACCTCACCCAACCTCTCAGCCCCAAGAGTGTCCACCCTTATGTCTCATCCAGCTGTGGGTCTAGATATGGTCAATCCAGGTTGCATCACAGCCTCTGAACGAATTTTGTAAGAATGTCTCTCTCTTTCACTGTCTTTGTTTTACGGGTTTTTAAAAGTAATTTATTTTTATAATGGGGTTTAGCTGCTTTTCATGGCTCTGTTTATGCGGCTTTACACCCCCTTGACTCACTTCCAGAGAGATATCAATATATAGGTTTTAAGATTCTTACTAGTCACATATATTCTTGTGCGGTGAATAGGGGGTGTTGAGTCCAGTTCACTGAGCAAGGAGTAGGTCTTGTCTATTACATATTGGGTGTACGGAACGGTATCTGAGCGAATTTGAAACCCTTGTTTTATGCATCACCCCACCTCACCTTTCCCGTTAAGCAGCCATAGTGTGTTTTCTAAACGTGTGACTCTGTTCTGTTTTGTAATTCAGTTCAAGTGTAGCGGTTTTTACATTCCCTCTATAAGTGATAGCTTATGATAAGTGTCTTTTTCCGTGTGACTTATTTCACTTAGAATCGCCGTACCTAACTCCACTCATCTTGCTTCTACTAGCCTTATAACATTGATTTCATGTCTGAGTGATATTCCATTGTACATAAGGACCACAACTTCTTTATCCATTTTTCTCTTTCCTGGGATATTTAAGGTGTCATGAAGTGGAGGTTCTTGTCAACAGAGCAGCCCTAAACTTTCGGGTGCCTGTGTCTTGCTGATTTTTAGTTTTTCCAATTTATATGCCCATGAGTGGACGTGCCCTATGCTCCCTAAGCTGTGTTTTTTCAATGTTTCAGGACACAACGTACACTTCTCCAGAGTGGCTGTTGGCAATTTACATCCCGCCCATCAGTGTAGCAAGGCTGCCATTTCTCCATGGCCTGTCCTGCATTTCTCGTTTTGACACTTTTTGCAGCATGGCCCTTTTCACCGATGGGAAGCGAGACTTCTTTGTAGCGCTGATTTGCCTTTCCAGGTTGCTTGGTTGGCCAAAAAGGGCGTATGCGTTTTTTCCTGAATATATTCAGGAAAAAACGCATACGCCCTTTTTGGCCAAGGGCATCATTGTCGACGTTTTGCCGCTTTTCATGTGCTTTAAAGGCGATTCGTATCTACCTCCTGAAATCTGTTTCCTGCAATTCTGCGTTGCTTTGAATTCCTCTTCGTTGCCTTCCCTCAATATATTTGTGGACGAGAGTTATCATTTATAACTCTGCAGGTTTGTGAATGGCAGTGCCCCTGAGCTCCATTTTTCAACTGTCTTTTTTGGGAGCTGGCCACAAAAGCACGGGATTGCCTCAGGCCCTATTCTGGTTCCGGGCGGCAGGCTGAGCCTGTGGTTAATTCTTCTTCCTGTTGGGAAAATAGAGTGACCTGTGCCTGTCCCAACACCTAGATCTAGTCTCTCATTGGTTGCCCGTCTTCCCGTTCATCCTCAGGACAAATTGCAACCTGTAGGGAACAGGAGCTTAAAGGTGCTGATTCTCCAAGTAGGGAGATTGCTAGTAAAGTAGCTGGAATGGCGAACCCGAGCACAAGGAGATGAGAAATGAGGTGCGTTTTAGAAACCTTTCAAAATCACATGGTGTACCATCTTCTGGGTTTCTCATGCATGTTTTCGATGTAGGAAGATGCCCTTGAACCTGGAGATTTGGGACCCATGGGATGTGTACCACGCAGTATTACTTTCAAGGGTCTGCGTTTGCTCACGCAACCTCACCCAACCTCTCAGCCCCAAGAGTGTCCACCCTTATGTCTCATCCAGCTGTGGGTCTAGATATGGTCAATCCAGGTTGCATCACAGCCTCTGAACGAATTTTGTAAGAATGTCTCTCTCTTTCACTGTCTTTGTTTTACGGGTTTTTAAAAGTAATTTATTTTTATAATGGGGTTTAGCTGCTTTTCATGGCTCTGTTTATGCGGCTTTACACCCCCTTGACTCACTTCCAGAGAGATATCAATATATAGGTTTTAAGATTCTTACTAGTCACATATATTCTTGTGCGGTGAATAGGGGGTGTTGAGTCCAGTTCACTGAGCAAGGAGTAGGTCTTGTCTATTACATATTGGGTGTATGGAACGGTATCTGAGCGAATTTGAAACCCTTGTTTTATGCATCACCCCACCTCACCTTTCCCGTTAAGCAGCCATAGTGTGTTTTCTAAACGTGTGACTCTGTTCTGTTTTGTAATTCAGTTCAAGTGTAGCGGTTTTTACATTCCCTCTATAAGTGATAGCTTATGATAAGTGTCTTTTTCTGTGTGACTTATTTCACTTAGAATCGTCGTACCTAACTCCACTCATCTTGCTTCTACTAGCCTTATAACATTGATTTCATGTCTGAGTGATATTCCATTGTACATAAGGACCACAACTTCTTTATCCATTTTTCTCTTTCCTGGGATATTTAAGGTGTCATGAAGTGGAGGTTCTTGTCAACAGAGCAGCCCTAAACTTTCGGGTGCCTGTGTCTTGCTGATTTTTAGTTTTTCCAATTTATATGCCCATGAGTGGACGTGCCCTATGCTCCCTAAGCTGTTTTTTTTCGATGTTTCAGGACCCACCGTACACTTCTCCAGAGTGGCTGTTGGCAATTTACATCCCGCCCATCAGTGTAGCAAGGCTGCCATTTCTCCATGGCCTGTCCTGCATTTCTCGTTTTGACACTTTTTGCAGCATGGCCCTTTTCACCGATGGGAAGCGAGACTTCTTTGTAGCGCTGATTTGCCTTTCCAGGTTGCTTGGTTGGCCAAAAAGGGCGTATGCGTTTTTTCCTGAATATATTCAGGAAAAAACGCATACGCCCTTTTTGGCCAAGGGCATCATTGTCGACGTTTTGCCGCTTTTCATGTGCTTTAAAGGCGATTCGTATCTACCTCCTGAAATCTGTTTCCTGCAATTCTGCCTTGCTTTCAATTCCTCTTCGTTGCCTTCCCTCAATATATTTGTGGACGAGAGTTATCATTTATAACTCTGCAGGTTTGTGAATGGCAGTGCGCCTGAGCTCCATTTTTCAACTGTCTTTTTTGGGAGCTGGCCGCAAAAGCACGGGATTGCCTCAGGCCCTATTCTGGTTCCGGGCGGCAGGCTGAGCCTGTGGTTAATTCTTCTTCCTGTTGGGAAATAGAGTGACCTGTGCCTGTCCCAACACCTAGATCTAGTCTCTCATTGGTTGCCCCTCTTCCCGTTCATCCTCAGGACAAATTGCAACCTGTAGGGAACAGGAGCTTAAAGGTGCTGATTCTCCAAGTAGGGAGATTGCTAGTAAAGTAGCTGGAAAGGCGAACCCGAGCACAAGGAGATGAGAAATGAGGCGCGTTTTAGAAACCTTTCAAAATCACACGGTGTACCATCTTCTGGGTTTCTCATGCATGTTTTCGATGTAGGAAGATGCCCTTGAACCTGGAGATTTGGGACCCATGGGATGGGTACCACGCAGTATTACTTTCAAGGGTCTGCGTTTGCTCACGCAACCTCACCCAACCTCTCAGCCCCAAGAGTGTCCACCCTTATGTCTCATCCAGCTGTGGGTCTAGATATGGTCAATCCAGGTTGCATCACAGCCTCTGAACGAATTTTGTAAGAATGTCTCTCTCTTTCACTGTCTTTGTTTTACGGGTTTTTAAAAGTAATTTATTTTTATAATGGGGTTTAGCTGCTTTTCATGGCTCTGTTTATGCGGCTTTACACCCCCTTGACTCACTTCCAGAGAGATATCAATATATAGGTTTTAAGATTCTTACTAGTCACATATATTCTTGTGCGGTGAATAGGGGGTGTTGAGTCCAGTTCACTGAGCAAGGAGTAGGTCTTGTCTATTACATATTGGGTGTACGGAACGGTATCTGAGCGAATTTGAAACCCTTGTTTTATGCATCACCCCACCTCACCTTTCCCGTTAAGCAGCCATAGTGTGTTTTCTAAACGTGTGACTCTGTTCTGTTTTGTAATTCAGTTCAAGTGTAGCGGTTTTTACATTCCCTCTATAAGTGATAGCTTATGATAAGTGTCTTTTTCCGTGTGACTTATTTCACTTAGAATCGCCGTACCTAACTCCACTCATCTTGCTTCTACTAGCCTTATAACATTGATTTCATGTCTGAGTGATATTCCATTGTACATAAGGACCACAACTTCTTTATCCATTTTTCTCTTTCCTGGGATATTTAAGGTGTCATGAAGTGGAGGTTCTTGTCAACAGAGCAGCCCTAAACTTTCGGGTGCCTGTGTCTTGCTGATTTTTAGTTTTTCCAATTTATATGCCCATGAGTGGACGTGCCCTATGCTCCCTAAGCTGTGTTTTTTCGATGTTTCAGGACACAACGTACACTTCTCCAGAGTGGCTGTTGGCAATTTACATCCCGCCCATCAGTGTAGCAAGTCTGCCATTTCTCCATGGCCTGTCCTGCATTTCTCGTTTTGACACTTTTTGCAGCATGGCCCTTTTCACCGATGGGAAGCGAGACTTCTTTGTAGCGCTGATTTGCCTTTCCAGGTTGCTTGGTTGGCCAAAAAGGGCGTATGCGTTTTTTCCTGAATATATTCAGGAAAATACGCATACGCCCTTTTTGGCCAAGGGCATCATTGTCCACGTTTTGCCGCTTTTCATGTGCTTTAAAGGTGATTCGTATCTACCTCCTGAAATCTGTTTCCTGCAATTCTGCGTTGCTTTGAATTCCTCTTCGTTGCCTTCCCTCAATATATTTGTGGACGAGAGTTATCATTTATAACTCTGCAGGTTTGTGAATGGCAGTGCCCCTGAGCTCCATTTTTCAACTGTCTTTTTTGGGAGCTGGCCGCAAAAGCACGGGATTGCCTCAGGCCCTATTCTGGTTCCGGGCGGCAGGCTGAGCCTGTGGTTAATTCTTCTTCCTGTTGGGAAAATAGAGTGACCTGTGCCTGTCCCAACACCTAGATCTAGTCTCTCATTGGTTGCCCCTCTTCCCGTTCATCCCCAGGACAAATTGCAACCTGTAGGGAACAGGAGCTTAAAGGTGCTGATTCTCCAAGTAGGGAGACTGCTAGTAAAGTAGCTGGAAAGGCGATCCCGAGCACAAGGAGATGAGAAATGAGGCGCGTTTTAGAAACCTTTCAAAATCACACGGTGTACCATCTTCTGGGTTTCTCATGCATGTTTTCGATGTAGGAAGATGCCCTTGAACCTGGAGATTTGGGACCCATGGGATGGGTACCACGCAGTATTACTTTCAAGGGTCTGCGTTTGCTCACGCAACCTCACCCAACCTCTCAGCCCCAAGAGTGTCCACCCTTATGTCTCATCCAGCTGTGGGTCTAGATATGGTCAATCCAGGTTGCATCACAGCCTCTGAACGAATTTTGTAAGAATGTCTCTCTCTTTCACTGTCTTTGTTTTACGGGTTTTTAAAAGTAATTTATTTTTATAATGGGGTTTAGCTGCTTTTCATGGCTCTGTTTATGCGGCTTTACACCCCCTTGACTCACTTCCAGAGAGATATCAATATATAGGTTTTAAGATTCTTACTAGTCACATATATTCTTGTGCGGTGAATAGGGGGTGTTGAGTCCAGTTCACTGAGCAAGGAGTAGGTCTTGTCTATTACATATTGGGTGTACGGAACGGTATCTGAGCGAATTTGAAACCCTTGTTTTATGCATCACCCCACCTCACCTTTCCCGTTAAGCAGCCATAGTGTGTTTTCTAAACGTGTGACTCTGTTCTGTTTTGTAATTCAGTTCAAGTGTAGCGGTTTTTACATTCCCTCTATAAGTGATAGCTTATGATAAGTGTCTTTTTCCGTGTGACTTATTTCACTTAGAATCGCCGTACCTAACTCCACTCATCTTGCTTCTACTAGCCTTATGACATTGATTTCATGTCTGAGTGATATTCCATTGTACATAAGGACCACAACTTCTTTATCCATTTTTCTCTTTCCTGGGATATTTAAGGTGTCATGAAGTGGAGGTTCTTGTCAACAGAGCAGCCCTAAACTTTCGGGTGCCTGTGTCTTGCTGATTTTTAGTTTTTCCAATTTATATGCCCATGAGTGGACGTGCCCTATGCTCCCTAAGCTGTGTTTTTTCAATGTTTCAGGACACAACGTACACTTCTCCAGAGTGGCTGTTGGCAATTTACATCCCGCCCATCAGTGTAGCAAGGCTGCCATTTCTCCATGGCCTGTCCTGCATTTCTCGTTTTGACACTTTTTGCAGCATGGCCCTTTTCACCGATGGGAAGCGAGACTTCTTTGTAGCGCTGATTTGCCTTTCCAGGTTGCTTGGTTGGCCAAAAAGGGCGTATGCGTTTTTTCCTGAATATATTCAGGAAAAAACGCATACGCCCTTTTTGGCCAAGGGCATCATTGTCGACGTTTTGCCGCTTTTCATGTGCTTTAAAGGCGATTCGTATCTACCTCCTGAAATCTGTTTCCTGCAATTCTGCGTTGCTTTGAATTCCTCTTCGTTGCCTTCCCTCAATATATTTGTGGACGAGAGTTATCATTTATAACTCTGCAGGTTTGTGAATGGCAGTGCCCCTGAGCTCCATTTTTCAACTGTCTTTTTTGGGAGCTGGCCACAAAAGCACGGGATTGCCTCAGGCCCTATTCTGGTTCCGGGCGGCAGGCTGAGCCTGTGGTTAATTCTTCTTCCTGTTGGGAAAATAGAGTGACCTGTGCCTGTCCCAACACCTAGATCTAGTCTCTCATTGGTTGCCCGTCTTCCCGTTCATCCTCAGGACAAATTGCAACCTGTAGGGAACAGGAGCTTAAAGGTGCTGATTCTCCAAGTAGGGAGATTGCTAGTAAAGTAGCTGGAATGGCGAACCCGAGCACAAGGAGATGAGAAATGAGGTGCGTTTTAGAAACCTTTCAAAATCACATGGTGTACCATCTTCTGGGTTTCTCATGCATGTTTTCGATGTAGGAAGATGCCCTTGAACCTGGAGATTTGGGACCCATGGGATGTGTACCACGCAGTATTACTTTCAAGGGTCTGCGTTTGCTCACGCAACCTCACCCAACCTCTCAGCCCCAAGAGTGTCCACCCTTATGTCTCATCCAGCTGTGGGTCTAGATATGGTCAATCCAGGTTGCATCACAGCCTCTGAACGAATTTTGTAAGAATGTCTCTCTCTTTCACTGTCTTTGTTTTACGGGTTTTTAAAAGTAATTTATTTTTATAATGGGGTTTAGCTGCTTTTCATGGCTCTGTTTATGCGGCTTTACACCCCCTTGACTCACTTCCAGAGAGATATCAATATATAGGTTTTAAGATTCTTACTAGTCACATATATTCTTGTGCGGTGAATAGGGGGTGTTGAGTCCAGTTCACTGAGCAAGGAGTAGGTCTTGTCTATTACATATTGGGTGTATGGAACGGTATCTGAGCGAATTTGAAACCCTTGTTTTATGCATCACCCCACCTCACCTTTCCCGTTAAGCAGCCATAGTGTGTTTTCTAAACGTGTGACTCTGTTCTGTTTTGTAATTCAGTTCAAGTGTAGCGGTTTTTACATTCCCTCTATAAGTGATAGCTTATGATAAGTGTCTTTTTCTGTGTGACTTATTTCACTTAGAATCGTCGTACCTAACTCCACTCATCTTGCTTCTACTAGCCTTATAACATTGATTTCATGTCTGAGTGATATTCCATTGTACATAAGGACCACAACTTCTTTATCCATTTTTCTCTTTCCTGGGATATTTAAGGTGTCATGAAGTGGAGGTTCTTGTCAACAGAGCAGCCCTAAACTTTCGGGTGCCTGTGTCTTGCTGATTTTTAGTTTTTCCAATTTATATGCCCATGAGTGGACGTGCCCTATGCTCCCTAAGCTGTTTTTTTTCGATGTTTCAGGACCCACCGTACACTTCTCCAGAGTGGCTGTTGGCAATTTACATCCCGCCCATCAGTGTAGCAAGGCTGCCATTTCTCCATGGCCTGTCCTGCATTTCTCGTTTTGACACTTTTTGCAGCATGGCCCTTTTCACCGATGGGAAGCGAGACTTCTTTGTAGCGCTGATTTGCCTTTCCAGGTTGCTTGGTTGGCCAAAAAGGGCGTATGCGTTTTTTCCTGAATATATTCAGGAAAAAACGCATACGCCCTTTTTGGCCAAGGGCATCATTGTCGACGTTTTGCCGCTTTTCATGTGCTTTAAAGGCGATTCGTATCTACCTCCTGAAATCTGTTTCCTGCAATTCTGCCTTGCTTTCAATTCCTCTTCGTTGCCTTCCCTCAATATATTTGTGGACGAGAGTTATCATTTATAACTCTGCAGGTTTGTGAATGGCAGTGCGCCTGAGCTCCATTTTTCAACTGTCTTTTTTGGGAGCTGGCCGCAAAAGCACGGGATTGCCTCAGGCCCTATTCTGGTTCCGGGCGGCAGGCTGAGCCTGTGGTTAATTCTTCTTCCTGTTGGGAAATAGAGTGACCTGTGCCTGTCCCAACACCTAGATCTAGTCTCTCATTGGTTGCCCCTCTTCCCGTTCATCCTCAGGACAAATTGCAACCTGTAGGGAACAGGAGCTTAAAGGTGCTGATTCTCCAAGTAGGGAGATTGCTAGTAAAGTAGCTGGAAAGGCGAACCCGAGCACAAGGAGATGAGAAATGAGGCGCGTTTTAGAAACCTTTCAAAATCACACGGTGTACCATCTTCTGGGTTTCTCATGCATGTTTTCGATGTAGGAAGATGCCCTTGAACCTGGAGATTTGGGACCCATGGGATGGGTACCACGCAGTATTACTTTCAAGGGTCTGCATTTGCTCACGCAACCTCACCCAACCTCTCAGCCCCAAGAGTGTCCACCCTTATGTCTCATCCAGCTGTGGGTCTAGATATGGTCAATCCAGGTTGCATCACAGCCTCTGAACGAATTTTGTAAGAATGTCTCTCTCTTTCACTGTCTTTGTTTTACGGGTTTTTAAAAGTAATTTATTTTTATAATGGGGTTTAGCTGCTTTTCATGGCTCTGTTTATGCGGCTTTACACCCCCTTGACTCACATCCAGAGAGATATCAATATATAAGTTTTAAGATTCTTACTAGTCACATATATTCTTGTGCGGTGAATAGGGGGTGTTGAGTCCAGTTCACTGAGCAAGGAGTAGGTCTTGTCTATTACATATTGGGTGTACGGAACGGTATCTGAGCGAATTTGAAACCCTTGTTTTATGCATCACCCCACCTCACCTTTCCCGTTAAGCAGCCATAGTGTGTTTTCTAAACGTGTGACTCTGTTCTGTTTTGTAATTCAGTTCAAGTGTAGCGGTTTTTACATTCCCTCTATAAGTGATAGCTTATGATAAGTGTCTTTTTCCGTGTGACTTATTTCACTTAGAATCGCCGTACCTAACTCCACTCATCTTGCTTCTACTAGCCTTATAACATTGATTTCATGTCTGAGTGATATTCCATTGTACATAAGGACCACAACTTCTTTATCCATTTTTCTCTTTCTTGGGATATTTAAGGTGTCATGAAGTGGAGGTTCTTGTCAACAGAGCAGCCCTAAACTTTCGGGTGCCTGTGTCTTGCTGATTTTTAGTTTTTCCAATTTATATGCCCATGAGTGGACGTGCCCTATGCTCCCTAAGCTGTGTTTTTTCGATGTTTCAGGACACAACGTACACTTCTCCAGAGTGGCTGTTGGCAATTTACATCCCGCCCATCAGTGTAGCAAGGCTGCCATTTCTCCATGGCCTGTCCTGCATTTCTCGTTTTGACACTTTTTGCAGCATGGCCCTTTTCACCGATGGGAAGCGAGACTTCTTTGTAGCGCTGATTTGCCTTTCCAGGTTGCTTGGTTGGCCAAAAAGGGCGTATGCGTTTTTTCCTGAATATATTCAGGAAAAAACGCATACGCCCTTTTTGGCCAAGGGCATCATTGTCGACGTTTTGCCGCTTTTCATGTGCTTTAAAGGCGATTCGTATCTACCTCCTGAAATCTGTTTCCTGCAATTCTGCCTTGCTTTCAAATCCTCTTCGTTGCCTTCCCTCAATATATTTGTGGACGAGAGTTATCATTTATAACTCTGCAGGTTTGTGAATGGCAGTGCCCCTGAGCTCCATTTTTCAACTGTCTTTTTTGGGAGCTGGCCGCAAAAGCACGGGATTGCCTCAGGCCCTATTCTGGTTCCGGGCGGCAGGCTGAGCCTGTGGTTAATTCTTCTTCCTGTTGGGAAAATAGAGTGACCTGTGCCTGTCCCAACACCTAGATCTAGTCTCTCATTGGTTGCCCGTCTTCCCGTTCATCCTCAGGACAAATTGCAACCTGTAGGGAACAGGAGCTTAAAGGTGCTGATTCTCCAAGTAGGGAGATTGCTAGTAAAGTAGCTGGAATGGCGAACCCGAGCACAAGGAGATGAGAAATGAGGTGCGTTTTAGAAACCTTTCAAAATCACATGGTGTACCATCTTCTGGGTTTCTCATGCATGTTTTCGATGTAGGAAGATGCCCTTGAACCTGGAGATTTGGGACCCATGGGATGGGTACCACGCAGTATTACTTTCAAGGGTCTGCGTTTGCTCACGCAACCTCACCCAACCTCTCAGCCCCAAGAGTGTCCACCCTTATGTCTCATCCAGCTGTGGGTCTAGATATGGTCAATCCAGGTTGCATCACAGCCTCTGAACGAATTTTGTAAGAATGTCTCTCTCTTTCACTGTCTTTGTTTTACGGGTTTTTAAAAGTAATTTATTTTTATAATGGGGTTTAGCTGCTTTTCATGGCTCTGTTTATGCGGCTTTACACCCACTTGACTCACTTCCAGAGAGATATCAATATATAGGTTTTAAGATTCTTACTAGTCACATATATTCTTGTGCGGTGAATAGGGGGTGTTGAGTCCAGTTCACTGAGCAAGGAGTAGGTCTTGTCTATTACATATTGGGTGTACGGAACGGTATCTGAGCGAATTTGAAACCCTTGTTTTATGCATCACCCCACCTCACCTTTCCCGTTAAGCAGCCATAGTGTGTTTTCTAAACGTGTGACTCTGTTCTCTTTTGTAATTCAGTTCAAGTGTAGCGGTTTTTACATTCCCTCTATAAGTGATAGCTTATGATAAGTGTCTTTTTCCGTGTGACTTATTTCACTTAGAATCGCCGTACCTAACTCCACTCATCTTGCTTCTACTAGCCTTATAACATTGATTTCATGTCTGAGTGATATTCCATTGTACATAAGGACCACAACTTCTTTATCCATTTTTCTCTTTCCTGGGATATTTAAGGTGTCATGAAGTGGAGGTTCTTGTCAACAGAGCAGCCCTAAACTTTCGGGTGCCTGTGTCTTGCTGATTTTTAGTTTTTCCAATTTATATGCCCATGAGTGGACGTGCCCTATGCTCCCTAAGCTGTGTTTTTTCGATGTTTCAGGACACAACGTACACTTCTCCAGAGTGGCTGTTGGCAATTTACATCCCGCCCATCAGTGTAGCAAGGCTGCCATTTCTCCATGGCCTGTCCTGCATTTCTCGTTTTGACACTTTTTGCAGCATGGCCCTTTTCACCGATGGGAAGCGAGACTTCTTTGTAGCGCTGATTTGCCTTTCCAGGTTGCTTGGTTGGCCAAAAAGGGCGTATGCGTTTTTTCCTGAATATATTCAGGAAAAAACGCATACGCCCTTTTTGGCCAAGGGCATCATTGTCGACGTTTTGCCACTTTTCATGTGCTTTAAAGGCGATTCGTATCTACCTCCTGAAATCTGTTTCCTGCAATTCTGCCTTGCTTTCAATTCCTCTTCGTTGCCTTCCCTCAATATATTTGTGGACGAGAGTTATCATTTATAACTCTGCAGGTTTGTGAATGGCAGTGCCCCTGAGCTCCATTTTTCAACTGTCTTTTTTGGGAGCTGGCCGCAAAAGCACGGGATTGCCTCAGGCCCTATTCTGGTTCCGGGCGGCAGGCTGAGCCTGTGGTTAATTCTTCTTCCTGTTGGGAAAATAGAGTGACCTGTGCCTGTCCCAACACCTAGATCTAGTCTCTCATTGGTTGCCCCTCTTCCCGTTCATCCTCAGGACAAATTGCAACCTGTAGGGAACAGGAGCTTAAAGGTGCTGATTCTCCAAGTAGGGAGACTGCTAGTAAAGTAGCTGGAAAGGCGAACCCGAGCACAAGGAGATGAGAAATGAGGCGCGTTTTAGAAACCTTTCAAAATCACACGGTGTACCATCTTCTGGGTTTCTCATGCATGTTTTCGATGTAGGAAGATGCCCTTGAACCTGGAGTTTTGGGACCCATGGGATGGATACCACGCAGTATTACTTTAAAGAGTCTGCGTTTGCTCACGCAACCTCACCCAACCTCTCAGCCCCAAGAGTGTCCACCCTTATGTCTCATCCAGCTGTGGGTCTAGATATGGTCAATCCAGGTTGCATCACAGCCTCTGAACGAATTTTGTAAGAATGTCTCTCTCTTTCACTGTCTTTGTTTTACGGGTTTTTAAAAGTAATTTATTTTTATAATGGGGTTTAGCTGCTTTTCATGGCTCTGTTTATGCGGCTTTACACCCCCTTGACTCACTTCCAGAGAGATATCAATATATAGGTTTTAAGATTCTTACTAGTCACATATATTCTTGTGCGGTGAATAGGGGGTGTTGAGTCCAGTTCACTGAGCAAGGAGTAGGTCTTGTCTATTACATATTGGGTGTATGGAACGGTATCTGAGCGAATTTGAAACCCTTGTTTTATGCATCACCCCACCTCACCTTTCCCGTTAAGCAGCCATAGTGTGTTTTCTAAACGTGTGACTCTGTTCTCTTTTGTAATTCAGTTCAAGTGTAGCGGTTTTTACATTCCCTCTATAAGTGATAGCTTGTGATAAGTGTCTTTTTCTGTGTGACTTATTTCACTTAGAATCGTCGTAGCTAACTCCACTCATCTTGCTTCTACTAGCCTTATAACATTGATTTCATGTCTGAGTGATATTCCATTGTACATAAGGACCACAACTTCTTTATCCATTTTTCTCTTTCCTGGGATATTTAAGGTGTCATGAAGTGGAGGTTCTTGTCAACAGAGCAGCCCTAAACTTTCGGGTGCCTGTGTCTTGCTGATTTTTAGTTTTTCCAATTTATATGCCCATGAGTGGACGTGCCCTATGCTCCCTAAGCTGTTTTTTTTCGATGTTTCAGGACCCAACGTACACTTCTCCAGAGTGGCTGTTGGCAATTTACATCCCGCCCATCAGTGTAGCAAGGCTGCCATTTCTCCATGGCCTGTCCTGCATTTCTCGTTTTGACACTTTTTGCAGCATGGCCCTTTTCACCGATGGGAAGCGAGACTTCTTTGTAGCGCTGATTTGCCTTTCCAGGTTGCTTGGTTGGCCAAAAAGGGCGTATGCGTTTTTTCCTGAATATATTCAGGAAAAAACGCATACGCCCTTTTTGGCCAAGGGCATCATTGTCCACGTTTTGCCGCTTTTCATGTGCTTTAAAGGCGATTCGTATCTACCTCCTGAAATCTGTTTCCTGCAATTCTGCCTTGCTTTCAATTCCTCTTCGTTGCCTTCCCTCAATATATTTGTGGACGAGAGTTATCATTTATAACTCTGCAGGTTTGTGAATGGCAGTGCCCCTGAGCTCCATTTTTCAACTGTCTTTTTTGGGAGCTGGCCGCAAAAGCACGGGATTGCCTCAGGCCCTATTCTGGTTCCGGGCGGCAGGCTGAGCCTGTGGTTAATTCTTCTTCCTGTTGGGAAAATAGAGTGACCTGTGCCTGTCCCAACACCTAGATCTAGTCTCTCTTTGGTTGCCCCTCTTCCTGTTCATCCTCAGGACAAATTGCAACCTGTAGGGAACAGGAGCTTAAAGGTGCTGATTCTCCAAGTAGGGAGATTGCTAGTAAAGTAGCTGGAATGGCGAACCCGAGCACAAGGAGATGAGAAATGAGGTGCGTTTTAGAAACCTTTCAAAATCACATGGTGTACCATCTTCTGGGTTTCTCATGCATGTTTTCGATGTAGGAAGATGCCCTTGAACCTGGAGATTTGGGACCCATGGGATGGGTACCACGCAGTATTACTTTCAAGGGTCTGCGTTTGCTCACGCAACCTCACCCAACCTCTCAGCCCCAAGAGTGTCCACCCTTATGTCTCATCCAGCTGTGGGTCTAGATATGGTCAATCCAGGTTGCATCACAGCCTCTGAACGAATTTTGTAAGAATGTCTCTCTCTTTCACTGTCTTTGTTTTACGGGTTTTTAAAAGTAATTTATTTTTATAATGGGGTTTAGCTGCTTTTCATGGCTCTGTTTATGCGGCTTTACACCCCCTTGACTCACTTCCAGAGAGATATCAATATATAGGTTTTAAGATTCTTACTAGTCACATATATTCTTGTGCGGTGAATAGGGGGTGTTGAGTCCAGTTCACTGAGCAAGGAGTAGGTCTTGTCTATTACATATTGGGTGTACGGAACGGTATCTGAGCGAATTTGAAACCCTTGTTTTATGCATCACCCCACCTCACCTTTCCCGTTAAGCAGCCATAGTGTGTTTTCTAAACGTGTGACTCTGTTCTGTTTTGTAATTCAGTTCAAGTGTAGCGGTTTTTACATTCCCTCTATAAGTGATAGCTTATGATAAGTGTCTTTTTCCGTGTGACTTATTTCACTTAGAATCGCCGTACCTAACTCCACTCATCTTGCTTCTACTAGCCTTATAACATTGATTTCATGTCTGAGTGATATTCCATTGTACATAAGGACCACAACTTCTTTATCCATTTTTCTCTTTCCTGGGATATTTAAGGTGTCATGAAGTGGAGGTTCTTGTCAACAGAGCAGCCCTAAACTTTCGGGTGCCTGTGTCTTGCTGATTTTTAGTTTTTCCAATTTATATGCCCATGAGTGGACGTGCCCTATGCTCCCTAAGCTGTGTTTTTTCGATGTTTCAGGACACAACGTACACTTCTCCAGAGTGGCTGTTGGCAATTTACATCCCGCCCATCAGTGTAGCAAGGCTGCCATTTCTCCATGGCCTGTCCTGCATTTCTCGTTTTGACACTTTTTGCAGCATGGCCCTTTTCACCGATGGGAAGCGAGACTTCTTTGTAGCGCTGATTTGCCTTTCCAGGTTGCTTGGTTGGCCAAAAAGGGCGTATGCGTTTTTTCCTGAATATATTCAGGAAAAAACGCATACGCCCTTTTTGGCCAAGGGCATCATTGTCCACGTTTTGCCGCTTTTCATGTGCTTTAAAGGTGATTCGTATCTACCTCCTGAAATCTGTTTCCTGCAATTCTGCGTTGCTTTGAATTCCTCTTCGTTGCCTTCCCTCAATATATTTGTGGACGAGAGTTATCATTTATAACTCTGCAGGTTTGTGAATGGCAGTGCCCCTGAGCTCCATTTTTCAACTGTCTTTTTTGGGAGCTGGCCGCAAAAGCACGGGATTGCCTCAGGCCCTATTCTGGTTCCGGGCGGCAGGCTGAGCCTGTGGTTAATTCTTCTTCCTGTTGGGAAAATAGAGTGACCTGTGCCTGTCCCAACACCTAGATCTAGTCTCTCATTGGTTGCCCCTCTTCCCGTTCATCCCCAGGACAAATTGCAACCTGTAGGGAACAGGAGCTTAAAGGTGCTGATTCTCCAAGTAGGGAGACTGCTAGTAAAGTAGCTGGAAAGGCGATCCCGAGCACAAGGAGATGAGAAATGAGGCGCGTTTTAGAAACCTTTCAAAATCACACGGTGTACCATCTTCTGGGTTTCTCATGCATGTTTTCGATGTAGGAAGATGCCCTTGAACCTGGAGATTTGGGACCCATGGGATGGGTACCACGCAGTATTACTTTCAAGGGTCTGCGTTTGCTCACGCAACCTCACCCAACCTCTCAGCCCCAAGAGTGTCCACCCGTATGTCTCATCCAGCTGTGGGTCTAGATATGGTCAATCCAGGTTGCATCACAGCCTCTGAACGAATTTTGTAAGAATGTCTCTCTCTTTCACTGTCTTTGTTTTACGGGTTTTTAAAAGTAATTTATTTTTATAATGGGGTTTAGCTGCTTTTCATGGCTCTGTTTATGCGGCTTTACACCCCCTTGACTCACTTCCAGAGAGATATCAATATATAGGTTTTAAGATTCTTACTAGTCACATATATTCTTGTGCGGTGAATAGGGGGTGTTGAGTCCAGTTCACTGAGCAAGGAGTAGGTCTTGTCTATTACATATTGGGTGTACGGAACGGTATCTGAGCGAATTTGAAACCCTTGTTTTATGCATCACCCCACCTCACCTTTCCCGTTAAGCAGCCATAGTGTGTTTTCTAAACGTGTGACTCTGTTCTGTTTTGTAATTCAGTTCAAGTGTAGCGGTTTTTACATTCCCTCTATAAGTGATAGCTTATGATAAGTGTCTTTTTCCGTGTGACTTATTTCACTTAGAATCGCCGTACCTAACTCCACTCATCTTGCTTCTACTAGCCTTATGACATTGATTTCATGTCTGAGTGATATTCCATTGTACATAAGGACCACAACTTCTTTATCCATTTTTCTCTTTCCTGGGATATTTAAGGTGTCATGAAGTGGAGGTTCTTGTCAACAGAGCAGCCCTAAACTTTCGGGTGCCTGTGTCTTGCTGATTTTTAGTTTTTCCAATTTATATGCCCATGAGTGGACGTGCCCTATGCTCCCTAAGCTGTGTTTTTTCAATGTTTCAGGACACAACGTACACTTCTCCAGAGTGGCTGTTGGCAATTTACATCCCGCCCATCAGTGTAGCAAGGCTGCCATTTCTCCATGGCCTGTCCTGCATTTCTCGTTTTGACACTTTTTGCAGCATGGCCCTTTTCACCGATGGGAAGCGAGACTTCTTTGTAGCGCTGATTTGCCTTTCCAGGTTGCTTGGTTGGCCAAAAAGGGCGTATGCGTTTTTTCCTGAATATATTCAGGAAAAAACGCATACGCCCTTTTTGGCCAAGGGCATCATTGTCGACGTTTTGCCGCTTTTCATGTGCTTTAAAGGCGATTCGTATCTACCTCCTGAAATCTGTTTCCTGCAATTCTGCGTTGCTTTGAATTCCTCTTCGTTGCCTTCCCTCAATATATTTGTGGACGAGAGTTATCATTTATAACTCTGCAGGTTTGTGAATGGCAGTGCCCCTGAGCTCCATTTTTCAACTGTCTTTTTTGGGAGCTGGCCACAAAAGCACGGGATTGCCTCAGGCCCTATTCTGGTTCCGGGCGGCAGGCTGAGCCTGTGGTTAATTCTTCTTCCTGTTGGGAAAATAGAGTGACCTGTGCCTGTCCCAACACCTAGATCTAGTCTCTCATTGGTTGCCCGTCTTCCCGTTCATCCTCAGGACAAATTGCAACCTGTAGGGAACAGGAGCTTAAAGGTGCTGATTCTCCAAGTAGGGAGATTGCTAGTAAAGTAGCTGGAATGGCGAACCCGAGCACAAGGAGATGAGAAATGAGGTGCGTTTTAGAAACCTTTCAAAATCACATGGTGTACCATCTTCTGGGTTTCTCATGCATGTTTTCGATGTAGGAAGATGCCCTTGAACCTGGAGATTTGGGACCCATGGGATGTGTACCACGCAGTATTACTTTCAAGGGTCTGCGTTTGCTCACGCAACCTCACCCAACCTCTCAGCCCCAAGAGTGTCCACCCTTATGTCTCATCCAGCTGTGGGTCTAGATATGGTCAATCCAGGTTGCATCACAGCCTCTGAACGAATTTTGTAAGAATGTCTCTCTCTTTCACTGTCTTTGTTTTACGGGTTTTTAAAAGTAATTTATTTTTATAATGGGGTTTAGCTGCTTTTCATGGCTCTGTTTATGCGGCTTTACACCCCCTTGACTCACTTCCAGAGAGATATCAATATATAGGTTTTAAGATTCTTACTAGTCACATATATTCTTGTGCGGTGAATAGGGGGTGTTGAGTCCAGTTCACTGAGCAAGGAGTAGGTCTTGTCTATTACATATTGGGTGTATGGAACGGTATCTGAGCGAATTTGAAACCCTTGTTTTATGCATCACCCCACCTCACCTTTCCCGTTAAGCAGCCATAGTGTGTTTTCTAAACGTGTGACTCTGTTCTGTTTTGTAATTCAGTTCAAGTGTAGCGGTTTTTACATTCCCTCTATAAGTGATAGCTTATGATAAGTGTCTTTTTCTGTGTGACTTATTTCACTTAGAATCGTCGTACCTAACTCCACTCATCTTGCTTCTACTAGCCTTATAACATTGATTTCATGTCTGAGTGATATTCCATTGTACATAAGGACCACAACTTCTTTATCCATTTTTCTCTTTCCTGGGATATTTAAGGTGTCATGAAGTGGAGGTTCTTGTCAACAGAGCAGCCCTAAACTTTCGGGTGCCTGTGTCTTGCTGATTTTTAGTTTTTCCAATTTATATGCCCATGAGTGGACGTGCCCTATGCTCCCTAAGCTGTTTTTTTTCGATGTTTCAGGACCCACCGTACACTTCTCCAGAGTGGCTGTTGGCAATTTACATCCCGCCCATCAGTGTAGCAAGGCTGCCATTTCTCCATGGCCTGTCCTGCATTTCTCGTTTTGACACTTTTTGCAGCATGGCCCTTTTCACCGATGGGAAGCGAGACTTCTTTGTAGCGCTGATTTGCCTTTCCAGGTTGCTTGGTTGGCCAAAAAGGGCGTATGCGTTTTTTCCTGAATATATTCAGGAAAAAACGCATACGCCCTTTTTGGCCAAGGGCATCATTGTCGACGTTTTGCCGCTTTTCATGTGCTTTAAAGGCGATTCGTATCTACCTCCTGAAATCTGTTTCCTGCAATTCTGCCTTGCTTTCAATTCCTCTTCGTTGCCTTCCCTCAATATATTTGTGGACGAGAGTTATCATTTATAACTCTGCAGGTTTGTGAATGGCAGTGCGCCTGAGCTCCATTTTTCAACTGTCTTTTTTGGGAGCTGGCCGCAAAAGCACGGGATTGCCTCAGGCCCTATTCTGGTTCCGGGCGGCAGGCTGAGCCTGTGGTTAATTCTTCTTCCTGTTGGGAAATAGAGTGACCTGTGCCTGTCCCAACACCTAGATCTAGTCTCTCATTGGTTGCCCCTCTTCCCGTTCATCCTCAGGACAAATTGCAACCTGTAGGGAACAGGAGCTTAAAGGTGCTGATTCTCCAAGTAGGGAGATTGCTAGTAAAGTAGCTGGAAAGGAGAACCCGAGCACAAGGAGATGAGAAATGAGGCGCGTTTTAGAAACCTTTCAAAATCACACGGTGTACCATCTTCTGGGTTTCTCATGCATGTTTTCGATGTAGGAAGATGCCCTTGAACCTGGAGATTTGGGACCCATGGGATGGGTACCACGCAGTATTACTTTCAAGGGTCTGCATTTGCTCACGCAACCTCACCCAACCTCTCAGCCCCAAGAGTGTCCACCCTTATGTCTCATCCAGCTGTGGGTCTAGATATGGTCAATCCAGGTTGCATCACAGCCTCTGAACGAATTTTGTAAGAATGTCTCTCTCTTTCACTGTCTTTGTTTTACGGGTTTTTAAAAGTAATTTATTTTTATAATGGGGTTTAGCTGCTTTTCATGGCTCTGTTTATGCGGCTTTACACCCCCTTGACTCACATCCAGAGAGATATCAATATATAAGTTTTAAGATTCTTACTAGTCACATATATTCTTGTGCGGTGAATAGGGGGTGTTGAGTCCAGTTCACTGAGCAAGGAGTAGGTCTTGTCTATTACATATTGGGTGTACGGAACGGTATCTGAGCGAATTTGAAACCCTTGTTTTATGCATCACCCCACCTCACCTTTCCCGTTAAGCAGCCATAGTGTGTTTTCTAAACGTGTGACTCTGTTCTGTTTTGTAATTCAGTTCAAGTGTAGCGGTTTTTACATTCCCTCTATAAGTGATAGCTTATGATAAGTGTCTTTTTCCGTGTGACTTATTTCACTTAGAATCGCCGTACCTAACTCCACTCATCTTGCTTCTACTAGCCTTATAACATTGATTTCATGTCTGAGTGATATTCCATTGTACATAAGGACCACAACTTCTTTATCCATTTTTCTCTTTCTTGGGATATTTAAGGTGTCATGAAGTGGAGGTTCTTGTCAACAGAGCAGCCCTAAACTTTCGGGTGCCTGTGTCTTGCTGATTTTTAGTTTTTCCAATTTATATGCCCATGAGTGGACGTGCCCTATGCTCCCTAAGCTGTGTTTTTTCGATGTTTCAGGACACAACGTACACTTCTCCAGAGTGGCTGTTGGCAATTTACATCCCGCCCATCAGTGTAGCAAGGCTGCCATTTCTCCATGGCCTGTCCTGCATTTCTCGTTTTGACACTTTTTGCAGCATGGCCCTTTTCACCGATGGGAAGCGAGACTTCTTTGTAGCGCTGATTTGCCTTTCCAGGTTGCTTGGTTGGCCAAAAAGGGCGTATGCGTTTTTTCCTGAATATATTCAGGAAAAAACGCATACGCCCTTTTTGGCCAAGGGCATCATTGTCGACGTTTTGCCGCTTTTCATGTGCTTTAAAGGCGATTCGTATCTACCTCCTGAAATCTGTTTCCTGCAATTCTGCCTTGCTTTCAAATCCTCTTCGTTGCCTTCCCTCAATATATTTGTGGACGAGAGTTATCATTTATAACTCTGCAGGTTTGTGAATGGCAGTGCCCCTGAGCTCCATTTTTCAACTGTCTTTTTTGGGAGCTGGCCGCAAAAGCACGGGATTGCCTCAGGCCCTATTCTGGTTCCGGGCGGCAGGCTGAGCCTGTGGTTAATTCTTCTTCCTGTTGGGAAAATAGAGTGACCTGTGCCTGTCCCAACACCTAGATCTAGTCTCTCATTGGTTGCCCGTCTTCCCGTTCATCCTCAGGACAAATTGCAACCTGTAGGGAACAGGAGCTTAAAGGTGCTGATTCTCCAAGTAGGGAGATTGCTAGTAAAGTAGCTGGAATGGCGAACCCGAGCACAAGGAGATGAGAAATGAGGTGCGTTTTAGAAACCTTTCAAAATCACATGGTGTACCATCTTCTGGGTTTCTCATGCATGTTTTCGATGTAGGAAGATGCCCTTGAACCTGGAGATTTGGGACCCATGGGATGGGTACCACGCAGTATTACTTTCAAGGGTCTGCGTTTGCTCACGCAACCTCACCCAACCTCTCAGCCCCAAGAGTGTCCACCCTTATGTCTCATCCAGCTGTGGGTCTAGATATGGTCAATCCAGGTTGCATCACAGCCTCTGAACGAATTTTGTAAGAATGTCTCTCTCTTTCACTGTCTTTGTTTTACGGGTTTTTAAAAGTAATTTATTTTTATAATGGGGTTTAGCTGCTTTTCATGGCTCTGTTTATGCGGCTTTACACCCACTTGACTCACTTCCAGAGAGATATCAATATATAGGTTTTAAGATTCTTACTAGTCACATATATTCTTGTGCGGTGAATAGGGGGTGTTGAGTCCAGTTCACTGAGCAAGGAGTAGGTCTTGTCTATTACATATTGGGTGTACGGAACGGTATCTGAGCGAATTTGAAACCCTTGTTTTATGCATCACCCCACCTCACCTTTCCCGTTAAGCAGCCATAGTGTGTTTTCTAAACGTGTGACTCTGTTCTCTTTTGTAATTCAGTTCAAGTGTAGCGGTTTTTACATTCCCTCTATAAGTGATAGCTTATGATAAGTGTCTTTTTCCGTGTGACTTATTTCACTTAGAATCGCCGTACCTAACTCCACTCATCTTGCTTCTACTAGCCTTATAACATTGATTTCATGTCTGAGTGATATTCCATTGTACATAAGGACCACAACTTCTTTATCCATTTTTCTCTTTCCTGGGATATTTAAGGTGTCATGAAGTGGAGGTTCTTGTCAACAGAGCAGCCCTAAACTTTCGGGTGCCTGTGTCTTGCTGATTTTTAGTTTTTCCAATTTATATGCCCATGAGTGGACGTGCCCTATGCTCCCTAAGCTGTGTTTTTTCGATGTTTCAGGACACAACGTACACTTCTCCAGAGTGGCTGTTGGCAATTTACATCCCGCCCATCAGTGTAGCAAGGCTGCCATTTCTCCATGGCCTGTCCTGCATTTCTCGTTTTGACACTTTTTGCAGCATGGCCCTTTTCACCGATGGGAAGCGAGACTTCTTTGTAGCGCTGATTTGCCTTTCCAGGTTGCTTGGTTGGCCAAAAAGGGCGTATGCGTTTTTTCCTGAATATATTCAGGAAAAAACGCATACGCCCTTTTTGGCCAAGGGCATCATTGTCGACGTTTTGCCACTTTTCATGTGCTTTAAAGGCGATTCGTATCTACCTCCTGAAATCTGTTTCCTGCAATTCTGCCTTGCTTTCAATTCCTCTTCGTTGCCTTCCCTCAATATATTTGTGGACGAGAGTTATCATTTATAACTCTGCAGGTTTGTGAATGGCAGTGCCCCTGAGCTCCATTTTTCAACTGTCTTTTTTGGGAGCTGGCCGCAAAAGCACGGGATTGCCTCAGGCCCTATTCTGGTTCCGGGCGGCAGGCTGAGCCTGTGGTTAATTCTTCTTCCTGTTGGGAAAATAGAGTGACCTGTGCCTGTCCCAACACCTAGATCTAGTCTCTCATTGGTTGCCCCTCTTCCCGTTCATCCTCAGGACAAATTGCAACCTGTAGGGAACAGGAGCTTAAAGGTGCTGATTCTCCAAGTAGGGAGACTGCTAGTAAAGTAGCTGGAAAGGCGAACCCGAGCACAAGGAGATGAGAAATGAGGCGCGTTTTAGAAACCTTTCAAAATCACACGGTGTACCATCTTCTGGGTTTCTCATGCATGTTTTCGATGTAGGAAGATGCCCTTGAACCTGGAGTTTTGGGACCCATGGGATGGATACCACGCAGTATTACTTTAAAGAGTCTGCGTTTGCTCACGCAACCTCACCCAACCTCTCAGCCCCAAGAGTGTCCACCCTTATGTCTCATCCAGCTGTGGGTCTAGATATGGTCAATCCAGGTTGCATCACAGCCTCTGAACGAATTTTGTAAGAATGTCTCTCTCTTTCACTGTCTTTGTTTTACGGGTTTTTAAAAGTAATTTATTTTTATAATGGGGTTTAGCTGCTTTTCATGGCTCTGTTTATGCGGCTTTACACCCCCTTGACTCACTTCCAGAGAGATATCAATATATAGGTTTTAAGATTCTTACTAGTCACATATATTCTTGTGCGGTGAATAGGGGGTGTTGAGTCCAGTTCACTGAGCAAGGAGTAGGTCTTGTCTATTACATATTGGGTGTATGGAACGGTATCTGAGCGAATTTGAAACCCTTGTTTTATGCATCACCCCACCTCACCTTTCCCGTTAAGCAGCCATAGTGTGTTTTCTAAACGTGTGACTCTGTTCTCTTTTGTAATTCAGTTCAAGTGTAGCGGTTTTTACATTCCCTCTATAAGTGATAGCTTGTGATAAGTGTCTTTTTCTGTGTGACTTATTTCACTTAGAATCGTCGTAGCTAACTCCACTCATCTTGCTTCTACTAGCCTTATAACATTGATTTCATGTCTGAGTGATATTCCATTGTACATAAGGACCACAACTTCTTTATCCATTTTTCTCTTTCCTGGGATATTTAAGGTGTCATGAAGTGGAGGTTCTTGTCAACAGAGCAGCCCTAAACTTTCGGGTGCCTGTGTCTTGCTGATTTTTAGTTTTTCCAATTTATATGCCCATGAGTGGACGTGCCCTATGCTCCCTAAGCTGTTTTTTTTCGATGTTTCAGGACCCAACGTACACTTCTCCAGAGTGGCTGTTGGCAATTTACATCCCGCCCATCAGTGTAGCAAGGCTGCCATTTCTCCATGGCCTGTCCTGCATTTCTCGTTTTGACACTTTTTGCAGCATGGCCCTTTTCACCGATGGGAAGCGAGACTTCTTTGTAGCGCTGATTTGCCTTTCCAGGTTGCTTGGTTGGCCAAAAAGGGCGTATGCGTTTTTTCCTGAATATATTCAGGAAAAAACGCATACGCCCTTTTTGGCCAAGGGCATCATTGTCCACGTTTTGCCGCTTTTCATGTGCTTTAAAGGCGATTCGTATCTACCTCCTGAAATCTGTTTCCTGCAATTCTGCCTTGCTTTCAATTCCTCTTCGTTGCCTTCCCTCAATATATTTGTGGACGAGAGTTATCATTTATAACTCTGCAGGTTTGTGAATGGCAGTGCCCCTGAGCTCCATTTTTCAACTGTCTTTTTTGGGAGCTGGCCGCAAAAGCACGGGATTGCCTCAGGCCCTATTCTGGTTCCGGGCGGCAGGCTGAGCCTGTGGTTAATTCTTCTTCCTGTTGGGAAAATAGAGTGACCTGTGCCTGTCCCAACACCTAGATCTAGTCTCTCTTTGGTTGCCCCTCTTCCTGTTCATCCTCAGGACAAATTGCAACCTGTAGGGAACAGGAGCTTAAAGGTGCTGATTCTCCAAGTAGGGAGATTGCTAGTAAAGTAGCTGGAATGGCGAACCCGAGCACAAGGAGATGAGAAATGAGGTGCGTTTTAGAAACCTTTCAAAATCACATGGTGTACCATCTTCTGGGTTTCTCATGCATGTTTTCGATGTAGGAAGATGCCCTTGAACCTGGAGATTTGGGACCCATGGGATGGGTACCACGCAGTATTACTTTCAAGGGTCTGCGTTTGCTCACGCAACCTCACCCAACCTCTCAGCCCCAAGAGTGTCCACCCTTATGTCTCATCCAGCTGTGGGTCTAGATATGGTCAATCCAGGTTGCATCACAGCCTCTGAACGAATTTTGTAAGAATGTCTCTCTCTTTCACTGTCTTTGTTTTACGGGTTTTTAAAAGTAATTTATTTTTATAATGGGGTTTAGCTGCTTTTCATGGCTCTGTTTATGCGGCTTTACACCCCCTTGACTCACTTCCAGAGAGATATCAATATATAGGTTTTAAGATTCTTACTAGTCACATATATTCTTGTGCGGTGAATAGGGGGTGTTGAGTCCAGTTCACTGAGCAAGGAGTAGGTCTTGTCTATTACATATTGGGTGTACGGAACGGTATCTGAGCGAATTTGAAACCCTTGTTTTATGCATCACCCCACCTCACCTTTCCCGTTAAGCAGCCATAGTGTGTTTTCTAAACGTGTGACTCTGTTCTGTTTTGTAATTCAGTTCAAGTGTAGCGGTTTTTACATTCCCTCTATAAGTGATAGCTTATGATAAGTGTCTTTTTCCGTGTGACTTATTTCACTTAGAATCGCCGTACCTAACTCCACTCATCTTGCTTCTACTAGCCTTATAACATTGATTTCATGTCTGAGTGATATTCCATTGTACATAAGGACCACAACTTCTTTATCCATTTTTCTCTTTCCTGGGATATTTAAGGTGTCATGAAGTGGAGGTTCTTGTCAACAGAGCAGCCCTAAACTTTCGGGTGCCTGTGTCTTGCTGATTTTTAGTTTTTCCAATTTATATGCCCATGAGTGGACGTGCCCTATGCTCCCTAAGCTGTGTTTTTTCGATGTTTCAGGACACAACGTACACTTCTCCAGAGTGGCTGTTGGCAATTTACATCCCGCCCATCAGTGTAGCAAGGCTGCCATTTCTCCATGGCCTGTCCTGCATTTCTCGTTTTGACACTTTTTGCAGCATGGCCCTTTTCACCGATGGGAAGCGAGACTTCTTTGTAGCGCTGATTTGCCTTTCCAGGTTGCTTGGTTGGCCAAAAAGGGCGTATGCGTTTTTTCCTGAATATATTCAGGAAAAAACGCATACGCCCTTTTTGGCCAAGGGCATCATTGTCCACGTTTTGCCGCTTTTCATGTGCTTTAAAGGTGATTCGTATCTACCTCCTGAAATCTGTTTCCTGCAATTCTGCGTTGCTTTCAATTCCTCTTCGTTGCCTTCCCTCAATATATTTGTGGACGAGAGTTATCATTTATAACTCTGCAGGTTTGTGAATGGCAGTGCCCCTGAGCTCCATTTTTCAACTGTCTTTTTTGGGAGCTGGCCGCAAAAGCACGGGATTGCCTCAGGCCCTATTCTGGTTCCGGGCGGCAGGCTGAGCCTGTGGTTAATTCTTCTTCCTGTTGGGAAAATAGAGTGACCTGTGCCTGTCCCAACACCTAGATCTAGTCTCTCATTGGTTGCCCCTCTTCCCGTTCATCCCCAGGACAAATTGCAACCTGTAGGGAACAGGAGCTTAAAGGTGCTGATTCTCCAAGTAGGGAGACTGCTAGTAAAGTAGCTGGAAAGGCGATCCCGAGCACAAGGAGATGAGAAATGAGGCGCGTTTTAGAAACCTTTCAAAATCACACGGTGTACCATCTTCTGGGTTTCTCATGCATGTTTTCGATGTAGGAAGATGCCCTTGAACCTGGAGATTTGGGACCCATGGGATGGATACCACGCAGTATTACTTTAAAGACTCTGCGTTTGCTCACGCAACCTCACCCAACCTCTCAGCCCCAAGAGTGTCCACCCTTATGTCTCATCCAGCTGTGGGTCTAGATATGGTCAATCCAGGTTGCATCACAGCCTCTGAACGAATTTTGTAAGAATGTCTCTCTCTTTCACTGTCTTTGTTTTACGGGTTTTTAAAAGTAATTTATTTTTATAATGGGGTTTAGCTGCTTTTCATGGCTCTGTTTATGCGGCTTTACACCCCCTTGACTCACTTCCAGAGAGATATCAATATATAGGTTTTAAGATTCTTACTAGTCACATATATTCTTGTGCGGTGAATAGGGGGTGTTGAGTCCAGTTCACTGAGCAAGGAGTAGGTCTTGTCTATTACATATTGGGTGTACGGAACGGTATCTGAGCGAATTTGAAACCCTTGTTTTATGCATCACCCCACCTCACCTTTCCCGTTAAGCAGCCATAGTGTGTTTTCTAAACGTGTGACTCTGTTCTGTTTTGTAATTCAGTTCAAGTGTAGCGGTTTTTACATTCCCTCTATAAGTGATAGCTTATGATAAGTGTCTTTTTCCGTGTGACTTATTTCACTTAGAATCGCCGTACCTAACTCCACTCATCTTGCTTCTACTAGCCTTATAACATTGATTTCATGTCTGAGTGATATTCCATTGTACATAAGGACCACAACTTCTTTATCCATTTTTCTCTTTCCTGGGATATTTAAGGTGTCATGAAGTGGAGGTTCTTGTCAACAGAGCAGCCCTAAACTTTCGGGTGCCTGTGTCTTGCTGATTTTTAGTTTTTCCAATTTATATGCCCATGAGTGGACGTGCCCTATGCTCCCTAAGCTGTGTTTTTTCGATGTTTCAGGACACAACGTACACTTCTCCAGAGTGGCTGTTGGCAATTTACATCCCGCCCATCAGTGTAGCAAGGCTGCCATTTCTCCATGGCCTGTCCTGCATTTCTCGTTTTGACACTTTTTGCAGCATGGCCCTTTTCACCGATGGGAAGCGAGACTTCTTTGTAGCGCTGATTTGCCTTTCCAGGTTGCTTGGTTGGCCAAAAAGGGCGTATGCGTTTTTTCCTGAATATATTCAGGAAAAAACGCATACGCCCTTTTTGGCCAAGGGCATCATTGTCGACGTTTTGCCGCTTTTCATGTGCTTTAAAGGCGATTCGTATCTACCTCCTGAAATCTGTTTCCTGCAATTCTGCGTTGCTTTGAATTCCTCTTCGTTGCCTTCCCTCAATATATTTGTGGACGAGAGTTATCATTTATAACTCTGCAGGTTTGTGAATGGCAGTGCCCCTGAGCTCCATTTTTCAACTGTCTTTTTTGGGAGCTGGCCGCAAAAGCACGGGATTGCCTCAGGCCCTATTCTGGTTCCCGGCGGCAGGCTGAGCCTGTGGTTAATTCTTCTTCCTGTTGGGAAAATAGAGTGACCTGTGCCTGTCCCAACACCTAGATCTAGTCTCTCATTGGTTGCCCGTCTTCCCGTTCATCCTCAGGACAAATTGCAACCTGTAGGGAACAGGAGCTTAAAGGTGCAGATTCTCCAAGTAGGGAGATTGCTAGTAAAGTAGCTGGAATGGCGAACCCGAGCACAAGGAGATGAGAAATGAGGTGCGTTTTAGAAACCTTTCAAAATCACATGGTGTATCAACTTCTGGGTTTCTCATGCATGTTTTCGATGTAGGAAGATGCCCTTGAACCTGGAGATTTGGGACCCATGGGATGTGTACCACGCAGTATTACTTTCAAGGGTCTGCGTTTGCTCACGCAACCTCACCCAACCTCTCAGCCCCAAGAGTGTCCACCCTTATGTCTCATCCAGCTGTGGGTCTAGATATGGTCAATCCAGGTTGCATCACAGCCTCTGAACCAATTTTGTAAGAATGTCTCTCTCTTTCACTGTCTTTGTTTTACGGGTTTTTAAAAGTAATTTATTTTTATAATGGGGTTTAGCTGCTTTTCATGGCTCTGTTTATGCGGCTTTACACCCCCTTGACTCACTTCCAGAGAGATATCAATATATAGGTTTTAAGATTCTTACTAGTCACATATATTCTTGTGCGGTGAATAGGGGGTGTTGAGTCCAGTTCACTGAGCAAGGAGTAGGTCTTGTCTATTACATATTGGGTGTATGGAACGGTATCTGAGCGAATTTGAAACCCTTGTTTTATGCATCACCCCACCTCACCTTTCCCGTTAAGCAGCCATAGTGTGTTTTCTAAACGTGTGACTCTGTTCTCTTTTGTAATTCAGTTCAAGTGTAGCGGTTTTTACATTCCCTCTATAAGTGATAGCTTGTGATAAGTGTCTTTTTCTGTGTGACTTATTTCACTTAGAATCGTCGTAGCTAACTCCACTCATCTTGCTTCTACTAGCCTTATAACATTGATTTCATGTCTGAGTGATATTCCATTGTACATAAGGACCACAACTTCTTTATCCATTTTTCTCTTTCCTGGGATATTTAAGGTGTCATGAAGTGGAGGTTCTTGTCAACAGAGCAGCCCTAAACTTTCGGGTGCCTGTGTCTTGCTGATTTTTAGTTTTTCCAATTTATATGCCCATGAGTGGACGTGCCCTATGCTCCCTAAGCTGTGTTTTTTCGATGTTTCAGGACCCAACGTACACTTCTCCAGAGTGGCTGTTGGCAATTTACATCCCGCCCATCAGTGTAGCAAGGCTGCCATTTCTCCATGGCCTGTCCTGCATTTCTCGTTTTGACACTTTTTGCAGCATGGCCCTTTTCACCGATGGGAAGCGAGACTTCTTTGTAGCGCTGATTTGCCTTTCCAGGTTGCTTGGTTGGCCAAAAAGGGCGTATGCGTTTTTTCCTGAATATATTCAGGAAAAAACGCATACGCCCTTTTTGGCCAAGGGCATCATTGTCGACGTTTTGCCGCTTTTCATGTGCTTTAAAGGCGATTCGTATCTACCTCCTGAAATCTGTTTCCTGCAATTCTGCCTTGCTTTCAATTCCTCTTCGTTGCCTTCCCTCAATATATTTGTGGACGAGAGTTATCATTTATAACTCTGCAGGTTTGTGAATGGCAGTGCCCCTGAGCTCCATTTTTCAACTGTCTTTTTTGGGAGCTGGCCGCAAAAGCACGGGATTGCCTCAGGCCCTATTCTGGTTCCGGGCGGCAGGCTGAGCCTGTGGTTAATTCTTCTTCCTGTTGGGAAAATAGAGTGACCTGTGCCTGTCCCAACACCTAGATCTAGTCTCTCATTGGTTGCCCCTCTTCCCGTTCATCCTCAGGACAAATTGCAACCTGTAGGGAACAGGAGCTTAAAGGTGCTGATTCTCCAAGTAGGGAGATTGCTAGTAAAGTAGCTGGAATGGCGAACCCGAGCACAAGGAGATGAGAAATGAGGTGCGTTTTAGAAACCTTTCAAAATCACATGGTGTACCATCTTCTGGGTTTCTCATGCATGTTTTCGATGTATGAAGATGCCCTTGAACCTGGAGATTTGGGACCCATGGGATGGGTACCACGCAGTATTACTTTCAAGGGTCTGCGTTTGCTCACGCAACCTCACCCAACCTCTCAGCCCCAAGAGTGTCCACCCTTATGTCTCATCCAGCTGTGGGTCTAGATATGGTCAATCCAGGTTGCATCACAGCCTCTGAACGAATTTTGTAAGAATGTCTCTCTCTTTCACTGTCTTTGTTTTACGGGTTTTTAAAAGTAATTTATTTTTATAATGGGGTTTAGCTGCTTTTCATGGCTCTGTTTATGCGGCTTTACACCCCCTTGACTCACTTCCAGAGAGATATCAATATATAGGTTTTAAGATTCTTACTAGTCACATATATTCTTGTGCGGTGAATAGGGGGTGTTGAGTCCAGTTCACTGAGCAAGGAGTAGGTCTTGTCTATTACATATTGGGTGTACGGAACGGTATCTGAGCGAATTTGAAACCCTTGTTTTATGCATCACCCCACCTCACCTTTCCCGTTAAGCAGCCATAGTGTGTTTTCTAAACGTGTGACTCTGTTCTGTTTTGTAATTCAGTTCAAGTGTAGCGGTTTTTACATTCCCTCTATAAGTGATAGCTTATGATAAGTGTCTTTTTCCGTGTGACTTATTTCACTTAGAATCGCCGTACCTAACTCCACTCATCTTGCTTCTACTAGCCTTATAACATTGATTTCATGTCTGAGTGATATTCCATTGTACATAAGGACCACAACTTCTTTATCCATTTTTCTCTTTCCTGGGATATTTAAGGTGTCATGAAGTGGAGGTTCTTGTCAACAGAGCAGCCCTAAACTTTCGGGTGCCTGTGTCTTGCTGATTTTTAGTTTTTCCAATTTATATGCCCATGAGTGGACGTGCCCTATGCTCCCTAAGCTGTGTTTTTTCGATGTTTCAGGACACAACGTACACTTCTCCAGAGTGGCTGTTGGCAATTTACATCCCGCCCATCAGTGTAGCAAGGCTGCCATTTCTCCATGGCCTGTCCTGCATTTCTCGTTTTGACACTTTTTGCAGCATGGCCCTTTTCACCGATGGGAAGCGAGACTTCTTTGTAGCGCTGATTTGCCTTTCCAGGTTGCTTGGTTGGCCAAAAAGGGCGTATGCGTTTTTTCCTGAATATATTCAGGAAAAAACGCATACGCCCTTTTTGGCCAAGGGCATCATTGTCCACGTTTTGCCGCTTTTCATGTGCTTTAAAGGTGATTCGTATCTACCTCCTGAAATCTGTTTCCTGCAATTCTGCGTTGCTTTCAATTCCTCTTCGTTGCCTTCCCTCAATATATTTGTGGACGAGAGTTATCATTTATAACTCTGCAGGTTTGTGAATGGCAGTGCCCCTGAGCTCCATTTTTCAACTGTCTTTTTTGGGAGCTGGCCGCAAAAGCACGGGATTGCCTCAGGCCCTATTCTGGTTCCGGGCGGCAGGCTGAGCCTGTGGTTAATTCTTCTTCCTGTTGGGAAAATAGAGTGACCTGTGCCTGTCCCAACACCTAGATCTAGTCTCTCATTGGTTGCCCCTCTTCCCGTTCATCCTCAGGACAAATTGCAACCTGTAGGGAACAGGAGCTTAAAGGTGCTGATTCTCCAAGTAGGGAGACTGCTAGTAAAGTAGCTGGAAAGGCGATCCCGAGCACAAGGAGATGAGAAATGAGGTGCGTTTTAGAAACCTTTCAAAATCACACGGTGTACCATCTTCTGGGTTTCTCATGCATGTTTTCGATGTATGAAGATGCCCTTGAACCTGGAGATTTGGGACCCATGGGATGGATACCACGCAGTATTACTTTAAAGAGTCTGCGTTTGCTCACGCAACCTCACCCAACCTCTCAGCCCCAAGAGTGTCCACCCTTATGTCTCATCCAGCTGTGGGTCTAGATATGGTCAATCCAGGTTGCATCACAGCCTCTGAACGAATTTTGTAAGAATGTCTCTCTCTTTCACTGTCTTTGTTTTACGGGTTTTTAAAAGTAATTTATTTTTATAATGGGGTTTAGCTGCTTTTCATGGCTCTGTTTATGCGGCTTTACACCCTCTTGACTCACTTCCAGAGAGATATCAATATATAGGTTTTAAGATTCTTACTAGTCACATATATTCTTGTGCGGTGAATAGGGGGTGTTGAGTCCAGTTCACTGAGCAAGGAGTAGGTCTTGTCTATTACATATTGGGTGTATGGAACGGTATCTGAGCGAATTTGAAACCCTTGTTTTATGCATCACCCCACCTCACCTTTCCCGTTAAGCAGCCATAGTGTGTTTTCTAAACGTGTGACTCTGTTCTCTTTTGTAATTCAGTTCAAGTGTAGCGGTTTTTACATTCCCTCTATAAGTGATAGCTTGTGATAAGTGTCTTTTTCTGTGTGACTTATTTCACTTAGAATCGTCGTAGCTAACTCCACTCATCTTGCTTCTACTAGCCTTATAACATTGATTTCATGTCTGAGTGATATTCCATTGTACATAAGGACCACAACTTCTTTATCCATTTTTCTCTTTCCTGGGATATTTAAGGTGTCATGAAGTGGAGGTTCTTGTCAACAGAGCAGCCCTAAACTTTCGGGTGCCTGTGTCTTGCTGATTTTTAGTTTTTCCAATTTATATGCCCATGAGTGGACGTGCCCTATGCTCCCTAAGCTGTGTTTTTTCGATGTTTCAGGACCCAACGTACACTTCTCCAGAGTGGCTGTTGGCATTTTACATCCCGCCCATCAGTGTAGCAAGGCTGCCATTTCTCCATGGCCTGTCCTGCATTTCTCGTTTTGACACTTTTTGCAGCATGGCCCTTTTCACCGATGGGAAGCGAGACTTCTTTGTAGCGCTGATTTGCCTTTCCAGGTTGCTTGGTTGGCCAAAAAGGGCGTATGCGTTTTTTCCTGAATATATTCAGGAAAAAACGCATACGCCCTTTTTGGCCAAGGGCATCATTGTCCACGTTTTGCCGCTTTTCATGTGCTTTAAAGGCGATTCGTATCTACCTCCTGAAATCTGTTTCCTGCAATTCTGCCTTGCTTTCAATTCCTCTTCGTTGCCTTCCCTCAATATATTTGTGGACGAGAGTTATCATTTATAACTCTGCAGGTTTGTGAATGGCAGTGCCCCTGAGCTCCATTTTTCAACTGTCTTTTTTGGGAGCTGGCCGCAAAAGCACGGGATTGCCTCAGGCCCTATTCTGGTTCCGGGCGGCAGGCTGAGCCTGTGGTTAATTCTTCTTCCTGTTGGGAAAATAGAGTGACCTGTGCCTGTCCCAACACCTAGATCTAGTCTCTCATTGGTTGCCCGTCTTCCCGTTCATCCTCAGGACAAATTGCAACCTGTAGGGAACAGGAGCTTAAAGGTGCTGATTCTCCAAGTAGGGAGATTGCTAGTAAAGTAGCTGGAATGGCGAACCCGAGCACAAGGAGATGAGAAATGAGGTGCGTTTTAGAAACCTTTCAAAATCACATGGTGTACCATCTTCTGGGTTTCTCATGCATGTTTTCGATGTAGGAAGATGCCCTTGAACCTGGAGATTTGGGACCCATGGGATGGGTACCACGCAGTATTACTTTCAAGGGTCTGCGTTTGCTCACGCAACCTCACCCAACCTCTCAGCCCCAAGAGTGTCCACCCTTATGTCTCATCCAGCTGTGGGTCTAGATATGGTCAATCCAGGTTGCATCACAGCCTCTGAACGAATTTTGTAAGAATGTCTCTCTCTTTCACTGTCTTTGTTTTACGGGTTTTTAAAAGTAATTTATTTTTATAATGGGGTTTAGCTGCTTTTCATGGCTCTGTTTATGCGGCTTTACACCCACTTGACTCACTTCCAGAGAGATATCAATATATAGGTTTTAAGATTCTTACTAGTCACATATATTCTTGTGCGGTGAATAGGGGGTGTTGAGTCCAGTTCACTGAGCAAGGAGTAGGTCTTGTCTATTACATATTGGGTGTACGGAACGGTATCTGAGCGAATTTGAAACCCTTGTTTTATGCATCACCCCACCTCACCTTTCCCGTTAAGCAGCCATAGTGTGTTTTCTAAACGTGTGACTCTGTTCTCTTTTGTAATTCAGTTCAAGTGTAGCGGTTTTTACATTCCCTCTATAAGTGATAGCTTATGATAAGTGTCTTTTTCCGTGTGACTTATTTCACTTAGAATCGCCGTACCTAACTCCACTCATCTTGCTTCTACTAGCCTTATAACATTGATTTCATGTCTGAGTGATATTCCATTGTACATAAGGACCACAACTTCTTTATCCATTTTTCTCTTTCCTGGGATATTTAAGGTGTCATGAAGTGGAGGTTCTTGTCAACAGAGCAGCCCTAAACTTTCGGGTGCCTGTGTCTTGCTGATTTTTAGTTTTTCCAATTTATATGCCCATGAGTGGACGTGCCCTATGCTCCCTAAGCTGTGTTTTTTCGATGTTTCAGGACACAACGTACACTTCTCCAGAGTGGCTGTTGGCAATTTACATCCCGCCCATCAGTGTAGCAAGGCTGCCATTTCTCCATGGCCTGTCCTGCATTTCTCGTTTTGACACTTTTTGCAGCATGGCCCTTTTCACCGATGGGAAGCGAGACTTCTTTGTAGCGCTGATTTGCCTTTCCAGGTTGCTTGGTTGGCCAAAAAGGGCGTATGCGTTTTTTCCTGAATATATTCAGGAAAAAACGCATACGCCCTTTTTGGCCAAGGGCATCATTGTCGACGTTTTGCCACTTTTCATGTGCTTTAAAGGCGATTCGTATCTACCTCCTGAAATCTGTTTCCTGCAATTCTGCCTTGCTTTCAATTCCTCTTCGTTGCCTTCCCTCAATATATTTGTGGACGAGAGTTATCATTTATAACTCTGCAGGTTTGTGAATGGCAGTGCCCCTGAGCTCCATTTTTCAACTGTCTTTTTTGGGAGCTGGCCGCAAAAGCACGGGATTGCCTCAGGCCCTATTCTGGTTCCGGGCGGCAGGCTGAGCCTGTGGTTAATTCTTCTTCCTGTTGGGAAAATAGAGTGACCTGTGCCTGTCCCAACACCTAGATCTAGTCTCTCATTGGTTGCCCCTCTTCCCGTTCATCCTCAGGACAAATTGCAACCTGTAGGGAACAGGAGCTTAAAGGTGCTGATTCTCCAAGTAGGGAGACTGCTAGTAAAGTAGCTGGAAAGGCGAACCCGAGCACAAGGAGATGAGAAATGAGGCGCGTTTTAGAAACCTTTCAAAATCACACGGTGTACCATCTTCTGGGTTTCTCATGCATGTTTTCGATGTAGGAAGATGCCCTTGAACCTGGAGTTTTGGGACCCATGGGATGGATACCACGCAGTATTACTTTAAAGAGTCTGCGTTTGCTCACGCAACCTCACCCAACCTCTCAGCCCCAAGAGTGTCCACCCTTATGTCTCATCCAGCTGTGGGTCTAGATATGGTCAATCCAGGTTGCATCACAGCCTCTGAACGAATTTTGTAAGAATGTCTCTCTCTTTCACTGTCTTTGTTTTACGGGTTTTTAAAAGTAATTTATTTTTATAATGGGGTTTAGCTGCTTTTCATGGCTCTGTTTATGCGGCTTTACACCCCCTTGACTCACTTCCAGAGAGATATCAATATATAGGTTTTAAGATTCTTACTAGTCACATATATTCTTGTGCGGTGAATAGGGGGTGTTGAGTCCAGTTCACTGAGCAAGGAGTAGGTCTTGTCTATTACATATTGGGTGTATGGAACGGTATCTGAGCGAATTTGAAACCCTTGTTTTATGCATCACCCCACCTCACCTTTCCCGTTAAGCAGCCATAGTGTGTTTTCTAAACGTGTGACTCTGTTCTCTTTTGTAATTCAGTTCAAGTGTAGCGGTTTTTACATTCCCTCTATAAGTGATAGCTTGTGATAAGTGTCTTTTTCTGTGTGACTTATTTCACTTAGAATCGTCGTAGCTAACTCCACTCATCTTGCTTCTACTAGCCTTATAACATTGATTTCATGTCTGAGTGATATTCCATTGTACATAAGGACCACAACTTCTTTATCCATTTTTCTCTTTCCTGGGATATTTAAGGTGTCATGAAGTGGAGGTTCTTGTCAACAGAGCAGCCCTAAACTTTCGGGTGCCTGTGTCTTGCTGATTTTTAGTTTTTCCAATTTATATGCCCATGAGTGGACGTGCCCTATGCTCCCTAAGCTGTTTTTTTTCGATGTTTCAGGACCCAACGTACACTTCTCCAGAGTGGCTGTTGGCAATTTACATCCCGCCCATCAGTGTAGCAAGGCTGCCATTTCTCCATGGCCTGTCCTGCATTTCTCGTTTTGACACTTTTTGCAGCATGGCCCTTTTCACCGATGGGAAGCGAGACTTCTTTGTAGCGCTGATTTGCCTTTCCAGGTTGCTTGGTTGGCCAAAAAGGGCGTATGCGTTTTTTCCTGAATATATTCAGGAAAAAACGCATACGCCCTTTTTGGCCAAGGGCATCATTGTCCACGTTTTGCCGCTTTTCATGTGCTTTAAAGGCGATTCGTATCTACCTCCTGAAATCTGTTTCCTGCAATTCTGCCTTGCTTTCAATTCCTCTTCGTTGCCTTCCCTCAATATATTTGTGGACGAGAGTTATCATTTATAACTCTGCAGGTTTGTGAATGGCAGTGCCCCTGAGCTCCATTTTTCAACTGTCTTTTTTGGGAGCTGGCCGCAAAAGCACGGGATTGCCTCAGGCCCTATTCTGGTTCCGGGCGGCAGGCTGAGCCTGTGGTTAATTCTTCTTCCTGTTGGGAAAATAGAGTGACCTGTGCCTGTCCCAACACCTAGATCTAGTCTCTCTTTGGTTGCCCCTCTTCCTGTTCATCCTCAGGACAAATTGCAACCTGTAGGGAACAGGAGCTTAAAGGTGCTGATTCTCCAAGTAGGGAGATTGCTAGTAAAGTAGCTGGAATGGCGAACCCGAGCACAAGGAGATGAGAAATGAGGTGCGTTTTAGAAACCTTTCAAAATCACATGGTGTACCATCTTCTGGGTTTCTCATGCATGTTTTCGATGTAGGAAGATGCCCTTGAACCTGGAGATTTGGGACCCATGGGATGGGTACCACGCAGTATTACTTTCAAGGGTCTGCGTTTGCTCACGCAACCTCACCCAACCTCTCAGCCCCAAGAGTGTCCACCCTTATGTCTCATCCAGCTGTGGGTCTAGATATGGTCAATCCAGGTTGCATCACAGCCTCTGAACGAATTTTGTAAGAATGTCTCTCTCTTTCACTGTCTTTGTTTTACGGGTTTTTAAAAGTAATTTATTTTTATAATGGGGTTTAGCTGCTTTTCATGGCTCTGTTTATGCGGCTTTACACCCCCTTGACTCACTTCCAGAGAGATATCAATATATAGGTTTTAAGATTCTTACTAGTCACATATATTCTTGTGCGGTGAATAGGGGGTGTTGAGTCCAGTTCACTGAGCAAGGAGTAGGTCTTGTCTATTACATATTGGGTGTACGGAACGGTATCTGAGCGAATTTGAAACCCTTGTTTTATGCATCACCCCACCTCACCTTTCCCGTTAAGCAGCCATAGTGTGTTTTCTAAACGTGTGACTCTGTTCTGTTTTGTAATTCAGTTCAAGTGTAGCGGTTTTTACATTCCCTCTATAAGTGATAGCTTATGATAAGTGTCTTTTTCCGTGTGACTTATTTCACTTAGAATCGCCGTACCTAACTCCACTCATCTTGCTTCTACTAGCCTTATAACATTGATTTCATGTCTGAGTGATATTCCATTGTACATAAGGACCACAACTTCTTTATCCATTTTTCTCTTTCCTGGGATATTTAAGGTGTCATGAAGTGGAGGTTCTTGTCAACAGAGCAGCCCTAAACTTTCGGGTGCCTGTGTCTTGCTGATTTTTAGTTTTTCCAATTTATATGCCCATGAGTGGACGTGCCCTATGCTCCCTAAGCTGTGTTTTTTCGATGTTTCAGGACACAACGTACACTTCTCCAGAGTGGCTGTTGGCAATTTACATCCCGCCCATCAGTGTAGCAAGGCTGCCATTTCTCCATGGCCTGTCCTGCATTTCTCGTTTTGACACTTTTTGCAGCATGGCCCTTTTCACCGATGGGAAGCGAGACTTCTTTGTAGCGCTGATTTGCCTTTCCAGGTTGCTTGGTTGGCCAAAAAGGGCGTATGCGTTTTTTCCTGAATATATTCAGGAAAAAACGCATACGCCCTTTTTGGCCAAGGGCATCATTGTCCACGTTTTGCCGCTTTTCATGTGCTTTAAAGGTGATTCGTATCTACCTCCTGAAATCTGTTTCCTGCAATTCTGCGTTGCTTTCAATTCCTCTTCGTTGCCTTCCCTCAATATATTTGTGGACGAGAGTTATCATTTATAACTCTGCAGGTTTGTGAATGGCAGTGCCCCTGAGCTCCATTTTTCAACTGTCTTTTTTGGGAGCTGGCCGCAAAAGCACGGGATTGCCTCAGGCCCTATTCTGGTTCCGGGCGGCAGGCTGAGCCTGTGGTTAATTCTTCTTCCTGTTGGGAAAATAGAGTGACCTGTGCCTGTCCCAACACCTAGATCTAGTCTCTCATTGGTTGCCCCTCTTCCCGTTCATCCCCAGGACAAATTGCAACCTGTAGGGAACAGGAGCTTAAAGGTGCTGATTCTCCAAGTAGGGAGACTGCTAGTAAAGTAGCTGGAAAGGCGATCCCGAGCACAAGGAGATGAGAAATGAGGCGCGTTTTAGAAACCTTTCAAAATCACACGGTGTACCATCTTCTGGGTTTCTCATGCATGTTTTCGATGTAGGAAGATGCCCTTGAACCTGGAGATTTGGGACCCATGGGATGGATACCACGCAGTATTACTTTAAAGACTCTGCGTTTGCTCACGCAACCTCACCCAACCTCTCAGCCCCAAGAGTGTCCACCCTTATGTCTCATCCAGCTGTGGGTCTAGATATGGTCAATCCAGGTTGCATCACAGCCTCTGAACGAATTTTGTAAGAATGTCTCTCTCTTTCACTGTCTTTGTTTTACGGGTTTTTAAAAGTAATTTATTTTTATAATGGGGTTTAGCTGCTTTTCATGGCTCTGTTTATGCGGCTTTACACCCCCTTGACTCACTTCCAGAGAGATATCAATATATAGGTTTTAAGATTCTTACTAGTCACATATATTCTTGTGCGGTGAATAGGGGGTGTTGAGTCCAGTTCACTGAGCAAGGAGTAGGTCTTGTCTATTACATATTGGGTGTACGGAACGGTATCTGAGCGAATTTGAAACCCTTGTTTTATGCATCACCCCACCTCACCTTTCCCGTTAAGCAGCCATAGTGTGTTTTCTAAACGTGTGACTCTGTTCTGTTTTGTAATTCAGTTCAAGTGTAGCGGTTTTTACATTCCCTCTATAAGTGATAGCTTATGATAAGTGTCTTTTTCCGTGTGACTTATTTCACTTAGAATCGCCGTACCTAACTCCACTCATCTTGCTTCTACTAGCCTTATAACATTGATTTCATGTCTGAGTGATATTCCATTGTACATAAGGACCACAACTTCTTTATCCATTTTTCTCTTTCCTGGGATATTTAAGGTGTCATGAAGTGGAGGTTCTTGTCAACAGAGCAGCCCTAAACTTTCGGGTGCCTGTGTCTTGCTGATTTTTAGTTTTTCCAATTTATATGCCCATGAGTGGACGTGCCCTATGCTCCCTAAGCTGTGTTTTTTCGATGTTTCAGGACACAACGTACACTTCTCCAGAGTGGCTGTTGGCAATTTACATCCCGCCCATCAGTGTAGCAAGGCTGCCATTTCTCCATGGCCTGTCCTGCATTTCTCGTTTTGACACTTTTTGCAGCATGGCCCTTTTCACCGATGGGAAGCGAGACTTCTTTGTAGCGCTGATTTGCCTTTCCAGGTTGCTTGGTTGGCCAAAAAGGGCGTATGCGTTTTTTCCTGAATATATTCAGGAAAAAACGCATACGCCCTTTTTGGCCAAGGGCATCATTGTCGACGTTTTGCCGCTTTTCATGTGCTTTAAAGGCGATTCGTATCTACCTCCTGAAATCTGTTTCCTGCAATTCTGCGTTGCTTTGAATTCCTCTTCGTTGCCTTCCCTCAATATATTTGTGGACGAGAGTTATCATTTATAACTCTGCAGGTTTGTGAATGGCAGTGCCCCTGAGCTCCATTTTTCAACTGTCTTTTTTGGGAGCTGGCCGCAAAAGCACGGGATTGCCTCAGGCCCTATTCTGGTTCCCGGCGGCAGGCTGAGCCTGTGGTTAATTCTTCTTCCTGTTGGGAAAATAGAGTGACCTGTGCCTGTCCCAACACCTAGATCTAGTCTCTCATTGGTTGCCCGTCTTCCCGTTCATCCTCAGGACAAATTGCAACCTGTAGGGAACAGGAGCTTAAAGGTGCAGATTCTCCAAGTAGGGAGATTGCTAGTAAAGTAGCTGGAATGGCGAACCCGAGCACAAGGAGATGAGAAATGAGGTGCGTTTTAGAAACCTTTCAAAATCACATGGTGTATCAACTTCTGGGTTTCTCATGCATGTTTTCGATGTAGGAAGATGCCCTTGAACCTGGAGATTTGGGACCCATGGGATGTGTACCACGCAGTATTACTTTCAAGGGTCTGCGTTTGCTCACGCAACCTCACCCAACCTCTCAGCCCCAAGAGTGTCCACCCTTATGTCTCATCCAGCTGTGGGTCTAGATATGGTCAATCCAGGTTGCATCACAGCCTCTGAACCAATTTTGTAAGAATGTCTCTCTCTTTCACTGTCTTTGTTTTACGGGTTTTTAAAAGTAATTTATTTTTATAATGGGGTTTAGCTGCTTTTCATGGCTCTGTTTATGCGGCTTTACACCCCCTTGACTCACTTCCAGAGAGATATCAATATATAGGTTTTAAGATTCTTACTAGTCACATATATTCTTGTGCGGTGAATAGGGGGTGTTGAGTCCAGTTCACTGAGCAAGGAGTAGGTCTTGTCTATTACATATTGGGTGTATGGAACGGTATCTGAGCGAATTTGAAACCCTTGTTTTATGCATCACCCCACCTCACCTTTCCCGTTAAGCAGCCATAGTGTGTTTTCTAAACGTGTGACTCTGTTCTCTTTTGTAATTCAGTTCAAGTGTAGCGGTTTTTACATTCCCTCTATAAGTGATAGCTTGTGATAAGTGTCTTTTTCTGTGTGACTTATTTCACTTAGAATCGTCGTAGCTAACTCCACTCATCTTGCTTCTACTAGCCTTATAACATTGATTTCATGTCTGAGTGATATTCCATTGTACATAAGGACCACAACTTCTTTATCCATTTTTCTCTTTCCTGGGATATTTAAGGTGTCATGAAGTGGAGGTTCTTGTCAACAGAGCAGCCCTAAACTTTCGGGTGCCTGTGTCTTGCTGATTTTTAGTTTTTCCAATTTATATGCCCATGAGTGGACGTGCCCTATGCTCCCTAAGCTGTGTTTTTTCGATGTTTCAGGACCCAACGTACACTTCTCCAGAGTGGCTGTTGGCAATTTACATCCCGCCCATCAGTGTAGCAAGGCTGCCATTTCTCCATGGCCTGTCCTGCATTTCTCGTTTTGACACTTTTTGCAGCATGGCCCTTTTCACCGATGGGAAGCGAGACTTCTTTGTAGCGCTGATTTGCCTTTCCAGGTTGCTTGGTTGGCCAAAAAGGGCGTATGCGTTTTTTCCTGAATATATTCAGGAAAAAACGCATACGCCCTTTTTGGCCAAGGGCATCATTGTCGACGTTTTGCCGCTTTTCATGTGCTTTAAAGGCGATTCGTATCTACCTCCTGAAATCTGTTTCCTGCAATTCTGCCTTGCTTTCAATTCCTCTTCGTTGCCTTCCCTCAATATATTTGTGGACGAGAGTTATCATTTATAACTCTGCAGGTTTGTGAATGGCAGTGCCCCTGAGCTCCATTTTTCAACTGTCTTTTTTGGGAGCTGGCCGCAAAAGCACGGGATTGCCTCAGGCCCTATTCTGGTTCCGGGCGGCAGGCTGAGCCTGTGGTTAATTCTTCTTCCTGTTGGGAAAATAGAGTGACCTGTGCCTGTCCCAACACCTAGATCTAGTCTCTCATTGGTTGCCCCTCTTCCCGTTCATCCTCAGGACAAATTGCAACCTGTAGGGAACAGGAGCTTAAAGGTGCTGATTCTCCAAGTAGGGAGATTGCTAGTAAAGTAGCTGGAATGGCGAACCCGAGCACAAGGAGATGAGAAATGAGGTGCGTTTTAGAAACCTTTCAAAATCACATGGTGTACCATCTTCTGGGTTTCTCATGCATGTTTTCGATGTAGGAAGATGCCCTTGAACCTGGAGATTTGGGACCCATGGGATGGGTACCACGCAGTATTACTTTCAAGGGTCTGCGTTTGCTCACGCAACCTCACCCAACCTCTCAGCCCCAAGAGTGTCCACCCTTATGTCTCATCCAGCTGTGGGTCTAGATATGGTCAATCCAGGTTGCATCACAGCCTCTGAACGAATTTTGTAAGAATGTCTCTCTCTTTCACTGTCTTTGTTTTACGGGTTTTTAAAAGTAATTTATTTTTATAATGGGGTTTAGCTGCTTTTCATGGCTCTGTTTATGCGGCTTTACACCCCCTTGACTCACTTCCAGAGAGATATCAATATATAGGTTTTAAGATTCTTACTAGTCACATATATTCTTGTGCGGTGAATAGGGGGTGTTGAGTCCAGTTCACTGAGCAAGGAGTAGGTCTTGTCTATTACATATTGGGTGTACGGAACGGTATCTGAGCGAATTTGAAACCCTTGTTTTATGCATCACCCCACCTCACCTTTCCCGTTAAGCAGCCATAGTGTGTTTTCTAAACGTGTGACTCTGTTCTGTTTTGTAATTCAGTTCAAGTGTAGCGGTTTTTACATTCCCTCTATAAGTGATAGCTTATGATAAGTGTCTTTTTCCGTGTGACTTATTTCACTTAGAATCGCCGTACCTAACTCCACTCATCTTGCTTCTACTAGCCTTATAACATTGATTTCATGTCTGAGTGATATTCCATTGTACATAAGGACCACAACTTCTTTATCCATTTTTCTCTTTCCTGGGATATTTAAGGTGTCATGAAGTGGAGGTTCTTGTCAACAGAGCAGCCCTAAACTTTCGGGTGCCTGTGTCTTGCTGATTTTTAGTTTTTCCAATTTATATGCCCATGAGTGGACGTGCCCTATGCTCCCTAAGCTGTGTTTTTTCGATGTTTCAGGACACAACGTACACTTCTCCAGAGTGGCTGTTGGCAATTTACATCCCGCCCATCAGTGTAGCAAGGCTGCCATTTCTCCATGGCCTGTCCTGCATTTCTCGTTTTGACACTTTTTGCAGCATGGCCCTTTTCACCGATGGGAAGCGAGACTTCTTTGTAGCGCTGATTTGCCTTTCCAGGTTGCTTGGTTGGCCAAAAAGGGCGTATGCGTTTTTTCCTGAATATATTCAGGAAAAAACGCATACGCCCTTTTTGGCCAAGGGCATCATTGTCCACGTTTTGCCGCTTTTCATGTGCTTTAAAGGTGATTCGTATCTACCTCCTGAAATCTGTTTCCTGCAATTCTGCGTTGCTTTCAATTCCTCTTCGTTGCCTTCCCTCAATATATTTGTGGACGAGAGTTATCATTTATAACTCTGCAGGTTTGTGAATGGCAGTGCCCCTGAGCTCCATTTTTCAACTGTCTTTTTTGGGAGCTGGCCGCAAAAGCACGGGATTGCCTCAGGCCCTATTCTGGTTCCGGGCGGCAGGCTGAGCCTGTGGTTAATTCTTCTTCCTGTTGGGAAAATAGAGTGACCTGTGCCTGTCCCAACACCTAGATCTAGTCTCTCATTGGTTGCCCCTCTTCCCGTTCATCCTCAGGACAAATTGCAACCTGTAGGGAACAGGAGCTTAAAGGTGCTGATTCTCCAAGTAGGGAGACTGCTAGTAAAGTAGCTGGAAAGGCGATCCCGAGCACAAGGAGATGAGAAATGAGGTGCGTTTTAGAAACCTTTCAAAATCACACGGTGTACCATCTTCTGGGTTTCTCATGCATGTTTTCGATGTATGAAGATGCCCTTGAACCTGGAGATTTGGGACCCATGGGATGGATACCACGCAGTATTACTTTAAAGAGTCTGCGTTTGCTCACGCAACCTCACCCAACCTCTCAGCCCCAAGAGTGTCCACCCTTATGTCTCATCCAGCTGTGGGTCTAGATATGGTCAATCCAGGTTGCATCACAGCCTCTGAACGAATTTTGTAAGAATGTCTCTCTCTTTCACTGTCTTTGTTTTACGGGTTTTTAAAAGTAATTTATTTTTATAATGGGGTTTAGCTGCTTTTCATGGCTCTGTTTATGCGGCTTTACACCCCCTTGACTCACTTCCAGAGAGATATCAATATATAGGTTTTAAGATTCTTACTAGTCACATATATTCTTGTGCGGTGAATAGGGGGTGTTGAGTCCAGTTCACTGAGCAAGGAGTAGGTCTTGTCTATTACATATTGGGTGTATGGAACGGTATCTGAGCGAATTTGAAACCCTTGTTTTATGCATCACCCCACCTCACCTTTCCCGTTAAGCAGCCATAGTGTGTTTTCTAAACGTGTGACTCTGTTCTCTTTTGTAATTCAGTTCAAGTGTAGCGGTTTTTACATTCCCTCTATAAGTGATAGCTTGTGATAAGTGTCTTTTTCTGTGTGACTTATTTCACTTAGAATCGTCGTAGCTAACTCCACTCATCTTGCTTCTACTAGCCTTATAACATTGATTTCATGTCTGAGTGATATTCCATTGTACATAAGGACCACAACTTCTTTATCCATTTTTCTCTTTCCTGGGATATTTAAGGTGTCATGAAGTGGAGGTTCTTGTCAACAGAGCAGCCCTAAACTTTCGGGTGCCTGTGTCTTGCTGATTTTTAGTTTTTCCAATTTATATGCCCATGAGTGGACGTGCCCTATGCTCCCTAAGCTGTGTTTTTTCGATGTTTCAGGACCCAACGTACACTTCTCCAGAGTGGCTGTTGGCATTTTACATCCCGCCCATCAGTGTAGCAAGGCTGCCATTTCTCCATGGCCTGTCCTGCATTTCTCGTTTTGACACTTTTTGCAGCATGGCCCTTTTCACCGATGGGAAGCGAGACTTCTTTGTAGCGCTGATTTGCCTTTCCAGGTTGCTTGGTTGGCCAAAAAGGGCGTATGCGTTTTTTCCTGAATATATTCAGGAAAAAACGCATACGCCCTTTTTGGCCAAGGGCATCATTGTCCACGTTTTGCCGCTTTTCATGTGCTTTAAAGGCGATTCGTATCTACCTCCTGAAATCTGTTTCCTGCAATTCTGCCTTGCTTTCAATTCCTCTTCGTTGCCTTCCCTCAATATATTTGTGGACGAGAGTTATCATTTATAACTCTGCAGGTTTGTGAATGGCAGTGCCCCTGAGCTCCATTTTTCAACTGTCTTTTTTGGGAGCTGGCCGCAAAAGCACGGGATTGCCTCAGGCCCTATTCTGGTTCCGGGCGGCAGGCTGAGCCTGTGGTTAATTCTTCTTCCTGTTGGGAAAATAGAGTGACCTGTGCCTGTCCCAACACCTAGATCTAGTCTCTCATTGGTTGCCCCTCTTCCCGTTCATCCTCAGGACAAATTGCAACCTGTAGGGAACAGGAGCTTAAAGGTGCTGATTCTCCAAGTAGGGAGATTGCTAGTAAAGTAGCTGGAATGGCGAACCCGAGCACAAGGAGATGAGAAATGAGGTGCGTTTTAGAAACCTTTCAAAATCACATGGTGTACCATCTTCTGGGTTTCTCATGCATGTTTTCGATGTAGGAAGATGCCCTTGAACCTGGAGATTTGGGACCCATGGGATGGGTACCACGCAGTATTACTTTCAAGGGTCTGCGTTTGCTCACGCAACCTCACCCAACCTCTCAGCCCCAAGAGTGTCCACCATTATGTCTCATCCAGCTGTGGGTCTAGATATGGTCAATCCAGGTTGCATCACAGCCTCTGAACGAATTTTGTAAGAATGTCTCTCTCTTTCACTGTCTTTGTTTTACGGGTTTTTAAAAGTAATTTATTTTTATAATGGGGTTTAGCTGCTTTTCATGGCTCTGTTTATGCGGCTTTACACCCCCTTGACTCACTTCCAGAGAGATATCAATATATAGGTTTTAAGATTCTTACTAGTCACATATATTCTTGTGCGGTGAATAGGGGGTGTTGAGTCCAGTTCACTGAGCAAGGAGTAGGTCTTGTCTATTACATATTGGGTGTACGGAACGGTATCTGAGCGAATTTGAAACCCTTGTTTTATGCATCACCCCACCTCACCTTTCCCGTTAAGCAGCCATAGTGTGTTTTCTAAACGTGTGACTCTGTTCTGTTTTGTAATTCAGTTCAAGTGTAGCGGTTTTTACATTCCCTCTATAAGTGATAGCTTATGATAAGTGTCTTTTTCCGTGTGACTTATTTCACTTAGAATCGCCGTACCTAACTCCACTCATCTTGCTTCTACTAGCCTTATAACATTGATTTCATGTCTGAGTGATATTCCATTGTACATAAGGACCACAACTTCTTTATCCATTTTTCTCTTTCCTGGGATATTTAAGGTGTCATGAAGTGGAGGTTCTTGTCAACAGAGCAGCCCTAAACTTTCGGGTGCCTGTGTCTTGCTGATTTTTAGTTTTTCCAATTTCTATGCCCATGAGTGGACGTGCCCTATGCTCCCTAAGCTGTGTTTTTTCGATGTTTCAGGACACAACGTACACTTCTCCAGAGTGGCTGTTGGCAATTTACATCCCGCCCATCAGTGTAGCAAGGCTGCCATTTCTCCATGGCCTGTCCTGCATTTCTCGTTTTGACACTTTTTGCAGCATGGCCCTTTTCACCGATGGGAAGCGAGACTTCTTTGTAGCGCTGATTTGCCTTTCCAGGTTGCTTGGTTGGCCAAAAAGGGCGTATGCGTTTTTTCCTGAATATATTCAGGAAAAAACGCATACGCCCTTTTTGGCCAAGGGCATCATTGTCCACGTTTTGCCGCTTTTCATGTGCTTTAAAGGTGATTCGTATCTACCTCCTGAAATCTGTTTCCTGCAATTCTGCGTTGCTTTGAATTCCTCTTCGTTGCCTTCCCTCAATATATTTGTGGACGAGAGTTATCATTTATAACTCTGCAGGTTTGTGAATGGCAGTGCCCCTGAGCTCCATTTTTCAACTGTCTTTTTTGGGAGCTGGCCGCAAAAGCACGGGATTGCCTCAGGCCCTATTCTGGTTCCGGGCGGCAGGCTGAGCCTGTGGTTAATTCTTCTTCCTGTTGGGAAAATAGAGTGACCTGTGCCTGTCCCAACACCTAGATCTAGTCTCTCATTGGTTGCCCGTCTTCCCGTTCATCCTCAGGACAAATTGCAACCTGTAGGGAACAGGAGCTTAAAGGTGCTGATTCTCCAAGTAGGGAGATTGCTAGTAAAGTAGCTGGAATGGGAACCCGAGCACAAGGAGATGAGAAATGAGGTGCGTTTTAGAAACCTTTCAAAATCACATGGTGTACCATCTTCTGGGTTTCTCATGCATGTTTTCGATGTAGGAAGATGCCCTTGAACCTGGAGATTTGGGACCCATGGGATGGGTACCACGCAGTATTACTTTCAAGGGTCTGCGTTTGCTCACGCAACCTCACCCAACCTCTCAGCCCCAAGAGTGTCCACCCTTATGTCTCATCCAGCTGTGGGTCTAGATATGGTCAATCCAGGTTGCATCACAGCCTCTGAACGAATTTTGTAAGAATGTCTCTCTCTTTCACTGTCTTTGTTTTACGGGTTTTTAAAAGTAATTTATTTTTATAATGGGGTTTAGCTGCTTTTCATGGCTCTGTTTATGCGGCTTTACACCCCCTTGACTCACTTCCAGAGAGATATCAATATATAGGTTTTAAGATTCTTACTAGTCACATATATTCTTGTGCGGTGAATAGGGGGTGTTGAGTCCAGTTCACTGAGCAAGGAGTAGGTCTTGTCTATTACATATTGGGTGTATGGAACGGTATCTGAGCGAATTTGAAACCCTTGTTTTATGCATCACCCCACCTCACCTTTCCCGTTAAGCAGCCATAGTGTGTTTTCTAAACGTGTGACTCTGTTCTCTTTTGTAATTCAGTTCAAGTGTAGCGGTTTTTACATTCCCTCTATAAGTGATAGCTTGTGATAAGTGTCTTTTTCTGTGTGACTTATTTCACTTAGAATCGTCGTAGCTAACTCCACTCATCTTGCTTCTACTAGCCTTATAACATTGATTTCATGTCTGAGTGATATTCCATTGTACATAAGGACCACAACTTCTTTATCCATTTTTCTCTTTCCTGGGATATTTAAGGTGTCATGAAGTGGAGGTTCTTGTCAACAGAGCAGCCCTAAACTTTCGGGTGCCTGTGTCTTGCTGATTTTTAGTTTTTCCAATTTATATGCCCATGAGTGGACGTGCCCTATGCTCCCTAAGCTGTGTTTTTTCGATGTTTCAGGACCCAACGTACACTTCTCCAGAGTGGCTGTTGGCATTTTACATCCCGCCCATCAGTGTAGCAAGGCTGCCATTTCTCCATGGCCTGTCCTGCATTTCTCGTTTTGACACTTTTTGCAGCATGGCCCTTTTCACCGATGGGAAGCGAGACTTCTTTGTAGCGCTGATTTGCCTTTCCAGGTTGCTTGGTTGGCCAAAAAGGGCGTATGCGTTTTTTCCTGAATATATTCAGGAAAAAACGCATACGCCCTTTTTGGCCAAGGGCATCATTGTCGACGTTTTGCCGCTTTTCATGTGCTTTAAAGGCGATTCGTATCTACCTCCTGAAATCTGTTTCCTGCAATTCTGCCTTGCTTTCAATTCCTCTTCGTTGCCTTCCCTCAATATATTTGTGGACGAGAGTTATCATTTATAACTCTGCAGGTTTGTGAATGGCAGTGCCCCTGAGCTCCATTTTTCAACTGTCTTTTTTGGGAGCTGGCCGCAAAAGCACGGGATTGCCTCAGGCCCTATTCTGGTTCCGGGCGGCAGGCTGAGCCTGTGGTTAATTCTTCTTCCTGTTGGGAAAATAGAGTGACCTGTGCCTGTCCCAACACCTAGATCTAGTCTCTCATTGGTTGCCCCTCTTCCCGTTCATCCTCAGGACAAATTGCAACCTGTAGGGAACAGGAGCTTAAAGGTGCTGATTCTCCAAGTAGGGAGATTGCTAGTAAAGTAGCTGGAATGGCGAACCCGAGCACAAGGAGATGAGAAATGAGGTGCGTTTTAGAAACCTTTCAAAATCACATGGTGTACCATCTTCTGGGTTTCTCATGCATGTTTTCGATGTAGGAAGATGCCCTTGAACCTGGAGATTTGGGACCCATGGGATGGGTACCACGCAGTATTACTTTCAAGGGTCTGCGTTTGCTCACGCAACCTCACCCAACCTCTCAGCCCCAAGAGTGTCCACCATTATGTCTCATCCAGCTGTGGGTCTAGATATGGTCAATCCAGGTTGCATCACAGCCTCTGAACGAATTTTGTAAGAATGTCTCTCTCTTTCACTGTCTTTGTTTTACGGGTTTTTAAAAGTAATTTATTTTTATAATGGGGTTTAGCTGCTTTTCATGGCTCTGTTTATGCGGCTTTACACCCCCTTGACTCACTTCCAGAGAGATATCAATATATAGGTTTTAAGATTCTTACTAGTCACATATATTCTTGTGCGGTGAATAGGGGGTGTTGAGTCCAGTTCACTGAGCAAGGAGTAGGTCTTGTCTATTACATATTGGGTGTACGGAACGGTATCTGAGCGAATTTGAAACCCTTGTTTTATGCATCACCCCACCTCACCTTTCCCGTTAAGCAGCCATAGTGTGTTTTCTAAACGTGTGACTCTGTTCTGTTTTGTAATTCAGTTCAAGTGTAGCGGTTTTTACATTCCCTCTATAAGTGATAGCTTATGATAAGTGTCTTTTTCCGTGTGACTTATTTCACTTAGAATCGCCGTACCTAACTCCACTCATCTTGCTTCTACTAGCCTTATAACATTGATTTCATGTCTGAGTGATATTCCATTGTACATAAGGACCACAACTTCTTTATCCATTTTTCTCTTTCCTGGGATATTTAAGGTGTCATGAAGTGGAGGTTCTTGTCAACAGAGCAGCCCTAAACTTTCGGGTGCCTGTGTCTTGCTGATTTTTAGTTTTTCCAATTTCTATGCCCATGAGTGGACGTGCCCTATGCTCCCTAAGCTGTGTTTTTTCGATGTTTCAGGACACAACGTACACTTCTCCAGAGTGGCTGTTGGCAATTTACATCCCGCCCATCAGTGTAGCAAGGCTGCCATTTCTCCATGGCCTGTCCTGCATTTCTCGTTTTGACACTTTTTGCAGCATGGCCCTTTTCACCGATGGGAAGCGAGACTTCTTTGTAGCGCTGATTTGCCTTTCCAGGTTGCTTGGTTGGCCAAAAAGGGCGTATGCGTTTTTTCCTGAATATATTCAGGAAAAAACGCATACGCCCTTTTTGGCCAAGGGCATCATTGTCCACGTTTTGCCGCTTTTCATGTGCTTTAAAGGTGATTCGTATCTACCTCCTGAAATCTGTTTCCTGCAATTCTGCGTTGCTTTGAATTCCTCTTCGTTGCCTTCCCTCAATATATTTGTGGACGAGAGTTATCATTTATAACTCTGCAGGTTTGTGAATGGCAGTGCCCCTGAGCTCCATTTTTCAACTGTCTTTTTTGGGAGCTGGCCGCAAAAGCACGGGATTGCCTCAGGCCCTATTCTGGTTCCGGGCGGCAGGCTGAGCCTGTGGTTAATTCTTCTTCCTGTTGGGAAAATAGAGTGACCTGTGCCTGTCCCAACACCTAGATCTAGTCTCTCATTGGTTGCCCGTCTTCCCGTTCATCCTCAGGACAAATTGCAACCTGTAGGGAACAGGAGCTTAAAGGTGCTGATTCTCCAAGTAGGGAGATTGCTAGTAAAGTAGCTGGAATGGGAACCCGAGCACAAGGAGATGAGAAATGAGGTGCGTTTTAGAAACCTTTCAAAATCACATGGTGTACCATCTTCTGGGTTTCTCATGCATGTTTTCGATGTAGGAAGATGCCCTTGAACCTGGAGATTTGGGACCCATGGGATGGGTACCACGCAGTATTACTTTCAAGGGTCTGCGTTTGCTCACGCAACCTCACCCAACCTCTCAGCCCCAAGAGTGTCCACCCTTATGTCTCATCCAGCTGTGGGTCTAGATATGGTCAATCCAGGTTGCATCACAGCCTCTGAACGAATTTTGTAAGAATGTCTCTCTCTTTCACTGTCTTTGTTTTACGGGTTTTTAAAAGTAATTTATTTTTATAATGGGGTTTAGCTGCTTTTCATGGCTCTGTTTATGCGGCTTTACACCCCCTTGACTCACTTCCAGAGATATATCAATATATAGGTTTTAAGATTCTTACTAGTCACATATATTCTTGTGCGGTGAATAGGGGGTGTTGAGTCCAGTTCACTGAGCAAGGAGTAGGTCTTGTCTATTACATATTGGGTGTACGGAACGGTATCTGAGCGAATTTGAAACCCTTGTTTTATGCATCACCCCACCTCACCTTTCCCGTTAAGCAGCCATAGTGTGTTTTCTAAACGTGTGACTCTGTTCTGTTTTGTAATTCAGTTCAAGTGTAGCGGTTTTTACATTCCCTCTATAAGTGATAGCTTATGATAAGTGTCTTTTTCCGTGTGACTTATTTCACTTAGAATCGCCGTACCTAACTCCACTCATCTTGCTTCTACTAGCCTTATAACATTGATTTCATGTCTGAGTGATATTCCATTGTACATAAGGACCACAACTTCTTTATCCATTTTTCTCTTTCCTGGGATATTTAAGGTGTCATGAAGTGGAGGTTCTTGTCAACAGAGCAGCCCTAAACTTTCGGGTGCCTGTGTCTTGCTGATTTTTAGTTTTTCCAATATCTATGCCCATGAGTGGACGTGCCCTATGCTCCCTAAGCTGTGTTTTTTCGATGTTTCAGGACACAACGTACACTTCTCCAGAGTGGCTGTTGGCAATTTACATCCCGCCCATCAGTGTAGCAAGGCTGCCATTTCTCCATGGCCTGTCCTGCATTTCTCGTTTTGACACTTTTTGCAGCATGGCCCTTTTCACCGATGGGAAGCGAGACTTCTTTGTAGCGCTGATTTGCCTTTCCAGGTTGCTTGGTTGGCCAAAAAGGGCGTATGCGTTTTTTCCTGAATATATTCAGGAAAAAACGCATACGCCCTTTTTGGCCAAGGGCATCATTGTCCACGTTTTGCCGCTTTTCATGTGCTTTAAAGGTGATTCGTATCTACCTCCTGAAATCTGTTTCCTGCAATTCTGCGTTGCTTTCAATTCCTCTTCGTTGCCTTCCCTCAATATATTTGTGGACGAGAGTTATCATTTATAACTCTGCAGGTTTGTGAATGGCAGTGCCCCTGAGCTCCATTTTTCAACTGTCTTTTTTGGGAGCTGGCCGCAAAAGCACGGGATTGCCTCAGGCCCTATTCTGGTTCCGGGCGGCAGGCTGAGCCTGTGGTTAATTCTTCTTCCTGTTGGGAAAATAGAGTGACCTGTGCCTGTCCCAACACCTAGATCTAGTCTCTCATTGGTTGCCCCTCTTCCCGTTCATCCCCAGGACAAATTGCAACCTGTAGGGAACAGGAGCTTAAAGGTGCTGATTCTCCAAGTAGGGAGACTGCTAGTAAAGTAGCTGGAAAGGCGATCCCGAGCACAAGGAGATGAGAAATGAGGCGCGTTTTAGAAACCTTTCAAAATCACACGGTGTACCATCTTCTGGGTTTCTCATGCATGTTTTCGATGTAGGAAGATGCCCTTGAACCTGGAGATTTGGGACCCATGGGATGGATACCACGCAGTATTACTTTAAAGAGTCTGCGTTTGCTCACGCAACCTCACCCAACCTCTCAGCCCCAAGAGTGTCCACCCTTATGTCTCATCCAGCTGTGGGTCTAGATATCGTCAATCCAGGTTGCATCACAGCCTCTGAACGAATTTTGTAAGAATGTCTCTCTCTTTCACTGTCTTTGTTTTACGGGTTTTTAAAAGTAATTTATTTTTATAATGGGGTTTAGCTGCTTTTCATGGCTCTGTTTATGCGGCTTTACACCCCCTTGACTCACTTCCAGAGAGATATCAATATATAGGTTTTAAGATTCTTACTAGTCACATATATTCTTGTGCGGTGAATAGGGGGTGTTGAGTCCAGTTCACTGAGCAAGGAGTAGGTCTTGTCTATTACATATTGGGTGTATGGAACGGTATCTGAGCGAATTTGAAACCCTTGTTTTATGCATCACCCCACCTCACCTTTCCCGTTAAGCAGCCATAGTGTGTTTTCTAAACGTGTGACTCTGTTCTGTTTTGTAATTCAGTTCAAGTGTAGCGGTTTTTACATTCCCTCTATAAGTGATAGCTTATGATAAGTGTCTTTTTCCGTGTGACTTATTTCACTTAGAATCGCCGTACCTAACTCCACTCATCTTGCTTCTACTAGCCTTATAACATTGATTTCATGTCTGAGTGATTTTCCATTGTACATAAGGACCACAACTTCTTTATCCATTTTTCTCTTTCCTGGGATATTTAAGGTGTCATGAAGTGGAGGTTCTTGTCAACAGAGCAGCCCTAAACTTTCGGGTGCCTGTGTCTTGCTGATTTTTAGTTTTTCCAATTTCTATGCCCATGAGTGGACGTGCCCTATGCTCCCTAAGCTGTGTTTTTTCGATGTTTCAGGACACAACGTACACTTCTCCAGAGTGGCTGTTGGCAATTTACATCCCGCCCATCAGTGTAGCAAGGCTGCCATTTCTCCATGGCCTGTCCTGCATTTCTCGTTTTGACACTTTTTGCAGCATGGCCCTTTTCACCGATGGGAAGCGAGACTTCTTTGTAGCGCTGATTTGCCTTTCCAGGTTGCTTGGTTGGCCAAAAAGGGCGTATGCGTTTTTTCCTGAATATATTCAGGAAAAAACGCATACGCCCTTTTTGGCCAAGGGCATCATTGTCCACGTTTTGCCGCTTTTCATGTGCTTTAAAGGTGATTCGTATCTACCTCCTGAAATCTGTTTCCTGCAATTCTGCGTTGCTTTCAATTCCTCTTCGTTGCCTTCCCTCAATATATTTGTGGACGAGAGTTATCATTTATAACTCTGCAGGTTTGTGAATGGCAGTGCCCCTGAGCTCCATTTTTCAACTGTCTTTTTTGGGAGCTGGCCGCAAAAGCACGGGATTGCCTCAGGCCCTATTCTGGTTCCGGGCGGCAGGCTGAACCTGTGGTTAATTCTTCTTCCTGTTGGGAAAATAGAGTGACCTGTGCCTGTCCCAACACCTAGATCTAGTCTCTCATTGGTTGCCCCTCTTCCCGTTCATCCCCAGGACAAATTGCAACCTGTAGGGAACAGGAGCTTAAAGGTGCTGATTCTCCAAGTAGGGAGACTGCTAGTAAAGTAGCTGGAAAGGCGATCCCGAGCACAAGGAGATGAGAAATGAGGCGCGTTTTAGAAACCTTTCAAAATCACACGGTGTACCATCTTCTGGGTTTCTCATGCATGTATTCGATGTAGGAAGATGCCCTTGAACCTGGAGATTTGGGACCCATGGGATGGATACCACGCAGTATTACTTTAAAGAGTCTGCGTTTGCTCACGCAACCTCACCCAACCTCTCAGCCCCAAGAGTGTCCACCCTTATGTCTCATCCAGCTGTGGGTCTAGATATGGTCAATCCAGGTTGCATCACAGCCTCTGAACGAATTTTGTAAGAATGTCTCTCTCTTTCACTGTCTTTGTTTTACGGGTTTTTAAAAGTAATTTATTTTTATAATGGGGTTTAGCTGCTTTTCATGGCTCTGTTTATGCGGCTTTACACCCCCTTGACTCACTTCCAGAGAGATATCAATATATAGGTTTTAAGATTCTTACTAGTCACATATATTCTTGTGCGGTGAATAGGGGGTGTTGAGTCCAGTTCACTGAGCAAGGAGTAGGTCTTGTCTATTACATATTGGGTGTACGGAACGGTATCTGAGCGAATTTGAAACCCTTGTTTTATGCATCACCCCACCTCACCTTTCCCGTTAAGCAGCCATAGTGTGTTTTCTAAACGTGTGACTCTGTTCTCTTTTGTAATTCAGTTCAAGTGTAGCGGTTTTTACATTCCCTCTATAAGTGATAGCTTATGATAAGTGTCTTTTTCTGTGTGACTTATTTCACTTAGAATCGTCGTACCTAACTCCACTCATCTTGCTTCTACTAGCCTTATAACATTGATTTCATGTCTGAGTGATATTCCATTGTACATAAGGACCACAACTTCTTTATCCATTTTTCTCTTTCCTGGGATATTTAAGGTGTCATGAAGTGGAGGTTCTTGTCAACAGAGCAGCCCTAAACTTTCGGGTGCCTGTGTCTTGCTGATTTTTAGTTTTTCCAATTTATATGCCCATGAGTGGACGTGCCCTATGCTCCCTAAGCTGTGTTTTTTCGATGTTTCAGGACCCAACGTACACTTCTCCAGAGTGGCTGTTGGCAATTTACATCCCGCCCATCAGTGTAGCAAGGCTGCCATTTCTCCATGGCCTGTCCTGCATTTCTCGTTTTGACACTTTTTGCAGCATGGCCCTTTTCACCGATGGGAAGCGAGACTTCTTTGTAGCGCTGATTTGCCTTTCCAGGTTGTTTGGTTGGCCAAAAAGGGCGTATGCGTTTTTTCCTGAATATATTCAGGAAAAAACGCATACGCCCTTTTTGGCCAAGGGCATCATTGTCGACGTTTTGCCGCTTTTCATGTGCTTTAAAGGCGATTCGTATCTACCTCCTGAAATCTGTTTCCTGCAATTCTGCGTTGCTTTGAATTCCTCTTCGTTGCCTTCCCTCAATATATTTGTGGACGAGAGTTATCATTTATAACTCTGCAGGTTTGTGAATGGCAGTGCCCCTGAGCTCCATTTTTCAACTGTCTTTATTGGGAGCTGGCCGCAAAAGCACGGGATTGTCTCAGGCCCTATTCTGGTTCCGGGCGGCAGGCTGAGCCTGTGGTTAATTCTTCTTCCTGTTGGGAAAATAGAGTGACCTGTGCCTGTCCCAACACCTAGATCTAGTCTCTCATTGGTTGCCCGTCTTCCCGTTCATCCTCAGGACAAATTGCAACCTGTAGGGAACAGGAGCTTAAAGGTGCTGATTCTCCAAGTAGGGAGATTGCTAGTAAAGTAGCTGGAATGGCGAACCCGAGCACAAGGAGATGAGAAATGAGGTGCGTTTTAGAAACCTTTCAAAATCACATGGTGTACCATCTTCTGGGTTTCTCATTCATGTTTTCGATGTAGGAAGATGCCCTTGAACCTGGAGATTTGGGACCCATGGGATGTGTACCACGCAGTATTACTTTCAAGGGTCTGCGTTTGCTCACGCAACCTCACCCAACCTCTCAGCCCCAAGAGTGTCCACCCTTATGTCTCATCCAGCTGTGGGTCTAGATATGGTCAATCCAGGTTGCATCACAGCCTCTGAACGAATTTTGTAAGAATGTCTCTCTCTTTCACTGTCTTTGTTTTACGGGTTTTTAAAAGTAATTTATTTTTATAATGGGGTTTAGCTGCTTTTCATGGCTCTGTTTATGCGGCTTTACACCCCCTTGACTCACTTCCAGAGAGATATCAATATATAGGTTTTAAGATTCTTACTAGTCACATATATTCTTGTGCGGTGAATAGGGGGTGTTGAGTCCAGTTCACTGAGCAAGGAGTAGGTCTTGTCTATTACATATTGGGTGTATGGAACGGTATCTGAGCGAATTTGAAACCCTTGTTTTATGCATCACCCCACCTCACCTTTCCCGTTAAGCAGCCATAGTGTGTTTTCTAAACGTGTGACTCTGTTCTGTTTTGTAATTCAGTTCAAGTGTAGCGGTTTTTACATTCCCTCTATAAGTGATAGCTTATGATAAGTGTCTTTTTCCGTGTGACTTATTTCACTTAGAATCGCCGTACCTAACTCCACTCATCTTGCTTCTACTAGCCTTATAACATTGATTTCATGTCTGAGTGATTTTCCATTGTACATAAGGACCACAACTTCTTTATCCATTTTTCTCTTTCCTGGGATATTTAAGGTGTCATGAAGTGGAGGTTCTTGTCAACAGAGCAGCCCTAAACTTTCGGGTGCCTGTGTCTTGCTGATTTTTAGTTTTTCCAATTTCTATGCCCATGAGTGGACGTGCCCTATGCTCCCTAAGCTGTGTTTTTTCGATGTTTCAGGACACAACGTACACTTCTCCAGAGTGGCTGTTGGCAATTTACATCCCGCCCATCAGTGTAGCAAGGCTGCCATTTCTCCATGGCCTGTCCTGCATTTCTCGTTTTGACACTTTTTGCAGCATGGCCCTTTTCACCGATGGGAAGCGAGACTTCTTTGTAGCGCTGATTTGCCTTTCCAGGTTGCTTGGTTGGCCAAAAAGGGCGTATGCGTTTTTTCCTGAATATATTCAGGAAAAAACGCATACGCCCTTTTTGGCCAAGGGCATCATTGTCCACGTTTTGCCGCTTTTCATGTGCTTTAAAGGTGATTCGTATCTACCTCCTGAAATCTGTTTCCTGCAATTCTGCGTTGCTTTCAATTCCTCTTCGTTGCCTTCCCTCAATATATTTGTGGACGAGAGTTATCATTTATTACTCTGCAGGTTTGTGAATGGCAGTGCCCCTGAGCTCCATTTTTCAACTGTCTTTTTTGGGAGCTGGCCGCAAAAGCACGGGATTGCCTCAGGCCCTATTCTGGTTCCGGGCGGCAGGCTGAGCCTGTGGTTAATTCTTCTTCCTGTTGGGAAAATAGAGTGACCTGTGCCTGTCCCAACACCTAGATCTAGTCTCTCATTGGTTGCCCCTCTTCCCGTTCATCCCCAGGACAAATTGCAACCTGTAGGGAACAGGAGCTTAAAGGTGCTGATTCTCCAAGTAGGGAGACCGCTAGTAAAGTAGCTGGAAAGGCGATCCCGAGCACAAGGAGATGAGAAATGAGGCGCGTTTTAGAAACCTTTCAAAATCACACGGTGTACCATCTTCTGGGTTTCTCATGCATGTATTCGATGTAGGAAGATGCCCTTGAACCTGGAGATTTGGGACCCATGGGATGGATACCACGCAGTATTACTTTAAAGAGTCTGCGTTTGCTCACGCAACCTCACCCAACCTCTCAGCCCCAAGAGTGTCCACCCTTATGTCTCATCCAGCTGTGGGTCTAGATATGGTCAATCCAGGTTGCATCACAGCCTCTGAACGAATTTTGTAAGAATGTCTCTCTCTTTCACTGTCTTTGTTTTACGGGTTTTTAAAAGTAATTTATTTTTATAATGGGGTTTAGCTGCTTTTCATGGCTCTGTTTATGCGGCTTTACACCCCCTTGACTCACTTCCAGAGAGATATCAATATATAGGTTTTAAGATTCTTACTAGTCACATATATTCTTGTGCGGTGAATAGGGGGTGTTGAGTCCAGTTCACTGAGCAAGGAGTAGGTCTTGTCTATTACATATTGGGTGTACGGAACGGTATCTGAGCGAATTTGAAACCCTTGTTTTATGCATCACCCCACCTCACCTTTCCCGTTAAGCAGCCATAGTGTGTTTTCTAAACGTGTGACTCTGTTCTCTTTTGTAATTCAGTTCAAGTGTAGCGGTTTTTACATTCCCTCTATAAGTGATAGCTTATGATAAGTGTCTTTTTCTGTGTGACTTATTTCACTTAGAATCGTCGTACCTAACTCCACTCATCTTGCTTCTACTAGCCTTATAACATTGATTTCATGTCTGAGTGATATTCCATTGTACATAAGGACCACAACTTCTTTATCCATTTTTCTCTTTCCTGGGATATTTAAGGTGTCATGAAGTGGAGGTTCTTGTCAACAGAGCAGCCCTAAACTTTCGGGTGCCTGTGTCTTGCTGATTTTTAGTTTTTCCAATTTATATGCCCATGAGTGGACGTGCCCTATGCTCCCTAAGCTGTGTTTTTTCGATGTTTCAGGACCCAACGTACACTTCTCCAGAGTGGCTGTTGGCAATTTACATCCCGCCCATCAGTGTAGCAAGGCTGCCATTTCTCCATGGCCTGTCCTGCATTTCTCGTTTTGACACTTTTTGCAGCATGGCCCTTTTCACCGATGGGAAGCGAGACTTCTTTGTAGCGCTGATTTGCCTTTCCAGGTTGCTTGGTTGGCCAAAAAGGGCGTATGCGTTTTTTCCTGAATATATTCAGGAAAAAACGCATACGCCCTTTTTGGCCAAGGGCATCATTGTCGACGTTTTGCCGCTTTTCATGTGCTTTAAAGGCGATTCGTATCTACCTCCTGAAATCTGTTTCCTGCAATTCTGCGTTGCTTTGAATTCCTCTTCGTTGCCTTCCCTCAATATATTTGTGGACGAGAGTTATCATTTATAACTCTGCAGGTTTGTGAATGGCAGTGCCCCTGAGCTCCATTTTTCAACTGTCTTTTTTGGGAGCTGGCCGCAAAAGCACGGGATTGTCTCAGGCCCTATTCTGGTTCCGGGCGGCAGGCTGAGCCTGTGGTTAATTCTTCTTCCTGTTGGGAAAATAGAGTGACCTGTGCCTGTCCCAACACCTAGATCTAGTCTCTCATTGGTTGCCCGTCTTCCCGTTCATCCTCAGGACAAATTGCAACCTGTAGGGAACAGGAGCTTAAAGGTGCTGATTCTCCAAGTAGGGAGATTGCTAGTAAAGTAGCTGGAATGGCGAACCCGAGCACAAGGAGATGAGAAATGAGGTGCGTTTTAGAAACCTTTCAAAATCACATGGTGTACCATCTTCTGGGTTTCTCATGCATGTTTTCGATGTAGGAAGATGCCCTTGAACCTGGAGAATTGGGACCCATGGGATGTGTACCACGCAGTATTACTTTCAAGGGTCTGCGTTTGCTCACGCAACCTCACCCAACCTCTCAGCCCCAAGAGTGTCCACCCTTATGTCTCATCCAGCTGTGGGTCTAGATATGGTCAATCCAGGTTGCATCACAGCCTCTGAACGAATTTTGTAAGAATGTCTCTCTCTTTCACTGTCTTTGTTTTACGGGTTTTTAAAAGTAATTTATTTTTATAATGGGGTTTAGCTGCTTTTCATGGCTCTGTTTATGCGGCTTTACACCCCCTTGACTCACTTCCAGAGAGATATCAATATATAGGTTTTAAGATTCTTACTAGTCACATATATTCTTGTGCGGTGAATAGGGGGTGTTGAGTCCAGTTCACTGAGCAAGGAGTAGGTCTTGTCTATTACATATTGGGTGTATGGAACGGTATCTGAGCGAATTTGAAACCCTTGTTTTATGCATCACCCCACCTCACCTTTCCCGTTAAGCAGCCATAGTGTGTTTTCTAAACGTGTGACTCTGTTCTGTTTTGTAATTCAGTTCAAGTGTAGCGGTTTTTACATTCCCTCTATAAGTGATAGCTTATGATAAGTGTCTTTTTCTGTGTGACTTATTTCACTTAGAATCGTCGTACCTAACTCCACTCATCTTGCTTCTACTAGCCTTATAACATTGATTTCATGTCTGAGTAATATTCCATTGTACATAAGGACCACAACTTCTTTATCCATTTTTCTCTTTCCTGGGATATTTAAGGTGTCATGAAGTGGAGGTTCTTGTCAACAGAGCAGCCCTAAACTTTCGGGTGCCTGTGTCTTGCTGATTTTTAGTTTTTCCAATTTATATGCCCATGAGTGGACGTGCCCTATGCTCCCTAAGCTGTGTTTTTTCGATGTTTCAGGACCCAACGTACACTTCTCCAGAGTGGCTGTTGGCAATTTACATCCCGCCCATCAGTGTAGCAAGGCTGCCATTTCTCCATGGCCTGTCCTGCATTTCTCGTTTTGACACTTTTTGCAGCATGGCCCTTTTCACCGATGGGAAGCGAGACTTCTTTGTAGCGCTGATTTGCCTTTCCAGGTTGCTTGGTTGGCCAAAAAGGGCGTATGCGTTTTTTCCTGAATATATTCAGGAAAAAACGCATACGCCCTTTTTGGCCAAGGGCATCATTGTCGACGTTTTGCCGCTTTTCATGTGCTTTAAATGCGATTCGTATCTACCTCCTGAAATCTGTTTCCTGCAATTCTGCGTTGCTTTGAATTCCTCTTCGTTGCCTTCCCTCAATATATTTGTGGACGAGAGTTATCATTTATAACTCTGCAGGTTTGTGAATGGCAGTGCCCCTGAGCTCCATTTTTCAACTGTCTTTTTTGGGAGCTGGCCGCAAAAGCACGGGATTGTCTCAGGCCCTATTCTGGTTCCGGGCGGCAGGCTGAGCCTGTGGTTAATTCCTCTTCCTGTTGGGAAAATAGAGTGACCTGTGCCTGTCCCAACACCTAGATCTAGTCTCTCATTGGTTGCCCGTCTTCCCGTTCATCCTCAGGACAAATTGCAACCTGTAGGGAACAGGAGCTTAAAGGTGCTGATTCTCCAAGTAGGGAGATTGCTAGTAAAGTAGCTGGAATGGCGAACCCGAGCACAAGGAGATGAGAAATGAGGTGCGTTTTAGAAACCTTTCAAAATCACATGGTGTACCATCTTCTGGGTTTCTCATGCATGTTTTCGATGTAGGAAGATGCCCTTGAACCTGGAGATTTGGGACCCATGGGATGTGTACCACGCAGTATTACTTTCAAGGGTCTGCGTTTGCTCACGCAACCTCACCCAACCTCTCAGCCCCAAGAGTGTCCACCCTTATGTCTCATCCAGCTGTGGGTCTAGATATGGTCAATCCAGGTTGCATCACAGCCTCTGAACGAATTTTGTAAGAATGTCTCTCTCTTTCACTGTCTTTGTTTTACGGGTTTTTAAAAGTAATTTATTTTTATAATGGGGTTTAGCTGCTTTTCATGGCTCTGTTTATGCGGCTTTACACCCCCTTGACTCACTTCCAGAGAGATATCAATATATAGGTTTTAAGATTCTTACTAGTCACATATATTCTTGTGCGGTGAATAGGGGGTGTTGAGTCCAGTTCACTGAGCAAGGAGTAGGTCTTGTCTATTACATATTGGGTGTATGGAACGGTATCTGAGCGAATTTGAAACCCTTGTTTTATGCATCACCCCACCTCACCTTTCCCGTTAAGCAGCCATAGTGTGTTTTCTAAACGTGTGACTCTGTTCTGTTTTGTAATTCAGTTCAAGTGTAGCGGTTTTTACATTCCCTCTATAAGTGATAGCTTATGATAAGTGTCTTTTTCTGTGTGACTTATTTCACTTAGAATCGTCGTACCAAACTCCACTCATCTTGCTTCTACTAGCCTTATAACATTGATTTCATGTCTGAGTGATATTCCATTGTACATAAGGACCACAACTTCTTTATCCATTTTTCTCTTTCATGGGATATTTAAGGTGTCATGAAGTGGAGGTTCTTGTCAACAGAGCAGCCCTAAACTTTCGGGTGCCTGTGTCTTGCTGATTTTTAGTTTTTCCAATTTATATGCCCATGAGTGGACGTGCCCTATGCTCCCTAAGCTGTTTTTTTTCGATGTTTCAGGACCCACCGTACACTTCTCCAGAGTGGCTGTTGGCAATTTACATCCCGCCCATCAGTGTAGCAAGGCTGCCATTTCTCCATGGCCTGTCCTGCATTTCTCGTTTTGACACTTTTTGCAGCATGGCCCTTTTCACCGATGGGAAGCGAGACTTCTTTGTAGCGCTGATTTGCCTTTCCAGGTTGCTTGGTTGGCCAAAAAGGGCGTATGCGTTTTTTCCTGAATATATTCAGGAAAAAACGCATACGCCCTTTTTGGCCAAGGGCATCATTGTCGAAGTTTTGCCGCTTTTCATGTGCTTTAAAGGCGATTCGAATCTACCTCCTGAAATCTGTTTCCTGCAATTCTGCCTTGCTTTCAATTCCTCTTCGTTATCTTCCCTCAATATATTTGTGGACGAGAGTTATCATTTATAACTCTGCAGGTTTGTGAATGGCAGTGCGCCTGAGCTCCATTTTTCAACTGTCTTTTTTGGGAGCTGGCCGCAAAAGCACGGGATTGCCTCAGGCCCTATTCTGGTTCCGGGCGGCAGGCTGAGCCTGTGGTTAATTCTTCTTCCTGTTGGGAAATAGAGTGACCTGTGCCTGTCCCAACACCTAGATCTAGACTCTCATTGGTTGCCCCTCTTCCCGTTCATCCTCAGGACAAATTGCAACCTGTAGGGTACAGGAGCTTAAAGGTGCTGATTCTCCAAGTAGGGAGATTGCTAGTAAAGTAGCTGGAAAGGCGAACCCGAGCACAAGGAGATGAGAAATGAGGCGCGTTTTAGAAACCTTTCAAAATCACACGGTGTACCATCTTCTGGGTTTCTCATGCATGTTTTCGATGTAGGAAGATGCCCTTGAACCTGGAGATTTGGGACCCATGGGATGGGTACCACGCAGTATTACTTTCAAGGGTCTGCATTTGCTCACGCAACCTCACCCAACCTCTCAGCCCCAAGAGTGTCCACCCTTATGTCTCATCCAGCTGTGGGTCTAGATATGGTCAATCCAGGTTGCATCACAGCCTCTGAACGAATTTTGTAAGAATGTCTCTCTCTTTCACTGTCTTTGTTTTACGGGTTTTTAAAAGTAATTTATTTTTATAATGGGGTTTAGCTGCTTTTCATGGCTCTGTTTATGCGGCTTTACACCCCCTTGACTCACATCCAGAGAGATATCAATATATAGGTTTTAAGATTCTTACTAGTCACATATAATCTTGTGCGGTGAATAGGGGGTGTTGAGTCCAGTTCACTGAGCAAGGAGTAGGTCTTGTCTATTACATATTGGGTGTACGGAACGGTATCTGAGCGAATTTGAAACCCTTGTTTTATGCATCACCCCAACTCACCTTTCCCGTTAAGCAGCCATAGTGTGTTTTCTAAACGTGTGACTCTGTTCTGTTTTGTAATTCAGTTCAAGTGTAGCGGTTTTTACATTCCCTCTATAAGTGATAGCTTATGATAAGTGTCTTTTTCCGTGTGACTTATTTCACTTAGAATCGCCGTACCTAACTCCACTCATCTTGCTTCTACTAGCCTTATAACATTGATTTCATGTCTGAGTGATATTCCATTGTACATAAGGACCACAACTTCTTTATCCATTTTTCTCTTTCCTGGGATATTTAAGGTGTCATGAAGTGGAGGTTCTTGTCAACAGAGCAGCCCTAAACTTTCGGGTGCCTGTGTCTTGCTGATTTTTAGTTTTTCCAATTTATATGCCCATGAGTGGACGTGCCCTATGCTCCCTAAGCTGTGTTTTTTCGATGTTTCAGGACACAACGTACACTTCTCCAGAGTGGCTGTTGGCAATTTACATCCCGCCCATCAGTGTAGCAAGGCTGCCATTTCTCCATGGCCTGTCCTGCATTTCTCGTTTTGACACTTTTTGCAGCATGGCCCTTTTCACCGATGGGAAGCGAGACTTCTTTGTAGCGCTGATTTGCCTTTCCAGGTTGCTTGGTTGGCCAAAAAGGGCGTATGCGTTTTTTCCTGAATATATTCAGGAAAAAACGCATACGCCCTTTTTGGCCAAGGGCATCATTGTCGACGTTTTGCCGCTTTTCATGTGCTTTAAAGGCGATTCGTATCTACCTCCTGAAATCTGTTTCCTGCAATTCTGCCTTGCTTTCAATTCCTCTTCGTTGCCTTCCCTCAATATATTTGTGGACGAGAGTTATCATTTATAACTCTGCAGGTTTGTGAATGGCAGTGCCCCTGAGCTCCATTTTTCAACTGTCTTTTTTGGGAGCTGGCCGCAAAAGCACGGGATTGCCTCAGGCCCTATTCTGGTTCCGGGCGGCAGGCTGAGCCTGTGGTTAATTCTTCTTCCTGTTGGGAAAATAGAGTGACCTGTGCCTGTCCCAACACCTAGATCTAGTCTCTCATTGGTTGCCCCTCTTCCCGTTCATCCTCAGGACAAATTGCAACCTGTAGGGAACAGGAGCTTAAAGGTGCTGATTCTCCAAGTAGGGAGACTGCTAGTAAAGTAGCTGGAAAGGCGAACCCGAGCACAAGGAGATGAGAAATGAGGCGCGTTTTAGAAACCTTTCAAAATCACACGGTGTACCATCTTCTGGGTTTCTCATGCATGTTTTCGATGTAGGAAGATGCCCTTGAACCTGGAGTTTTGGGACCCATGGGATGGATACCACGCAGTATTACTTTAAAGAGTCTGCGTTTGCTCACGCAACCTCACCCAACCTCTCAGCCCCAAGAGTGTCCACCCTTATGTCTCATCCAGCTGTGGGTCTAGATATGGTCAATCCAGGTTGCATCACAGCCTCTGAACGAATTTTGTAAGAATGTCTCTCTCTTTCACTGTCTTTGTTTTACGGGTTTTTAAAAGTAATTTATTTTTATAATGGGGTTTAGCTGCTTTTCATGGCTCTGTTTATGCGGCTTTACACCCCCTTGACTCACTTCCAGAGAGATATCAATATATAGGTTTTAAGATTCTTACTAGTCACATATATTCTTGTGCGGTGAATAGGGGGTGTTGAGTCCAGTTCACTGAGCAAGGAGTAGGTCTTGTCTATTACATATTGGGTGTACGGAACGGTATCTGAGCGAATTTGAAACCCTTGTTTTATGCATCACCCCACCTCACCTTTCCCGTTAAGCAGCCATAGTGTGTTTTCTAAACGTGTGACTCTGTTCTGTTTTGTAATTCAGTTCAAGTGTAGCGGTTTTTACATTCCCTCTATAAGTGATAGCTTATGATAAGTGTCTTTTTCCGTGTGACTTATTTCACTTAGAATCGCCGTACCTAACTACACTCATCTTGCTTCTACTAGCCTTATAACATTGATTTCATGTCTGAGTGATATTCCATTGTACATAAGGACCACAACTTCTTTATCCATTTTTCTCTTTCCTGGGATATTTAAGGTGTCATGAAGTGGAGGTTCTTGTCAACAGAGCAGCCCTAAACTTTCGGGTGCCTGTGTCTTGCTGATTTTTAGTTTTTCCAATTTATATGCCCATGAGTGGACGTGCCCTATGCTCCCTAAGCTGTGTTTTTTCGATGTTTCAGGACACAACGTACACTTCTCCAGAGTGGCTGTTGGCAATTTACATCCCGCCCATCAGTGTAGCAAGGCTGCCATTTCTCCATGGCCTGTCCTGCATTTCTCGTTTTGACACTTTTTGCAGCATGGCCCTTTTCACCGATGGGAAGCGAGACTTCTTTGTAGCGCTGATTTGCCTTTCCAGGTTGCTTGGTTGGCCAAAAAGGGCGTATGCGTTTTTTCCTGAATATATTCAGGAAAAAACGCATACGCCCTTTTTGGCCAAGGGCATCATTGTCGACGTTTTGCCGCTTTTCATGTGCTTTAAAGGCGATTCGTATCTACCTCCTGAAATCTGTTTCCTGCAATTCTGCCTTGCTTTCAATTCCTCTTCGTTGCCTTCCCTCAATATATTTGTGGACGAGAGTTATCATTTATAACTCTGCAGGTTTGTGAATGGCAGTGCCCCTGAGCTCCATTTTTCAACTGTCTTTTTTGGGAGCTGGCCGCAAAAGCACGGGATTGCCTCAGGCCCTATTCTGGTTCCGGGCGGCAGGCTGAGCCTGTGGTTAATTCTTCTTCCTGTTGGGAAAATAGAGTGACCTGTGCCTGTCCCAACACCTAGATCTAGTCTCTCATTGGTTGCCCCTCTTCCCGTTCATCCTCAGGACAAATTGCAACCTGTAGGGAACAGGAGCTTAAAGGTGCTGATTCTCCAAGTAGGGAGACTGCTAGTAAAGTAGCTGGAAAGGCGAACCCGAGCACAAGGAGATGAGAAATGAGGCGCGTTTTAGAAACCTTTCAAAATCACACGGTGTACCATCTTCTGGGTTTCTCATGCATGTTTTCGATGTAGGAAGATGCCCTTGAACCTGGAGTTTTGGGACCCATGGGATGGATACCACGCAGTATTACTTTAAAGAGTCTGCGTTTGCTCACGCAACCTCACCCAACCTCTCAGCCCCAAGAGTGTCCACCCTTATGTCTCATCCAGCTGTGGGTCTAGATATGGTCAATCCAGGTTGCATCACAGCCTCTGAACGAATTTTGTAAGAATGTCTCTCTCTTTCACTGTCTTTGTTTTACGGGTTTTTAAAAGTAATTTATTTTTATAATGGGGTTTAGCTGCTTTTCATGGCTCTGTTTATGCGGCTTTACACCCCCTTGACTCACTTCCAGAGAGATATCAATATATAGGTTTTAAGATTCTTACTAGTCACATATATTCTTGTGCGGTGAATAGGGGGTGTTGAGTCCAGTTCACTGAGCAAGGAGTAGGTCTTGTCTATTACATATTGGGTGTACGGAACGGTATCTGAGCGAATTTGAAACCTTGTTTTATGCATCACCCCACCTCACCTTTCCCGTTAAGCAGCCATAGTGTGTTTTCTAAACGTGTGACTCTGTTCTGTTTTGTAATTCAGTTCAAGTGTAGCGGTTTTTACATTCCCTCTATAAGTGATAGCTTATGATAAGTGTCTTTTTCCGTGTGACTTATTTCACTTAGAATCGCCGTACCTAACTCCACTCATCTTGCTTCTACTAGCCTTATAACATTGATTTCATGTCTGAGTGATATTCCATTGTACATAAGGACCACAACTTCTTTATCCATTTTTCTCTTTCCTGGGATATTTAAGGTGTCATGAAGTGGAGGTTCTTGTCAACAGAGCAGCCCTAAACTTTCGGGTGCCTGTGTCTTGCTGATTTTTAGTTTTTCCAATTTATATGCCCATGAGTGGACGTGCCCTATGCTCCCTAAGCTGTGTTTTTTCGATGTTTCAGGACCCAACGTACACTTCTCCAGAGTGGCTGTTGGCAATTTACATCCCGCCCATCAGTGTAGCAAGGCTGCCATTTCTCCATGGCCTGTCCTGCATTTCTCGTTTTGACACTTTTTGCAGCATGGCCCTTTTCACCGATGGGAAGCGAGACTTCTTTGTAGCGCTGATTTGCCTTTCCAGGTTGCTTGGTTGGCCAAAAAGGGCGTATGCGTTTTTTCCTGAATATATTCAGGAAAAAACGCATACGCCCTTTTTGGCCAAGGGCATCATTGTCGACGTTTTGCCGCTTTTCATGTGCTTTAAAGGCGATTCGTATCTACCTCCTGAAATCTGTTTCCTGCAATTCTGCCTTGCTTTCAATTCCTCTTCGTTGCCTTCCCTCAATATATTTGTGGACGAGAGTTATCATTTATAACTCTGCAGGTTTGTGAATGGCAGTGCCCCTGAGCTCCATTTTTCAACTGTCTTTTTTGGGAGCTGGCCGCAAAAGCACGGGATTGCCTCAGGCCCTATTCTGGTTCCGGGCGGCAGGCTGAGCCTGTGGTTAATTCTTCTTCCTGTTGGGAAAATAGAGTGACCTGTGCCTGTCCCAACACCTAGATCTAGTCTCTCATTGGTTGCCCCTCTTCCCGTTCATCCTCAGGACAAATTGCAACCTGTAGGGAACAGGAGCTTAAAGGTGCTGATTCTCCAAGTAGGGAGATTGCTAGTAAAGTAGCTGGAATGGCGAACCCGAGCACAAGGAGATGAGAAATGAGGTGCGTTTTAGAAACCTTTCAAAATCACATGGTGTACCATCTTCTGGGTTTCTCATGCATGTTTTCGATGTAGGAAGATGCCCTTGAACCTGGAGATTTGGGACCCATGGGATGGGTACCACGCAGTATTACTTTCAAGGGTCTGCGTTTGCTCACGCAACCTCACCCAACCTCTCAGCCCCAAGAGTGTCCACCCTTATGTCTCATCCAGCTGTGGGTCTAGATATGGTCAATCCAGGTTGCATCACAGCCTCTGAACGAATTTTGTAAGAATGTCTCTCTCTTTCACTGTCTTTGTTTTACGGGTTTTTAAAAGTAATTTATTTTTATAATGGGGTTTAGCTGCTTTTCATGGCTCTGTTTATGCGGCTTTACACCCCCTTGACTCACTTCCAGAGAGATATCAATATATAGGTTTTAAGATTCTTACTAGTCACATATATTCTTGTGCGCTGAATAGGGGGTGTTGAGTCCAGTTCACTGAGCAAGGAGTAGGTCTTGTCTATTACATATTGGGTGTACGGAACGGTATCTGAGCGAATTTGAAACCCTTGTTTTATGCATCACCCCACCTCACCTTTCCCGTTAAGCAGCCATAGTGTGTTTTCTAAACGTGTGACTCTGTTCTGTTTTGTAATTCAGTTCAAGTGTAGCGGTTTTTACATTCCCTCTATAAGTGATAGCTTATGATAAGTGTCTTTTTCTGTGTGACTTATTTCACTTAGAATCGTCGTACCTAACTCCACTCATCTTGCTTCTACTAGCCTTATAACATTGATTTCATGTCTGAGTGATATTCCATTGTACATAAGGACCACAACTTCTTTATCCATTTTTCTCTTTCCTGGGATATTTAAGGTGTCATGAAGTGGAGGTTCTTGTCAACAGAGCAGCCCTAAACTTTCGGGTGCCTGTGTCTTGCTGATTTTTAGTTTTTCCAATTTATATGCCCATGAGTGGACGTGCCCTATGCTCCCTAAGCTGTGTTTTTTCGATGTTTCAGGACCCAACGTACACTTCTCCAGAGTGGCTGTTGGCAATTTACATCCCGCCCATCAGTGTAGCAAGGCTGCCATTTCTCCATGGCCTGTCCTGCATTTCTGGTTTTGACACTTTTTGCAGCATGGCCCTTTTCACCGATGGGAAGCGAGACTTCTTTGTAGCGCTGATTTGCCTTTCCAGGTTGTTTGGTTGGCCAAAAAGGGCGTATGCGTTTTTTCCTGAATATATTCAGGAAAAAACGCATACGCCCTTTTTGGCCAAGGGCATCATTGTCGACGTTTTGCCGCTTTTCATGTGCTTTAAAGGCGATTCGTATCTACCTCCTGAAATCTGTTTCCTGCAATTCTGCGTTGCTTTGAATTCCTCTTCGTTGCCTTCCCTCAATATATTTGTGGACGAGAGTTATCATTTATAACTCTGCAGGTTTGTGAATGGCAGTGCCCCTGAGCTCCATTTTTCAACTGTCTTTATTGGGAGCTGGCCGCAAAAGCACGGGATTGTCTCAGGCCCTATTCTGGTTCCGGGCGGCAGGCTGAGCCTGTGGTTAATTCTTCTTCCTGTTGGGAAAATAGAGTGACCTGTGCCTGTCCCAACACCTAGATCTAGTCTCTCATTGGTTGCCCGTCTTCCCGTTCATCCTCAGGACAAATTGCAACCTGTAGGGAACAGGAGCTTAAAGGTGCTGATTCTCCAAGTAGGGAGATTGCTAGTAAAGTAGCTGGAATGGCGAACCCGAGCACAAGGAGATGAGAAATGAGGTGCGTTTTAGAAACCTTTCAAAATCACATGGTGTACCATCTTCTGGGTTTCTCATGCATGTTTTCGATGTAGGAAGATGCCCTTGAACCTGGAGATTTGGGACCCATGGGATGTGTACCACGCAGTATTACTTTCAAGGGTCTGCGTTTGCTCACGCAACCTCACCCAACCTCTCAGCCCCAAGAGTGTCCACCCTTATGTCTCATCCAGCTGTGGGTCTAGATATGGTCAATCCAGGTTGCATCACAGCCTCTGAACGAATTTTGTAAGAATGTCTCTCTCTTTCACTGTCTTTGTTTTACGGGTTTTTAAAAGTAATTTATTTTTATAATGGGGTTTAGCTGCTTTTCATGGCTCTGTTTATGCGGCTTTACACCCCCTTGACTCACTTCCAGAGAGATATCAATATATAGGTTTTAAGATTCTTACTAGTCACATATATTCTTGTGCGGTGAATAGGGGGTGTTGAGTCCAGTTCACTGAGCAAGGAGTAGGTCTTGTCTATTACATATTGGGTGTACGGAACGGTATCTGAGCGAATTTGAAACCCTTGTTTTATGCATCACCCCAACTCACCTTTCCCGTTAAGCAGCCATAGTGTGTTTTCTAAACGTGTGACTCTGTTCTGTTTTGTAATTCAGTTCAAGTGTAGCGGTTTTTACATTCCCTCTATAAGTGATAGCTTATGATAAGTGTCTTTTTCCGTGTGACTTATTTCACTTAGAATCGCCGTACCTAACTCCACTCATCTTGCTTCTACTAGCCTTATAACATTGATTTCATGTCTGAGTGATATTCCATTGTACATAAGGACCACAACTTCTTTATCCATTTTTCTCTTTCCTGGGATATTTAAGGTGTCATGAAGTGGAGGTTCTTGTCAACAGAGCAGCCCTAAACTTTCGGGTGCCTGTGTCTTGCTGATTTTTAGTTTTTCCAATTTATATGCCCATGAGTGGACGTGCCCTATGCTCCCTAAGCTGTGTTTTTTCGATGTTTCAGGACACAACGTACACTTCTCCAGAGTGGCTGTTGGCAATTTACATCCCGCCCATCAGTGTAGCAAGGCTGCCATTTCTCCATGGCCTGTCCTGCATTTCTCGTTTTGACACTTTTTGCAGCATGGCCCTTTTCACCGATGGGAAGCGAGACTTCTTTGTAGCGCTGATTTGCCTTTCCAGGTTGCTTGGTTGGCCAAAAAGGGCGTATGCGTTTTTTCCTGAATATATTCAGGAAAAAACGCATACGCCCTTTTTGGCCAAGGGCATCATTGTCGACGTTTTGCCGCTTTTCATGTGCTTTAAAGGCGATTCGTATCTACCTCCTGAAATCTGTTTCCTGCAATTCTGCCTTGCTTTCAATTCCTCTTCGTTGCCTTCCCTCAATATATTTGTGGACGAGAGTTATCATTTATAACTCTGCAGGTTTGTGAATGGCAGTGCCCCTGAGCTCCATTTTTCAACTGTCTTTTTTGGGAGCTGGCCGCAAAAGCACGGGATTGCCTCAGGCCCTATTCTGGTTCCGGGCGGCAGGCTGAGCCTGTGGTTAATTCTTCTTCCTGTTGGGAAAATAGAGTGACCTGTGCCTGTCCCAACACCTAGATCTAGTCTCTCATTGGTTGCCCCTCTTCCCGTTCATCCCCAGGACAAATTGCAACCTGTAGGGAACAGGAGCTTAAAGGTGCTGATTCTCCAAGTAGGGAGACCGCTAGTAAAGTAGCTGGAAAGGCGATCCCGAGCACAAGGAGATGAGAAATGAGGCGCGTTTTAGAAACCTTTCAAAATCACACGGTGTACCATCTTCTGGGTTTCTCATGCATGTATTCGATGTAGGAAGATGCCCTTGAACCTGGAGATTTGGGACCCATGGGATGGATACCACGCAGTATTACTTTAAAGAGTCTGCGTTTGCTCACGCAACCTCACCCAACCTCTCAGCCCCAAGAGTGTCCACCCTTATGTCTCATCCAGCTGTGGGTCTAGATATGGTCAATCCAGGTTGCATCACAGCCTCTGAACGAATTTTGTAAGAATGTCTCTCTCTTTCACTGTCTTTGTTTTACGGGTTTTTAAAAGTAATTTATTTTTATAATGGGGTTTAGCTGCTTTTCATGGCTCTGTTTATGCGGCTTTACACCCCCTTGACTCACTTCCAGAGAGATATCAATATATAGGTTTTAAGATTCTTACTAGTCACATATATTCTTGTGCGGTGAATAGGGGGTGTTGAGTCCAGTTCACTGAGCAAGGAGTAGGTCTTGTCTATTACATATTGGGTGTACGGAACGGTATCTGAGCGAATTTGAAACCCTTGTTTTATGCATCACCCCACCTCACCTTTCCCGTTAAGCAGCCATAGTGTGTTTTCTAAACGTGTGACTCTGTTCTCTTTTGTAATTCAGTTCAAGTGTAGCGGTTTTTACATTCCCTCTATAAGTGATAGCTTATGATAAGTGTCTTTTTCTGTGTGACTTATTTCACTTAGAATCGTCGTACCTAACTCCACTCATCTTGCTTCTACTAGCCTTATAACATTGATTTCATGTCTGAGTGATATTCCATTGTACATAAGGACCACAACTTCTTTATCCATTTTTCTCTTTCCTGGGATATTTAAGGTGTCATGAAGTGGAGGTTCTTGTCAACAGAGCAGCCCTAAACTTTCGGGTGCCTGTGTCTTGCTGATTTTTAGTTTTTCCAATTTATATGCCCATGAGTGGACGTGCCCTATGCTCCCTAAGCTGTGTTTTTTCGATGTTTCAGGACCCAACGTACACTTCTCCAGAGTGGCTGTTGGCAATTTACATCCCGCCCATCAGTGTAGCAAGGCTGCCATTTCTCCATGGCCTGTCCTGCATTTCTCGTTTTGACACTTTTTGCAGCATGGCCCTTTTCACCGATGGGAAGCGAGACTTCTTTGTAGCGCTGATTTGCCTTTCCAGGTTGCTTGGTTGGCCAAAAAGGGCGTATGCGTTTTTTCCTGAATATATTCAGGAAAAAACGCATACGCCCTTTTTGGCCAAGGGCATCATTGTCGACGTTTTGCCGCTTTTCATGTGCTTTAAAGGCGATTCGTATCTACCTCCTGAAATCTGTTTCCTGCAATTCTGCGTTGCTTTGAATTCCTCTTCGTTGCCTTCCCTCAATATATTTGTGGACGAGAGTTATCATTTATAACTCTGCAGGTTTGTGAATGGCAGTGCCCCTGAGCTCCATTTTTCAACTGTCTTTTTTGGGAGCTGGCCGCAAAAGCACGGGATTGTCTCAGGCCCTATTCTGGTTCCGGGCGGCAGGCTGAGCCTGTGGTTAATTCTTCTTCCTGTTGGGAAAATAGAGTGACCTGTGCCTGTCCCAACACCTAGATCTAGTCTCTCATTGGTTGCCCGTCTTCCCGTTCATCCTCAGGACAAATTGCAACCTGTAGGGAACAGGAGCTTAAAGGTGCTGATTCTCCAAGTAGGGAGATTGCTAGTAAAGTAGCTGGAATGGCGAACCCGAGCACAAGGAGATGAGAAATGAGGTGCGTTTTAGAAACCTTTCAAAATCACATGGTGTAGCATCTTCTGGGTTTCTCATGCATGTTTTCGATGTAGGAAGATGCCCTTGAACCTGGAGAATTGGGACCCATGGGATGTGTACCACGCAGTATTACTTTCAAGGGTCTGCGTTTGCTCACGCAACCTCACCCAACCTCTCAGCCCCAAGAGTGTCCACCCTTATGTCTCATCCAGCTGTGGGTCTAGATATGGTCAATCCAGGTTGCATCACAGCCTCTGAACGAATTTTGTAAGAATGTCTCTCTCTTTCACTGTCTTTGTTTTACGGGTTTTTAAAAGTAATTTATTTTTATAATGGGGTTTAGCTGCTTTTCATGGCTCTGTTTATGCGGCTTTACACCCCCTTGACTCACTTCCAGAGAGATATCAATATATAGGTTTTAAGATTCTTACTAGTCACATATATTCTTGTGCGGTGAATAGGGGGTGTTGAGTCCAGTTCACTGAGCAAGGAGTAGGTCTTGTCTATTACATATTGGGTGTATGGAACGGTATCTGAGCGAATTTGAAACCCTTGTTTTATGCATCACCCCACCTCACCTTTCCCGTTAAGCAGCCATAGTGTGTTTTCTAAACGTGTGACTCTGTTCTGTTTTGTAATTCAGTTCAAGTGTAGCGGTTTTTACATTCCCTCTATAAGTGATAGCTTATGATAAGTGTCTTTTTCTGTGTGACTTATTTCACTTAGAATCGTCGTACCTAACTCCACTCATCTTGCTTCTACTAGCCTTATAACATTGATTTCATGTCTGAGTAATATTCCATTGTACATAAGGACCACAACTTCTTTATCCATTTTTCTCTTTCCTGGGATATTTAAGGTGTCATGAAGTGGAGGTTCTTGTCAACAGAGCAGCCCTAAACTTTCGGGTGCCTGTGTCTTGCTGATTTTTAGTTTTTCCAATTTATATGCCCATGAGTGGACGTGCCCTATGCTCCCTAAGCTGTGTTTTTTCGATGTTTCAGGACCCAACGTACACTTCTCCAGAGTGGCTGTTGGCAATTTACATCCCGCCCATCAGTGTAGCAAGGCTGCCATTTCTCCATGGCCTGTCCTGCATTTCTCGTTTTGACACTTTTTGCAGCATGGCCCTTTTCACCGATGGGAAGCGAGACTTCTTTGTAGCGCTGATTTGCCTTTCCAGGTTGCTTGGTTGGCCAAAAAGGGCGTATGCGTTTTTTCCTGAATATATTCAGGAAAAAACGCATACGCCCTTTTTGGCCAAGGGCATCATTGTCGACGTTTTGCCGCTTTTCATGTGCTTTAAAGGCGATTCGTATCTACCTCCTGAAATCTGTTTCCTGCAATTCTGCGTTGCTTTGAATTCCTCTTCGTTGCCTTCCCTCAATATATTTGTGGACGAGAGTTATCATTTATAACTCTGCAGGTTTGTGAATGGCAGTGCCCCTGAGCTCCATTTTTCAACTGTCTTTTTTGGGAGCTGGCCGCAAAAGCACGGGATTGTCTCAGGCCCTATTCTGGTTCCGGGCGGCAGGCTGAGCCTGTGGTTAATTCCTCTTCCTGTTGGGAAAATAGAGTGACCTGTGCCTGTCCCAACACCTAGATCTAGTCTCTCATTGGTTGCCCGTCTTCCCGTTCATCCTCAGGACAAATTGCAACCTGTAGGGAACAGGAGCTTAAAGGTGCTGATTCTCCAAGTAGGGAGATTGCTAGTAAAGTAGCTGGAATGGCGAACCCGAGCACAAGGAGATGAGAAATGAGGTGCGTTTTAGAAACCTTTCAAAATCACATGGTGTACCATCTTCTGGGTTTCTCATGCATGTTTTCGATGTAGGAAGATGCCCTTGAACCTGGAGATTTGGGACCCATGGGATGTGTACCACGCAGTATTACTTTCAAGGGTCTGCGTTTGCTCACGCAACCTCACCCAACCTCTCAGCCCCAAGAGTGTCCACCCTTATGTCTCATCCAGCTGTGGGTCTAGATATGGTCAATCCAGGTTGCATCACAGCCTCTGAACGAATTTTGTAAGAATGTCTCTCTCTTTCACTGTCTTTGTTTTACGGGTTTTTAAAAGTAATTTATTTTTATAATGGGGTTTAGCTGCTTTTCATGGCTCTGTTTATGCGGCTTTACACCCCCTTGACTCACTTCCAGAGAGATATCAATATATAGGTTTTAAGATTCTTACTAGTCACATATATTCTTGTGCGGTGAATAGGGGGTGTTGAGTCCAGTTCACTGAGCAAGGAGTAGGTCTTGTCTATTACATATTGGGTGTATGGAACGGTATCTGAGCGAATTTGAAACCCTTGTTTTATGCATCACCCCACCTCACCTTTCCCGTTAAGCAGCCATAGTGTGTTTTCTAAACGTGTGACTCTGTTCTGTTTTGTAATTCAGTTCAAGTGTAGCGGTTTTTACATTCCCTCTATAAGTGATAGCTTATGATAAGTGTCTTTTTCTGTGTGACTTATTTCACTTAGAATCGTCGTACCAAACTCCACTCATCTTGCTTCTACTAGCCTTATAACATTGATTTCATGTCTGAGTGATATTCCATTGTACATAAGGACCACAACTTCTTTATCCATTTTTCTCTTTCATGGGATATTTAAGGTGTCATGAAGTGGAGGTTCTTGTCAACAGAGCAGCCCTAAACTTTCGGGTGCCTGTGTCTTGCTGATTTTTAGTTTTTCCAATTTATATGCCCATGAGTGGACGTGCCCTATGCTCCCTAAGCTGTTTTTTTTCGATGTTTCAGGACCCACCGTACACTTCTCCAGAGTGGCTGTTGGCAATTTACATCCCGCCCATCAGTGTAGCAAGGCTGCCATTTCTCCATGGCCTGTCCTGCATTTCTCGTTTTGACACTTTTTGCAGCATGGCCCTTTTCACCGATGGGAAGCGAGACTTCTTTGTAGCGCTGATTTGCCTTTCCAGGTTGCTTGGTTGGCCAAAAAGGGCGTATGCGTTTTTTCCTGAATATATTCAGGAAAAAACGCATACGCCCTTTTTGGCCAAGGGCATCATTGTCGAAGTTTTGCCGCTTTTCATGTGCTTTAAAGGCGATTCGAATCTACCTCCTGAAATCTGTTTCCTGCAATTCTGCCTTGCTTTCAATTCCTCTTCGTTATCTTCCCTCAATATATTTGTGGACGAGAGTTATCATTTATAACTCTGCAGGTTTGTGAATGGCAGTGCGCCTGAGCTCCATTTTTCAACTGTCTTTTTTGGGAGCTGGCCGCAAAAGCACGGGATTGCCTCAGGCCCTATTCTGGTTCCGGGCGGCAGGCTGAGCCTGTGGTTAATTCTTCTTCCTGTTGGGAAATAGAGTGACCTGTGCCTGTCCCAACACCTAGATCTAGTCTCTCATTGGTTGCCCCTCTTCCCGTTCATCCTCAGGACAAATTGCAACCTGTAGGGTACAGGAGCTTAAAGGTGCTGATTCTCCAAGTAGGGAGATTGCTAGTAAAGTAGCTGGAAAGGCGAACCCGAGCACAAGGAGATGAGAAATGAGGCGCGTTTTAGAAACCTTTCAAAATCACACGGTGTACCATCTTCTGGGTTTCTCATGCATGTTTTCGATGTAGGAAGATGCCCTTGAACCTGGAGATTTGGGACCCATGGGATGGGTACCACGCAGTATTACTTTCAAGGGTCTGCATTTGCTCACGCAACCTCACCCAACCTCTCAGCCCCAAGAGTGTCCACCCTTATGTCTCATCCAGCTGTGGGTCTAGATATGGTCAATCCAGGTTGCATCACAGCCTCTGAACGAATTTTGTAAGAATGTCTCTCTCTTTCACTGTCTTTGTTTTACGGGTTTTTAAAAGTAATTTATTTTTATAATGGGGTTTAGCTGCTTTTCATGGCTCTGTTTATGCGGCTTTACACCCCCTTGACTCACATCCAGAGAGATATCAATATATAGGTTTTAAGATTCTTACTAGTCACATATATTCTTGTGCGGTGAATACGGGGTGTTGAGTCCAGTTCACTGAGCAAGGAGTAGGTCTTGTCTATTACATATTGGGTGTACGGAACGGTATCTGAGCGAATTTGAAACCCTTGTTTTATGCATCACCCCAACTCACCTTTCCCGTTAAGCAGCCATAGTGTGTTTTCTAAACGTGTGACTCTGTTCTGTTTTGTAATTCAGTTCAAGTGTAGCGGTTTTTACATTCCCTCTATAAGTGATAGCTTATGATAAGTGTCTTTTTCCGTGTGACTTATTTCACTTAGAATCGCCGTACCTAACTCCACTCATCTTGCTTCTACTAGCCTTATAACATTGATTTCATGTCTGAGTGATATTCCATTGTACATAAGGACCACAACTTCTTTATCCATTTTTCTCTTTCCTGGGATATTTAAGGTGTCATGAAGTGGAGGTTCTTGTCAACAGAGCAGCCCTAAACTTTCGGGTGCCTGTGTCTTGCTGATTTTTAGTTTTTCCAATTTATATGCCCATGAGTGGACGTGCCCTATGCTCCCTAAGCTGTGTTTTTTCGATGTTTCAGGACACAACGTACACTTCTCCAGAGTGGCTGTTGGCAATTTACATCCCGCCCATCAGTGTAGCAAGGCTGCCATTTCTCCATGGCCTGTCCTGCATTTCTCGTTTTGACACTTTTTGCAGCATGGCCCTTTTCACCGATGGGAAGCGAGACTTCTTTGTAGCGCTGATTTGCCTTTCCAGGTTGCTTGGTTGGCCAAAAAGGGCGTATGCGTTTTTTCCTGAATATATTCAGGAAAAAACGCATACGCCCTTTTTGGCCAAGGGCATCATTGTCGACGTTTTGCCGCTTTTCATGTGCTTTAAAGGCGATTCGTATCTACCTCCTGAAATCTGTTTCCTGCAATTCTGCGTTGCTTTGAATTCCTCTTCGTTGCCTTCCCTCAATATATTTGTGGACGAGAGTTATCATTTATAACTCTGCAGGTTTGTGAATGGCAGTGCCCCTGAGCTCCATTTTTCAACTGTCTTTTTTGGGAGCTGGCCGCAAAAGCACGGGATTGCCTCAGGCCCTATTCTGGTTCCGGGCGGCAGGCTGAGCCTGTGGTTAATTCTTCTTCCTGTTGGGAAAATAGAGTGACCTGTGCCTGTCCCAACACCTAGATCTAGTCTCTCATTGGTTGCCCCTCTTCCCGTTCATCCTCAGGACAAATTGCAACCTGTAGGGAACAGGAGCTTAAAGGTGCTGATTCTCCAAGTAGGGAGACTGCTAGTAAAGTAGCTGGAAAGGCGAACCCGAGCACAAGGAGATGAGAAATGAGGCGCGTTTTAGAAACCTTTCAAAATCACACGGTGTACCATCTTCTGGGTTTCTCATGCATGTTTTCGATGTAGGAAGATGCCCTTGAACCTGGAGTTTTGGGACCCATGGGATGGATACCACGCAGTATTACTTTAAAGAGTCTGCGTTTGCTCACGCAACCTCACCCAACCTCTCAGCCCCAAGAGTGTCCACCCTTATGTCTCATCCAGCTGTGGGTCTAGATATGGTCAATCCAGGTTGCATCACAGCCTCTGAACGAATTTTGTAAGAATGTCTCTCTCTTTCACTGTCTTTGTTTTACGGGTTTTTAAAAGTAATTTATTTTTATAATGGGGTTTAGCTGCTTTTCATGGCTCTGTTTATGCGGCTTTACACCCCCTTGACTCACTTCCAGAGAGATATCAATATATAGGTTTTAAGATTCTTACTAGTCACATATATTCTTGTGCGGTGAATAGGGGGTGTTGAGTCCAGTTCACTGAGCAAGGAGTAGGTCTTGTCTATTACATATTGGGTGTACGGAACGGTATCTGAGCGAATTTGAAACCCTTGTTTTATGCATCACCCCACCTCACCTTTCCCGTTAAGCAGCCATAGTGTGTTTTCTAAACGTGTGACTCTGTTCTGTTTTGTAATTCAGTTCAAGTGTAGCGGTTTTTACATTCCCTCTATAAGTGATAGCTTATGATAAGTGTCTTTTTCCGTGTGACTTATTTCACTTAGAATCGCCGTACCTAACTCCACTCATCTTGCTTCTACTAGCCTTATAACATTGATTTCATGTCTGAGTGATATTCCATTGTACATAAGGACCACAACTTCTTTATCCATTTTTCTCTTTCCTGGGATATTTAAGGTGTCATGAAGTGGAGGTTCTTGTCAACAGAGCAGCCCTAAACTTTCGGGTGCCTGTGTCTTGCTGATTTTTAGTTTTTCCAATTTATATGCCCATGAGTGGACGTGCCCTATGCTCCCTAAGCTGTGTTTTTTCGATGTTTCAGGACCCAACGTACACTTCTCCAGAGTGGCTGTTGGCAATTTATATCCCGCCCATCAGTGTAGCAAGGCTGCCATTTCTCCATGGCCTGTCCTGCATTTCTCGTTTTGACACTTTTTGCAGCATGGCCCTTTTCACCGATGGGAAGCGAGACTTCTTTGTAGCGCTGATTTGCCTTTCCAGGTTGCTTGGTTGGCCAAAAAGGGCGTATGCGTTTTTTCCTGAATATATTCAGGAAAAAACGCATACGCCCTTTTTGGCCAAGGGCATCATTGTCGACGTTTTGCCGCTTTTCATGTGCTTTAAAGGCGATTCGTATCTACCTCCTGAAATCTGTTTCCTGCAATTCTGCCTTGCTTTCAATTCCTCTTCGTTGCCTTCCCTCAATATATTTGTGGACGAGAGTTATCATTTATAACTCTGCAGGTTTGTGAATGGCAGTGCCCCTGAGCTCCATTTTTCAACTGTCTTTTTTGGGAGCTGGCCGCAAAAGCACGGGATTGCCTCAGGCCCTATTCTGGTTCCGGGCGGCAGGCTGAGCCTGTGGTTAATTCTTCTTCCTGTTGGGAAAATAGAGTGACCTGTGCCTGTCCCAACACCTAGATCTAGTCTCTCATTGGTTGCCCCTCTTCCCGTTCATCCTCAGGACAAATTGCAACCTGTAGGGAACAGGAGCTTAAAGGTGCTGATTCTCCAAGTAGGGAGATTGCTAGTAAAGTAGCTGGAATGGCGAACCCGAGCACAAGGAGATGAGAAATGAGGTGCGTTTTAGAAACCTTTCAAAATCACATGGTGTACCATCTTCTGGGTTTCTCATGCATGTTTTCGATGTAGGAAGATGCCCTTGAACCTGGAGATTTGGGACCCATGGGATGGGTACCACGCAGTATTACTTTCAAGGGTCTGCGTTTGCTCACGCAACCTCACCCAACCTCTCAGCCCCAAGAGTGTCCACCCTTATGTCTCATCCAGCTGTGGGTCTAGATATGGTCAATCCAGGTTGCATCACAGCCTCTGAACGAATTTTGTAAGAATGTCTCTCTCTTTCACTGTCTTTGTTTTACGGGTTTTTAAAAGTAATTTATTTTTATAATGGGGTTTAGCTGCTTTTCATGGCTCTGTTTATGCGGCTTTACACCCCCTTGACTCACTTCCAGAGAGATATCAATATATAGGTTTTAAGATTCTTACTAGTCACATATATTCTTGTGCGCTGAATAGGGGGTGTTGAGTCCAGTTCACTAAGCAAGGAGTAGGTCTTGTCTATTACATATTGGGTGTACGGAACGGTATCTGAGCGAATTTGAAACCCTTGTTTTATGCATCACCCCACCTCACCTTTCCCGTTAAGCAGCCATAGTGTGTTTTCTAAACGTGTGACTCTGTTCTGTTTTGTAATTCAGTTCAAGTGTAGCGGTTTTTACATTCCCTCTATAAGTGATAGCTTATGATAAGTGTCTTTTTCCGTGTGACTTATTTCACTTAGAATCGCCGTACCTAACTCCACTCATCTTGCTTCTACTAGCCTTATAACATTGATTTCATGTCTGAGTGATATTCCATTGTACATAAGGACCACAACTTCTTTATCCATTTTTCTCTTTCCTGGGATATTTAAGGTGTCATGAAGTGGAGGTTCTTGTCAACAGAGCATCCCTAAACTTTCGGGTGCCTGTGTCTTGCTGATTTTTAGTTTTTCCAATTTATATGCCCATGAGTGGACGTGCCCTATGCTCCCTAAGCTGTGTTTTTTCGATGTTTCAGGACACAACGTACACTTCTCCAGAGTGGCTGTTGGCAATTTACATCCCGCCCATCAGTGTAGCAAGGCTGCCATTTCTCCATGGCCTGTCCTGCATTTCTCGTTTTGACACTTTTTGCAGCATGGCCCTTTTCACCGATGGGAAGCGAGACTTCTTTGTAGCGCTGATTTGCCTTTCCAGGTTGCTTGGTTGGCCAAAAAGGGCGTATGCGTTTTTTCCTGAATATATTCAGGAAAAAACGCATACGCCCTTTTTGGCCAAGGGCATCATTGTCGACGTTTTGCCGCTTTTCATGTGCTTTAAAGGCGATTCGTATCTACCTCCTGAAATCTGTTTCCTGCAATTCTGCCTTGCTTTCAATTCCTCTTCGTTGCCTTCCCTCAATATATTTGTGGACGAGAGTTATCATTTATAACTCTGCAGGTTTGTGAATGGCAGTGCCCCTGAGCTCCATTTTTCAACTGTCTTTTTTGGGAGCTGGCCGCAAAAGCACGGGATTGCCTCAGGCCCTATTCTGGTTCCGGGCGGCAGGCTGAGCCTGTGGTTAATTCTTCTTCCTGTTGGGAAAATAGAGTGACCTGTGCCTGTCCCAACACCTAGATCTAGTCTCTCATTGGTTGCCCCTCTTCCCGTTCATCCTCAGGACAAATTGCAACCTGTAGGGAACAGGAGCTTAAAGGTGCTGATTCTCCAAGTAGGGAGATTGCTAGTAAAGTAGCTGGAATGGCGAACCCGAGCACAAGGAGATGAGAAATGAGGTGCGTTTTAGAAACCTTTCAAAATCACATGGTGTACCATCTTCTGGGTTTCTCATGCATGTTTTCGATGTAGGAAGATGCCCTTGAACCTGGAGATTTGGGACCCATGGGATGGGTACCACGCAGTATTACTTTCAAGGGTCTGCGTTTGCTCACGCAACCTCACCCAACCTCTCAGCCCCAAGAGTGTCCACCCTTATGTCTCATCCAGCTGTGGGTCTAGATATGGTCAATCCAGGTTGCATCACAGCCTCTGAACGAATTTTGTAAGAATGTCTCTCTCTTTCACTGTCTTTGTTTTACGGGTTTTTAAAAGTAATTTATTTTTATAATGGGGTTTAGCTGCTTTTCATGGCTCTGTTTATGCGGCTTTACACCCCCTTGACTCACTTCCAGAGAGATATCAATATATAGGTTTTAAGATTCTTACTAGTCACATATATTCTTGTGCGCTGAATAGGGGGTGTTGAGTCCAGTTCACTGAGCAAGGAGTAGGTCTTGTCTATTACATATTGGGTGTACGGAACGGTATCTGAGCGAATTTGAAACCCTTGTTTTATGCATCACCCCACCTCACCTTTCCCGTTAAGCAGCCATAGTGTGTTTTCTAAACGTGTGACTCTGTTCTGTTTTGTAATTCAGTTCAAGTGTAGCGGTTTTTACATTCCCTCTATAAGTGATAGCTTATGTTAAGTGTCTTTTTCCGTGTGACTTATTTCACTTAGAATCGCCGTACCTAACTCCACTCATCTTGCTTCTACTAGCCTTATAACATTGATTTCATGTCTGAGTGATATTCCATTGTACATAAGGACCACAACTTCTTTATCCATTTTTCTCTTTCCTGGGATATTTAAGGTGTCATGAAGTGGAGGTTCTTGTCAACAGAGCAGCCCTAAACTTTCGGGTGCCTGTGTCTTGCTGATTTTTAGTTTTTCCAATTTATATGCCCATGAGTGGACGTGCCCTATGCTCCCTAAGCTGTGTTTTTTCGATGTTTCAGGACACAACGTACACTTCTCCAGAGTGGCTGTTGGCAATTTACATCCCGCCCATCAGTGTAGCAAGGCTGCCATTTCTCCATGGCCTGTCCTGCATTTCTCGTTTTGACACTTTTTGCAGCATGGCCCTTTTCACCGATGGGAAGCGAGACTTCTTTGTAGCGCTGATTTGCCTTTCCAGGTTGCTTGGTTGGCCAAAAAGGGCGTATGCGTTTTTTCCTGAATATATTCAGGAAAAAACGCATACGCCCTTTTTGGCCAAGGGCATCATTGTCGACGTTTTGCCGCTTTTCATGTGCTTTAAAGGCGATTCGTATCTACCTCCTGAAATCTGTTTCCTGCAATTCTGCCTTGCTTTCAATTCCTCTTCGTTGCCTTCCCTCAATATATTTGTGGACGAGAGTTATCATTTATAACTCTGCAGGTTTGTGAATGGCAGTGCCCCTGAGCTCCATTTTTCAACTGTCTTTTTTGGGAGCTGGCCGCAAAAGCACGGGATTGCCTCAGGCCCTATTCTGGTTCCGGGCGGCAGGCTGAGCCTGTGGTTAATTCTTCTTCCTGTTGGGAAAATAGAGTGACCTGTGCCTGTCCCAACACCTAGATCTAGTCTCTCATTGGTTGCCCCTCTTCCCGTTCATCCTCAGGACAAATTGCAACCTGTAGGGAACAGGAGCTTAAAGGTGCTGATTCTCCAAGTAGGGAGACTGCTAGTAAAGTAGCTGGAAAGGCGAACCCGAGCACAAGGAGATGAGAAATGAGGCGCGTTTTAGAAACCTTTCAAAATCACACGGTGTACCATCTTCTGGGTTTCTCATGCATGTTTTCGATGTAGGAAGATGCCCTTGAACCTGGAGTTTTGGGACCCATGGGATGGATACCACGCAGTATTACTTTAAAGAGTCTGCGTTTGCTCACGCAACCTCACCCAACCTCTCAGCCCCAAGAGTGTCCACCCTTATGTCTCATCCAGCTGTGGGTCTAGATATGGTCAATCCAGGTTGCATCACAGCCTCTGAACGAATTTTGTAAGAATGTCTCTCTCTTTCACTGTCTTTGTTTTACGGGTTTTTAAAAGTAATTTATTTTTATAATGGGGTTTAGCTGCTTTTCATGGCTCTGTTTATGCGGCTTTACACCCCCTTGACTCACTTCCAGAGAGATATCAATATATAGGTTTTAAGATTCTTACTAGTCACATATATTCTTGTGCGGTGAATAGGGGGTGTTGAGTCCAGTTCACTGAGCAAGGAGTAGGTCTTGTCTATTACATATTGGGTGTATGGAACGGTATCTGAGCGAATTTGAAACCCTTGTTTTATGCATCACCCCACCTCACCTTTCCCATTAAGCAGCCATAGTGTGTTTTCTAAACGTGTGACTCTGTTCTGTTTTGTAATTCAGTTCAAGTGTAGCGGTTTTTACATTCCCTCTATAAGTGATAGCTTATGATAAGTGTCTTTTTCTGTGTGACTTATTTCACTTAGAATCGTCGTAGCTAACTCCACTCATCTTGCTTCTACTAGCCTTATAACATTGATTTCATGTCTGAGTGATATTCCATTGTACATAAGGACCACAACTTCTTTATCCATTTTTCTCTTTCCTGGGATATTTAAGGTGTCATGAAGTGGAGGTTCTTGTCAACAGAGCAGCCCTAAACTTTCGGGTGCCTGTGTCTTGCTGATTTTTAGTTTTTCCAATTTATATGCCCATGAGTGGACGTGCCCTATGCTCCCTAAGCTGTGTTTTTTCGATGTTTCAGGACCCAACGTACACTTCTCCAGAGTGGCTGTTGGCAATTTACATCCCGCCCATCAGTGTAGCAAGGCTGCCATTTCTCCATGGCCTGTCCTGCATTTCTCGTTTTGACACTTTTTGCAGCATGGCCCTTTTCACCGATGGGAAGCGAGACTTCTTTGTAGCGCTGATTTGCCTTTCCAGGTTGCTTGGTTGGCCAAAAAGGGCGTATGCGTTTTTTCCTGAATATATTCAGGAAAAAACGCATACGCCCTTTTTGGCCAAGGGCATCATTGTCGACGTTTTGCCGCTTTTCATGTGCTTTAAAGGCGATTCGTATCTACCTCCTGAAATCTGTTTCCTGCAATTCTGCCTTGCTTTCAATTCCTCTTCGTTGCCTTCCCTCAATATATTTGTGGACGAGAGTTATCATTTATAACTCTGCAGGTTTGTGAATGGCAGTGCCCCTGAGCTCCATTTTTCAACTGTCTTTTTTGGGAGCTGGCCGCAAAAGCACGGGATTGCCTCAGGCCCTATTCTGGTTCCGGGTGGCAGGCTGAGCCTGTGGTTAATTCTTCTTCCTGTTGGGAAAATAGAGTGACCTGTGCCTGTCCCAACACCTAGATCTAGTCTCTCATTGGTTGCCCGTCTTCCCGTTCATCCTCAGGACAAATTGCAACCTGTAGGGAACAGGAGCTTAAAGGTGCTGATTCTCCAAGTAGGGAGATTGCTAGTAAAGTAGCTGGAATGGCGAACCCGAGCACAAGGAGATGAGAAATGAGGTGCGTTTTAGAAACCTTTCAAAATCACATGGTGTACCATCTTCTGGGTTTCTCATGCATGTTTTCGATGTAGGAAGATGCCCTTGAACCTGGAGATTTGGGACCCATGGGATGGGTACCACGCAGTATTACTTTCAAGGGTCTGCGTTTGCTCACGCAACCTCACCCAACCTCTCAGCCCCAAGAGTGTCCACCCTTATGTCTCATCCAGCTGTGGGTCTAGATATGGTCAATCCAGGTTGCATCACAGCCTCTGAACGAATTTTGTAAGAATGTCTCTCTCTTTCACTGTCTTTGTTTTACGGGTTTTTAAAAGTAATTTATTTTTATAATGGGGTTTAGCTGCTTTTCATGGCTCTGTTTATGCGGCTTTACACCCCCTTGACTCACTTCCAGAGAGATATCAATATATAGGTTTTAAGATTCTTACTAGTCACATATATTCTTGTGCGGTGAATAGGGGGTGTTGAGTCCAGTTCACTGAGCAAGGAGTAGGTCTTGTCTATTACATATTGGGTGTACGGAACGGTATCTGAGCGAATTTGAAACCCTTGTTTTATGCATCTCCCCACCTCACCTTTCCCGTTAAGCAGCCATAGTGTGTTTTCTAAACGTGTGACTCTGTTCTGTTTTGTAATTCAGTTCAAGTGTAGCGGTTTTTACATTCCCTCTATAAGTGATAGCTTATGATAAGTGTCTTTTTCCGTGTGACTTATTTCACTTAGAATCGCCGTACCTAACTCCACTCATCTTGCTTCTACTAGCCTTATAACATTGATTTCATGTCTGAGTGATATTCCATTGTACATAAGGACCACAACTTCTTTATCCATTTTTCTCTTTCCTGGGATATTTAAGGTGTCATGAAGTGGAGGTTCTTGTCAACAGAGCAGCCCTAAACTTTCGGGTGCCTGTGTCTTGCTGATTTTTAGTTTTTCCAATTTCTATGCCCATGAGTGGACGTGCCCTATGCTCCCTAAGCTGTGTTTTTTCGATGTTTCAGGACACAACGTACACTTCTCCAGAGTGGCTGTTGGCAATTTACATCCCGCCCATCAGTGTAGCAAGGCTGCCATTTCTCCATGGCCTGTCCTGCATTTCTCGTTTTGACACTTTTTGCAGCATGGCCCTTTTCACCGATGGGAAGCGAGACTTCTTTGTAGCGCTGATTTGCCTTTCCAGGTTGCTTGGTTGGCCAAAAAGGGCGTATGCGTTTTTTCCTGAATATATTCAGGAAAAAACGCATACGCCCTTTTTGGCCAAGGGCATCATTGTCGACGTTTTGCCGCTTTTCATGTGCTTTAAAGGCGATTCGTATCTACCTCCTGAAATCTGTTTCCTGCAATTCTGCCTTGCTTTCAATTCCTCTTCGTTGCCTTCCCTCAATATATTTGTGGACGAGAGTTATCATTTATAACTCTGCAGGTTTGTGAATGGCAGTGCCCCTGAGCTCCATTTTTCAACTGTCTTTTTTGGGAGCTGGCCGCAAAAGCACGGGATTGCCTCAGGCCCTATTCTGGTTCCGGGCGGCAGGCTGAGCCTGTGGTTAATTCTTCTTCCTGTTGGGAAAATAGAGTGACCTGTGCCTGTCCCAACACCTAGATCTAGTCTCTCATTGGTTGCCCCTCTTCCCGTTCATCCTCAGGACAAATTGCAACCTGTAGGGAACAGGAGCTTAAAGGTGCTGATTCTCCAAGTAGGGAGACTGCTAGTAAAGTAGCTGGAAAGGCGAACCCGAGCACAAGGAGATGAGAAATGAGGCGCGTTTTAGAAACCTTTCAAAATCACACGGTGTACCATCTTCTGGGTTTCTCATGCATGTTTTCGATGTAGGAAGATGCCCTTGAACCTGGAGTTTTGGGACCCATGGGATGGATACCACGCAGTATTACTTTAAAGAGTCTGCGTTTGCTCACGCAACCTCACCCAACCTCTCAGCCCCAAGAGTGTCCACCCTTATGTCTCATCCAGCTGTGGGTCTAGATATGGTCAATCCAGGTTGCATCACAGCCTCTGAACGAATTTTGTAAGAATGTCTCTCTCTTTCACTGTCTTTGTTTTACGGGTTTTTAAAAGTAATTTATTTTTATAATGGGGTTTAGCTGCTTTTCATGGCTCTGTTTATGCGGCTTTACACCCCCTTGACTCACTTCCAGAGAGATATCAATATATAGGTTTTAAGATTCTTACTAGTCACATATATTCTTGTGCAGTGAATAGGGGGTGTTGAGTCCAGTTCACTGAGCAAGGAGTAGGTCTTGTCTATTACATATTGGGTGTATGGAACGGTATCTGAGCGAATTTGAAACCCTTGTTTTATGCATCACCCCACCTCACCTTTCCCGTTAAGCAGCCATAGTGTGTTTTCTAAACGTGTGACTCTGTTCTCTTTTGTAATTCAGTTCAAGTGTAGCGGTTTTTACATTCCCTCTATAAGTGATAGCTTATGATAAGTGTCTTTTTCTGTGTGACTTATTTCACTTAGAATCGTCGTAGCTAACTCCACTCATCTTGCTTCTACTAGCCTTATAACATTGATTTCATGTCTGAGTGATATTCCATTGTACATAAGGACCACAACTTCTTTATCCATTTTTCTCTTTCCTGGGATATTTAAGGTGTCATGAAGTGGAGGTTCTTGTCAACAGAGCAGCCCTAAACTTTCGGGTGCCTGTGTCTTGCTGATTTTTAGTTTTTCCAATTTCTATGCCCATGAGTGGACGTGCCCTATGCTCCCTAAGCTGTGTTTTTTCGATGTTTCAGGACCCAACGTACACTTCTCCAGAGTGGCTGTTGGCAATTTACATCCCGCCCATCAGTGTAGCAAGGCTGCCATTTCTCCATGGCCTGTCCTGCATTTCTCGTTTTGACACTTTTTGCAGCATGGCCCTTTTCACCGATGGGAAGCGAGACTTCTTTGTAGCGCTGATTTGCCTTTCCAGGTTGCTTGGTTGGCCAAAAAGGGCGTATGCGTTTTTTCCTGAATATATTCAGGAAAAAACGCATACGCCCTTTTTGGCCAAGGGCATCATTGTCGACGTTTTGCCGCTTTTCATGTGCTTTAAAGGCGATTCGTATCTACCTCCTGAAATCTGTTTCCTGCAATTCTGCCTTGCTTTCAATTCCTCTTCGTTGCCTTCCCTCAATATATTTGTGGACGAGAGTTATCATTTATAACTCTGCAGGTTTGTGAATGGCAGTGCCCCTGAGCTCCATTTTCAACTGTCTTTTTTGGGAGCTGGCCGCAAAAGCACGGGATTGCCTCAGGCCCTATTCTGGTTCCGGGCGGCAGGCTGAGCCTGTGGTTAATTCTTCTTCCTGTTGGGAAAATAGAGTGACCTGTGCCTGTCCCAACACCTAGATCTAGTCTCTCATTGGTTGCCCGTCTTCCCGTTCATCCTCAGGACAAATTGCAACCTGTAGGGAACAGGAGCTTAAAGGTGCTGATTCTCCAAGTAGGGAGATTGCTAGTAAAGTAGCTGGAATGGCGAACCCGAGCACAAGGAGATGAGAAATGAGGTGCGTTTTAGAAACCTTTCAAAATCACACGGTGTACCATCTTCTGGGTTTCTCATGCATGTTTTCGATGTAGGAAGATGCCCTTGAACCTGGAGATTTGGGACCCATGGGATGGGTACCACGCAGTATTACTTTCAAGGGTCTGCGTTTGCTCACGCAACCTCACCCAACCTCTCAGCCCCAAGAGTGTCCACCCTTATGTCTCATCCAGCTGTGGGTCTAGATATGGTCAATCCAGGTTGCATCACAGCCTCTGAACGAATTTTGTAAGAATGTCTCTCTCTTTCACTGTCTTTGTTTTACGGGTTTTTAAAAGTAATTTATTTTTATAATGGGGTTTAGCTGCTTTTCATGGCTCTGTTTATGCGGCTTTACACCCCCTTGACTCACTTCCAGAGAGATATCAATATATAGGTTTTAAGATTCTTACTAGTCACATATATTCTTGTGCGGTGAATAGGGGGTGTTGAGTCCAGTTCACTGAGCAAGGAGTAGGTCTTGTCTATTACATATTGGGTGTACGGAACGGTATCTGAGCGAATTTGAAACCCTTGTTTTATGCATCACCCCACCTCACCTTTCCCGTTAAGCAGCCATAGTGTGTTTTCTAAACGTGTGACTCTGTTCTGTTTTGTAATTCAGTTCAAGTGTAGCGGTTTTTACATTCCCTCTATAAGTGATAGCTTATGATAAGTGTCTTTTTCCGTGTGACTTATTTCACTTAGAATCGCCGTACCTAACTCCACTCATCTTGCTTCTACTAGCCTTATAACATTGATTTCATGTCTGAGTGATATTCCATTGTACATAAGGACCACAACTTCTTTATCCATTTTTCTCTTTCCTGGGATATTTAAGGTGTCATGAAGTGGAGGTTCTTGTCAACAGAGCAGCCCTAAACTTTCGGGTGCCTGTGTCTTGCTGATTTTTAGTTTTTCCAATTTCTATGCCCATGAGTGGACGTGCCCTATGCTCCCTAAGCTGTGTTTTTTCGATGTTTCAGGACACAACGTACACTTCTCCAGAGTGGCTGTTGGCAATTTACATCCCGCCCATCAGTGTAGCAAGGCTGCCATTTCTCCATGGCCTGTCCTGCATTTCTCGTTTTGACACTTTTTGCAGCATGGCCCTTTTCACCGATGGGAAGCGAGACTTCTTTGTAGCGCTGATTTGCCTTTCCAGGTTGCTTGGTTGGCCAAAAAGGGCGTATGCGTTTTTTCCTGAATATATTCAGGAAAAAACGCATACGCCCTTTTTGGCCAAGGGCATCATTGTCGACGTTTTGCCGCTTTTCATGTGCTTTAAAGGCGATTCGTATCTACCTCCTGAAATCTGTTTCCTGCAATTCTGCCTTGCTTTCAATTCCTCTTCGTTGCCTTCCCTCAATATATTTGTGGACGAGAGTTATCATTTATAACTCTGCAGGTTTGTGAATGGCAGTGCCCCTGAGCTCCATTTTTCAACTGTCTTTTTTGGGAGCTGGCCGCAAAAGCACGGGATTGCCTCAGGCCCTATTCTGGTTCCGGGCGGCAGGCTGAGCCTGTGGTTAATTCTTCTTCCTGTTGGGAAAATAGAGTGACCTGTGCCTGTCCCAACACCTAGATCTAGTCTCTCATTGGTTGCCCCTCTTCCCGTTCATCCTCAGGACAAATTGCAACCTGTAGGGAACAGGAGCTTAAAGGTGCTGATTCTCCAAGTAGGGAGACTGCTAGTAAAGTAGCTGGAAAGGCGAACCCGAGCACAAGGAGATGAGAAATGAGGCGCGTTTTAGAAACCTTTCAAAATCACACGGTGTACCATCTTCTGGGTTTCTCATGCATGTTTTCGATGTAGGAAGATGCCCTTGAACCTGGAGTTTTGGGACCCTTGGGATGGATACCACGCAGTATTACTTTAAAGAGTCTGCGTTTGCTCACGCAACCTCACCCAACCTCTCAGCCCCAAGAGTGTCCACCCTTATGTCTCATCCAGCTGTGGGTCTAGATATGGTCAATCCAGGTTGCATCACAGCCTCTGAACGAATTTTGTAAGAATGTCTCTCTCTTTCACTGTCTTTGTTTTACGGGTTTTTAAAAGTAATTTATTTTTATAATGGGGTTTAGCTGCTTTTCATGGCTCTGTTTATGCGGCTTTACACCCCCTTGACTCACTTCCAGAGAGATATCAATATATAGGTTTTAAGATTCTTACTAGTCACATATATTCTTGTGCGGTGAATAGGGGGTGTTGAGTCCAGTTCACTGAGCAAGGAGTAGGTCTTGTCTATTACATATTGGGTGTACGGAACGGTATCTGAGCGAATTTGAAACCCTTGTTTTATGCATCACCCCACCTCACCTTTCCCGTTAAGCAGCCATAGTGTGTTTTCTAAACGTGTGACTCTGTTCTGTTTTGTAATTCAGTTCAAGTGTAGCGGTTTTTACATTCCCTCTATAAGTGATAGCTTATGATAAGTGTCTTTTTCCGTGTGACTTATTTCACTTAGAATCGCCGTACCTAACTCCACTCATCTTGCTTCTACTAGCCTTATAACATTGATTTCATGTCTGAGTGATATTCCATTGTACATAAGGACCACAACTTCTTTATCCATTTTTCTCTTTCCTGGGATATTTAAGGTGTCATGAAGTGGAGGTTCTTGTCAACAGAGCAGCCCTAAACTTTCGGGTGCCTGTGTCTTGCTGATTTTTAGTTTTTCCAATTTCTATGCCCATGAGTGGACGTGCCCTATGCTCCCTAAGCTGTGTTTTTTCGATGTTTCAGGACACAACGTACACTTCTCCAGAGTGGCTGTTGGCAATTTACATCCCGCCCATCAGTGTAGCAAGGCTGCCATTTCTCCATGGCCTGTCCTGCATTTCTCGTTTTGACACTTTTTGCAGCATGGCCCTTTTCACCGATGGGAAGCGAGACTTCTTTGTAGCGCTGATTTGCCTTTCCAGGTTGCTTGGTTGGCCAAAAAGGGCGTATGCGTTTTTTCCTGAATATATTCAGGAAAAAACGCATACGCCCTTTTTGGCCAAGGGCATCATTGTCGACGTTTTGCCGCTTTTCATGTGCTTTAAAGGCGATTCGTATCTACCTCCTGAAATCTGTTTCCTGCAATTCTGCCTTGCTTTCAATTCCTCTTCGTTGCCTTCCCTCAATATATTTGTGGACGAGAGTTATCATTTATAACTCTGCAGGTTTGTGAATGGCAGTGCCCCTGAGCTCCATTTTTCAACTGTCTTTTTTGGGAGCTGGCCGCAAAAGCATGGGATTGCCTCAGGCCCTATTCTGGTTCCGGGCGGCAGGCTGAGCCTGTGGTTAATTCTTCTTCCTGTTGGGAAAATAGAGTGACCTGTGCCTGTCCCAACACCTAGATCTAGTCTCTCATTGGTTGCCCCTCTTCCCGTTCATCCTCAGGACAAATTGCAACCTGTAGGGAACAGGAGCTTAAAGGTGCTGATTCTCCAAGTAGGGAGACTGCTAGTAAAGTAGCTGGAAAGGCGAACCCGAGCACAAGGAGATGAGAAATGAGGCGCGTTTTAGAAACCTTTCAAAATCACACGGTGTACCATCTTCTGGGTTTCTCATGCATGTTTTCGATGTAGGAAGATGCCCTTGAACCTGGAGTTTTGGGACCCATGGGATGGATACCACGCAGTATTACTTTAAAGAGTCTGCGTTTGCTCACGCAACCTCACCCAACCTCTCAGCCCCAAGAGTGTCCACCCTTATGTCTCATCCAGCTGTGGGTCTAGATATGGTCAATCCAGGTTGCATCACAGCCTCTGAACGAATTTTGTAAGAATGTCTCTCTCTTTCACTGTCTTTGTTTTACGGGTTTTTAAAAGTAATTTATTTTTATAATGGGGTTTAGCTGCTTTTCATGGCTCTGTTTATGCGGCTTTACACCCCCTTGACTCACTTCCAGAGAGATATCAATATATAGGTTTTAAGATTCTTACTAGTCACATATATTCTTGTGCGGTGAATAGGGGGTGTTGAGTCCAGTTCACTGAGCAAGGAGTAGGTCTTGTCTATTACATATTGGGTGTACGGAACGGTATCTGAGCGAATTTGAAACCCTTGTTTTATGCATCACCCCACCTCACCTTTCCCGTTAAGCAGCCATAGTGTGTTTTCTAAACGTGTGACTCTGTTCTGTTTTGTAATTCAGTTCAAGTGTAGCGGTTTTTACATTCCCTCTATAAGTGATAGCTTATGATAAGTGTCTTTTTCCGTGTGACTTATTTCACTTAGAATCGCCGTACCTAACTCCACTCATCTTGCTTCTACTAGCCTTATAACATTGATTTCATGTCTGAGTGATATTCCATTGTACATAAGGACCACAACTTCTTTATCCATTTTTCTCTTTCCTGGGATATTTAAGGTGTCATGAAGTGGAGGTTCTTGTCAACAGAGCAGCCCTAAACTTTCGGGTGCCTGTGTCTTGCTGATTTTTAGTTTTTCCAATTTATATGCCCATGAGTGGACGTGCCCTATGCTCCCTAAGCTGTGTTTTTTCGATGTTTCAGGACACAACGTACACTTCTCCAGAGTGGCTGTTGGCAATTTACATCCCGCCCATCAGTGTAGCAAGGCTGCCATTTCTCCATGGCCTGTCCTGCATTTCTCGTTTTGACACTTTTTGCAGCATGGCCCTTTTCACCGATGGGAAGCGAGACTTCTTTGTAGCGCTGATTTGCCTTTCCAGGTTGCTTGGTTGGCCAAAAAGGGCGTATGCGTTTTTTCCTGAATATATTCAGGAAAAAACGCATACGCCCTTTTTGGCCAAGGGCATCATTGTCGACGTTTTGCCGCTTTTCATGTGCTTTAAAGGCGATTCGTATCTACCTCCTGAAATCTGTTTCCTGCAATTCTGCCTTGCTTTCAATTCCTCTTCGTTGCCTTCCCTCAATATATTTGTGGACGAGAGTTATCATTTATAACTCTGCAGGTTTGTGAATGGCAGTGCCCCTGAGCTCCATTTTTCAACTGTCTTTTTTGGGAGCTGGCCGCAAAAGCACGGGATTGCCTCAGGCCCTATTCTGGTTCCGGGCGGCAGGCTGAGCCTGTGGTTAATTCTTCTTCCTGTTGGGAAAATAGAGTGACCTGTGCCTGTCCCAACACCTAGATCTAGTCTCTCATTGGTTGCCCGTCTTCCCGTTCATCCTCAGGACAAATTGCAACCTGTAGGGAACAGGAGCTTAAAGGTGCTGATTCTCCAAGTAGGGAGATTGCTAGTAAAGTAGCTGGAATGGCGAACCCGAGCACAAGGAGATGAGAAATGAGGTGCGTTTTAGAAACCTTTCAAAATCACATGGTGTACCATCTTCTGGGTTTCTCATGCATGTTTTCGATGTAGGAAGATGCCCTTGAACCTGGAGATTTGGGACCCATGGGATGGGTACCACGCAGTATTACTTTCAAGGGTCTGCGTTTGCTCACGCAACCTCACCCAACCTCTCAGCCCCAAGAGTGTCCACCCTTATGTCTCATCCAGCTGTGGGTCTAGATATGGTCAATCCAGGTTGCATCACAGCCTCTGAACGAATTTTGTAAGAATGTCTCTCTCTTTCACTGTCTTTGTTTTACGGGTTTTTAAAAGTAATTTATTTTTATAATGGGGTTTAGCTGCTTTTCATGGCTCTGTTTATGCGGCTTTACACCCCCTTGACTCATTTCCAGAGAGATATCAATATATAGGTTTTAAGATTCTTACTAGTCACATATATTCTTGTGCGGTGAATAGGGGGTGTTGAGTCCAGTTCACTGAGCAAGGAGTAGGTCTTGTCTATTACATATTGGGTGTACGGAACGGTATCTGAGCGAATTTGAAACCCTTGTTTTATGCATCACCCCACCTCACCTTTCCCGTTAAGCAGCCATAGTGTGTTTTCTAAACGTGTGACTCTGTTCTGTTTTGTAATTCAGTTCAAGTGTAGCGGTTTTTACATTCCCTCTATAAGTGATAGCTTATGATAAGTGTCTTTTTCCGTGTGACTTATTTCACTTAGAATCGCCGTACCTAACTCCACTCATCTTGCTTCTACTAGCCTTATAACATTGATTTCATGTCTGAGTGATATTCCATTGTACATAAGGACCACAACTTCTTTATCCATTTTTCTCTTTCCTGGGATATTTAAGGTGTCATGAAGTGGAGGTTCTTGTCAACAGAGCAGCCCTAAACTTTCGGGTGCCTGTGTCTTGCTGATTTTTAGTTTTTCCAATTTATATGCCCATGAGTGGACGTGCCCTATGCTCCCTAAGCTGTGTTTTTTCGATGTTTCAGGACACAACGTACACTTCTCCAGAGTGGCTGTTGGCAATTTACATCCCGCCCATCAGTGTAGCAAGGCTGCCATTTCTCCATGGCCTGTCCTGCATTTCTCGTTTTGACACTTTTTGCAGCATGGCCCTTTTCACCGATGGGAAGCGAGACTTCTTTGTAGCGCTGATTTGCCTTTCCAGGTTGCTTGGTTGGCCAAAAAGGGCGTATGCGTTTTTTCCTGAATATATTCAGGAAAAAACGCATACGCCCTTTTTGGCCAAGGGCATCATTGTCGACGTTTTGCCGCTTTTCATGTGCTTTAAAGGCGATTCGTATCTACCTCCTGAAATCTGTTTCCTGCAATTCTGCCTTGCTTTCAATTCCTCTTCGTTGCCTTCCCTCAATATATTTGTGGACGAGAGTTATCATTTATAACTCTGCAGGTTTGTGAATGGCAGTGCCCCTGAGCTCCATTTTTCAACTGTCTTTTTTGGGAGCTGGCCGCAAAAGCACGGGATTGCCTCAGGCCCTATTCTGGTTCCGGGCGGCAGGCTGAGCCTGTGGTTAATTCTTCTTCCTGTTGGGAAAATAGAGTGACCTGTGCCTGTCCCAACACCTAGATCTAGTCTCTCATTGGTTGCCCGTCTTCCCGTTCATCCTCAGGACAAATTGCAACCTGTAGGGAACAGGAGCTTAAAGGTGCTGATTCTCCAAGTAGGGAGATTGCTAGTAAAGTAGCTGGAATGGCGAACCCGAGCACAAGGAGATGAGAAATGAGGTGCGTTTTAGAAACCTTTCAAAATCACATGGTGTACCATCTTCTGGGTTTCTCATGCATGTTTTCGATGTAGGAAGATGCCCTTGAACCTGGAGATTTGGGACCCATGGGATGGGTACCACGCAGTATTACTTTCAAGGGTCTGCGTTTGCTCACGCAACCTCACCCAACCTCTCAGCCCCAAGAGTGTCCACCCTTATGTCTCATCCAGCTGTGGGTCTAGATATGGTCAATCCAGGTTGCATCACAGCCTCTGAACGAATTTTGTAAGAATGTCTCTCTCTTTCACTGTCTTTGTTTTACGGGTTTTTAAAAGTAATTTATTTTTATAATGGGGTTTAGCTGCTTTTCATGGCTCTGTTTATGCGGCTTTACACCCCCTTGACTCATTTCCAGAGAGATATCAATATATAGGTTTTAAGATTCTTACTAGTCACATATATTCTTGTGCGGTGAATAGGGGGTGTTGAGTCCAGTTCACTGAGCAAGGAGTAGGTCTTGTCTATTACATATTGGGTGTACGGAACGGTATCTGAGCGAATTTGAAACCCTTGTTTTATGCATCACCCCACCTCACCTTTCCCGTTAAGCAGCCATAGTGTGTTTTCTAAACGTGTGACTCTGTTCTGTTTTGTAATTCAGTTCAAGTGTAGCGGTTTTTACATTCCCTCTATAAGTGATAGCTTATGATAAGTGTCTTTTTCCGTGTGACTTATTTCACTTAGAATCGCCGTACCTAACTCCACTCATCTTGCTTCTACTAGCCTTATAACATTGATTTCATGTCTGAGTGATATTCCATTGTACATAAGGACCACAACTTCTTTATCCATTTTTCTCTTTCCTGGGATATTTAAGGTGTCATGAAGTGGAGGTTCTTGTCAACAGAGCAGCCCTAAACTTTCGGGTGCCTGTGTCTTGCTGATTTTTAGTTTTTCCAATTTATATGCCCATGAGTGGACGTGCCCTATGCTCCCTAAGCTGTGTTTTTTCGATGTTTCAGGACCCAACGTACACTTCTCCAGAGTGGCTGTTGGCAATTTACATCCCGCCCATCAGTGTAGCAAGGCTGCCATTTCTCCATGGCCTGTCCTGCATTTCTCGTTTTGACACTTTTTGCAGCATGGCCCTTTTCACCGATGGGAAGCGAGACTTCTTTGTAGCGCTGATTTGCCTTTCCAGGTTGCTTGGTTGGCCAAAAAGGGCGTATGCGTTTTTTCCTGAATATATTCAGGAAAAAACGCATACGCCCTTTTTGGCCAAGGGCATCATTGTCGACGTTTTGCCGCTTTTCATGTGCTTTAAAGGCGATTCGTATCTACCTCCTGAAATCTGTTTCCTGCAATTCTGCCTTGCTTTCAATTCCTCTTCGTTGCCTTCCCTCAATATATTTGTGGACGAGAGTTATCATTTATAACTCTGCAGGTTTGTGAATGGCAGTGCCCCTGAGCTCCATTTTTCAACTGTCTTTTTTGGGAGCTGGCCGCAAAAGCACGGGATTGCCTCAGGCCCTATTCTGGTTCCCGGCGGCAGGCTGAGCCTGTGGTTAATTCTTCTTCCTGTTGGGAAAATAGAGTGACCTGTGCCTGTCCCAACACCTAGATCTAGTCTCTCATTGGTTGCCCCTCTTCCCGTTCATCCTCAGGACAAATTGCAACCTGTAGGGAACAGGAGCTTAAAGGTGCTGATTCTCCAAGTAGGGAGACTGCTAGTAAAGTAGCTGGAAAGGCGAACCCGAGCACAAGGAGATGAGAAATGAGGCGCGTTTTAGAAACCTTTCAAAATCACACGGTGTACCATCTTCTGGGTTTCTCATGCATGTTTTCGATGTAGGAAGATGCCCTTGAACCTGGAGTTTTGGGACCCATGGGATGGATACCACGCAGTATTACTTTAAAGAGTCTGCGTTTGCTCACGCAACCTCACCCAACCTCTCAGCCCCAAGAGTGTCCACCCTTATGTCTCATCCAGCTGTGGGTCTAGATATGGTCAATCCAGGTTGCATCACAGCCTCTGAACGAATTTTGTAAGAATGTCTCTCTCTTTCACTGTCTTTGTTTTACGGGTTTTTAAAAGTAATTTATTTTTATAATGGGGTTTAGCTGCTTTTCATGGCTCTGTTTATGCGGCTTTACACCCCCTTGACTCACTTCCAGAGAGATATCAATATATAGGTTTTAAGATTCTTACTAGTCACATATATTCTTGTGCGGTGAATAGGGGGTGTTGAGTCCAGTTCACTGAGCAAGGAGTAGGTCTTGTCTATTACATATTGGGTGTACGGAACGGTATCTGAGCGAATTTGAAACCCTTGTTTTATGCATCACCCCACCTCACCTTTCCCGTTAAGCAGCCATAGTGTGTTTTCTAAACGTGTGACTCTGTTCTGTTTTGTAATTCAGTTCAAGTGTAGCGGTTTTTACATTCCCTCTATAAGTGATAGCTTATGATAAGTGTCTTTTTCCGTGTGACTTATTTCACTTAGAATCGCCGTACCTAACTCCACTCATCTTGCTTCTACTAGCCTTATAACATTGATTTCATGTCTGAGTGATATTCCATTGTACATAAGGACCACAACTTCTTTATCCATTTTTCTCTTTCCTGGGATATTTAAGGTGTCATGAAGTGGAGGTTCTTGTCAACAGAGCAGCCCTAAACTTTCGGGTGCCTGTGTCTTGCTGATTTTTAGTTTTTCCAATTTATATGCCCATGAGTGGACGTGCCCTATGCTCCCTAAGCTGTGTTTTTTCGATGTTTCAGGACCCAACGTACACTTCTCCAGAGTGGCTGTTGGCAATTTACATCCCGCCCATCAGTGTAGCAAGGCTGCCATTTCTCCATGGCCTGTCCTGCATTTCTCGTTTTGACACTTTTTGCAGCATGGCCCTTTTCACCGATGGGAAGCGAGACTTCTTTGTAGCGCTGATTTGCCTTTCCAGGTTGCTTGGTTGGCCAAAAAGGGCGTATGCGTTTTTTCCTGAATATATTCAGGAAAAAACGCATACGCCCTTTTTGGCCAAGGGCATCATTGTCGACGTTTTGCCGCTTTTCATGTGCTTTAAAGGCGATTCGTATCTACCTCCTGAAATCTGTTTCCTGCAATTCTGCCTTGCTTTCAATTCCTCTTCGTTGCCTTCCCTCAATATATTTGTGGACGAGAGTTATCATTTATAACTCTGCAGGTTTGTGAATGGCAGTGCCCCTGAGCTCCATTTTTCAACTGTCTTTTTTGGGAGCTGGCCGCAAAAGCACGGGATTGCCTCAGGCCCTATTCTGGTTCCGGGCGGCAGGCTGAGCCTGTGGTTAATTCTTCTTCCTGTTGGGAAAATAGAGTGACCTGTGCCTGTCCCAACACCTAGATCTAGTCTCTCATTGGTTGCCCGTCTTCCCGTTCATCCTCAGGACAAATTGCAACCTGTAGGGAACAGGAGCTTAAAGGTGCTGATTCTCCAAGTAGGGAGATTGCTAGTAAAGTAGCTGGAATGGCGAACCCGAGCACAAGGAGATGAGAAATGAGGTGCGTTTTAGAAACCTTTCAAAATCACATGGTGTACCATCTTCTGGGTTTCTCATGCATGTTTTCGATGTAGGAAGATGCCCTTGAACCTGGAGATTTGGGACCCATGGGATGGGTACCACGCAGTATTACTTTCAAGGGTCTGCGTTTGCTCACGCAACCTCACCCAACCTCTCAGCCCCAAGAGTGTCCACCCTTATGTCTCATCCAGCTGTGGGTCTAGATATGGTCAATCCAGGTTGCATCACAGCCTCTGAACGAATTTTGTAAGAATGTCTCTCTCTTTCACTGTCTTTGTTTTACGGGTTTTTAAAAGTAATTTATTTTTATAATGGGGTTTAGCTGCTTTTCATGGCTCTGTTTATGCGGCTTTACACCCCCTTGACTCATTTCCAGAGAGATATCAATATATAGGTTTTAAGATTCTTACTAGTCACATATATTCTTGTGCGGTGAATAGGGGGTGTTGAGTCCAGTTCACTGAGCAAGGAGTAGGTCTTGTCTATTACATATTGGGTGTACGGAACGGTATCTGAGCGAATTTGAAACCCTTGTTTTATGCATCACCCCACCTCACCTTTCCCGTTAAGCAGCCATAGTGTGTTTTCTAAACGTGTGACTCTGTTCTGTTTTGTAATTCAGTTCAAGTGTAGCGGTTTTTACATTCCCTCTATAAGTGATAGCTTATGATAAGTGTCTTTTTCCGTGTGACTTATTTCACTTAGAATCGCCGTACCTAACTCCACTCATCTTGCTTCTACTAGCCTTATAACATTGATTTCATGTCTGAGTGATATTCCATTGTACATAAGGACCACAACTTCTTTATCCATTTTTCTCTTTCCTGGGATATTTAAGGTGTCATGAAGTGGAGGTTCTTGTCAACAGAGCAGCCCTAAACTTTCGGGTGCCTGTGTCTTGCTGATTTTTAGTTTTTCCAATTTCTATGCCCATGAGTGGACGTGCCCTATGCTCCCTAAGCTGTGTTTTTTCGATGTTTCAGGACCCAACGTACACTTCTCCAGAGTGGCTGTTGGCAATTTACATCCCGCCCATCAGTGTAGCAAGGCTGCCATTTCTCCATGGCCTGTCCTGCATTTCTCGTTTTGACACTTTTTGCAGCATGGCCCTTTTCACCGATGGGAAGCGAGACTTCTTTGTAGCGCTGATTTGCCTTTCCAGGTTGCTTGGTTGGCCAAAAAGGGCGTATGCGTTTTTTCCTGAATATATTCAGGAAAAAACGCATACGCCCTTTTTGGCCAAGGGCATCATTGTCGACGTTTTGCCGCTTTTCATGTGCTTTAAAGGCGATTCGTATCTACCTCCTGAAATCTGTTTCCTGCAATTCTGCCTTGCTTTCAATTCCTCTTCGTTGCCTTCCCTCAATATATTTGTGGACGAGAGTTATCATTTATAACTCTGCAGGTTTGTGAATGGCAGTGCCCCTGAGCTCCATTTTTCAACTGTCTTTTTTGGGAGCTGGCCGCAAAAGCACGGGATTGCCTCAGGCCCTATTCTGGTTCCGGGCGGCAGGCTGAGCCTGTGGTTAATTCTTCTTCCTGTTGGGAAAATAGAGTGACCTGTGCCTGTCCCAACACCTAGATCTAGTCTCTCATTGGTTGCCCCTCTTCCCGTTCATCCTCAGGACAAATTGCAACCTGTAGGGAACAGGAGCTTAAAGGTGCTGATTCTCCAAGTAGGGAGACTGCTAGTAAAGTAGCTGGAAAGGCGAACCCGAGCACAAGGAGATGAGAAATGAGGCGCGTTTTAGAAACCTTTCAAAATCACACGGTGTACCATCTTCTGGGTTTCTCATGCATGTTTTCGATGTAGGAAGATGCCCTTGAACCTGGAGTTTTGGGACCCATGGGATGGATACCACGCAGTATTACTTTAAAGAGTCTGCGTTTGCTCACGCAACCTCACCCAACCTCTCAGCCCCAAGAGTGTCCACCCTTATGTCTCATCCAGCTGTGGGTCTAGATATGGTCAATCCAGGTTGCATCACAGCCTCTGAACGAAATTTGTAAGAATGTCTCTCTCTTTCACTGTCTTTGTTTTACGGGTTTTTAAAAGTAATTTATTTTTATAATGGGTTTTAGCTGCTTTTCATGGCTCTGTTTATGCGGCTTTACACCCCCTTGACTCACTTCCAGAGAGATATCAATATATAGGTTTTAAGATTCTTACTAGTCACATATATTCTTGTGTGGTGAATAGGGGGTGTTGAGTCCAGTTCACTGAGCAAGGAGTAGGTCTTGTCTATTACATATTGGGTGTATGGAACGGTATCTGAGCGAATTTGAAACCCTTGTTTTATGCATCACCCCACCTCACCTTTCCCGTTAAGCAGCCATAGTGTGTTTTCTAAACGTGTGACTCTGTTCTCTTTTGTAATTCAGTTCAAGTGTAGCGGTTTTTACATTCCCTCTATAAGTGATAGCTTGTGATAAGTGTCTTTTTCTGTGTGACTTATTTCACTTAGAATCGTCGTAGCTAACTCCACTCATCTTGCTTCTACTAGCCTTATAACATTGATTTCATGTCTGAGTGATATTCCATTGTACATAAGGACCACAACTTCTTTATCCATTTTTCTCTTTCCTGGGATATTTAAGGTGTCATGAAGTGGAGGTTCTTGTCAACAGAGCAGCCCTAAACTTTCGGGTGCCTGTGTCTTGCTGATTTTTAGTTTTTCCAATTTATATGCCCATGTGTGGACGTGCCCTATGCTCCCTAAGCTGTGTTTTTTCGATGTTTCAGGACCCAACGTACACTTCTCCAGAGTGGCTGTTGGCAATTTACATCCCGCCCATCAGTGTAGCAAGGCTGCCCTTTCTCCATGGCCTGTCCTGCATTTCTCGTTTTGACACTTTTTGCAGCATGGCCCTTTTCACCGATGGGAAGCGAGACTTCTTTGTAGCGCTGATTTGCCTTTCCAGGTTGCTTGGTTGGCCAAAAAGGGCGTATGCGTTTTTTCCTGAATATATTCAGGAAAAAACGCATACGCCCTTTTTGGCCAAGGGCATCATTGTCGACGTTTTGCCGCTTTTCATGTGCTTTAAAGGCGATTCGTATCTACCTCCTGAAATCTGTTTCCTGCAATTCTGCCTTGCTTTCAATTCCTCTTCGTTGCCTTCCCTCAATATATTTGTGGACGAGAGTTATCATTTATAACTCTGCAGGTTTGTGAATGGCAGTGCCCCTGAGCTCCATTTTTCAACTGTCTTTTTTGGGAGCTGGCCGCAAAAGCACGGGATTGCCTCAGGCCCTATTCTGGTTCCGGGCGGCAGGCTGAGCCTGTGGTTAATTCTTCTTCCTGTTGGGAAAATAGAGTGACCTGTGCCTGTCCCAACACCTAGATCTAGTCTCTCATTGGTTGCCCCTCTTCCCGTTCATCCTCAGGACAAATTGCAACCTGTAGGGAACAGGAGCTTAAAGGTGCTGATTCTCCAAGTAGGGAGATTGCTAGTAAAGTAGCTGGAATGGCGAACCCGAGCACAAGGAGATGAGAAATGAGGTGCGTTTTAGAAACCTTTCAAAATCACATGGTGTACCATCTTCTGGGTTTCTCATGCATGTTTTCGATGTAGGAAGATGCCCTTGAACCTGGAGATTTGGGACCCATGGGATGGGTACCACGCAGTATTACTTTCAAGGGTCTGCGTTTGCTCACGCAACCTCACCCAACCTCTCAGCCCCAAGAGTGTCCACCCTTATGTCTCATCCAGCTGTGGGTCTAGATATGGTCAATCCAGGTTGCATCACAGCCTCTGAACGAATTTTGTAAGAATGTCTCTCTCTTTCACTGTCTTTGTTTTACGGGTTTTTAAAAGTAATTTATTTTTATAATGGGGTTTAGCTGCTTTTCATGGCTCTGTTTATGCGGCTTTACACCCCCTTGACTCACTTCCAGAGAGATATCAATATATAGGTTTTAAGATTCTCACTAGTCACATATATTCTTGTGCGGTGAATAGGGGGTGTTGAGTCCAGTTCACTGAGCAAGGAGTAGGTCTTGTCTATTACATATTGGGTGTACGGAACGGTATCTGAGCGAATTTGAAACCCTTGTTTTATGCATCACCCCACCTCACCTTTCCCGTTAAGCAGCCATAGTGTGTTTTCTAAACGTGTGACTCTGTTCTGTTTTGTAATTCAGTTCAAGTGTAGCGGTTTTTACATTCCCTCTATAAGTGATAGCTTATGATAAGTGTCTTTTTCCGTGTGACTTATTTCACTTAGAATCGCCGTACCTAACTCCACTCATCTTGCTTCTACTAGCCTTATAACATTGATTTCATGTCTGAGTGATATTCCATTGTACATAAGGACCACAACTTCTTTATCCATTTTTCTCTTTCCTGGGATATTTAAGGTGTCATGAAGTGGAGGTTCTTGTCAACAGAGCAGCCCTAAACTTTCGGGTGCCTGTGTCTTGCTGATTTTTAGTTTTTCCAATTTATATGCCCATGAGTGGACGTGCCCTATGCTCCCTAAGCTGTGTTTTTTCGATGTTTCAGGACACAACGTACACTTCTCCAGAGTGGCTGTTGGCAATTTACATCCCGCCCATCAGTGTAGCAAGGCTGCCATTTCTCCATGGCCTGTCCTGCATTTCTCGTTTTGACACTTTTTGCAGCATGGCCCTTTTCACCGATGGGAAGCGAGACTTCTTTGTAGCGCTGATTTGCCTTTCCAGGTTGCTTGGTTGGCCAAAAAGGGCGTATGCGTTTTTTCCTGAATATATTCAGGAAAAAACGCATACGCCCTTTTTGGCCAAGGGCATCATTGTCGACGTTTTGCCGCTTTTCATGTGCTTTAAAGGCGATTCGTATCTACCTCCTGAAATCTGTTTCCTGCAATTCTGCCTTGCTTTCAATTCCTCTTCGTTGCCTTCCCTCAATATATTTGTGGACGAGAGTTATCATTTATAACTCTGCAGGTTTGTGAATGGCAGTGCCCCTGAGCTCCATTTTTCAACTGTCTTTTTTGGGAGCTGGCCGCAAAAGCACGGGATTGCCTCAGGCCCTATTCTGGTTCCGGGCGGCAGGCTGAGCCTGTGGTTAATTCTTCTTCCTGTTGGGAAAATAGAGTGACCTGTGCCTGTCCCAACACCTAGATCTAGTCTCTCATTGGTTGCCCGTCTTCCCGTTCATCCTCAGGACAAATTGCAACCTGTAGGGAACAGGAGCTTAAAGGTGCTGATTCTCCAAGTAGGGAGATTGCTAGTAAAGTAGCTGGAATGGCGAACCCGAGCACAAGGAGATGAGAAATGAGGTGCGTTTTAGAAACCTTTCAAAATCACATGGTGTACCATCTTCTGGGTTTCTCATGCATGTTTTCGATGTAGGAAGATGCCCTTGAACCTGGAGATTTGGGACCCATGGGATGGGTACCACGCAGTATTACTTTCAAGGGTCTGCGTTTGCTCACGCAACCTCACCCAACCTCTCAGCCCCAAGAGTGTCCACCCTTATGTCTCATCCAGCTGTGGGTCTAGATATGGTCAATCCAGGTTGCATCACAGCCTCTGAACGAATTTTGTAAGAATGTCTCTCTCTTTCACTGTCTTTGTTTTACGGGTTTTTAAAAGTAATTTATTTTTATAATGGGGTTTAGCTGCTTTTCATGGCTCTGTTTATGCGGCTTTACACCCCCTTGACTCACTTCCAGAGAGATATCAATATATAGGTTTTAAGATTCTTACTAGTCACATATATTCTTGTGCGGTGAATAGGGGGTGTTGAGTCCAGTTCACTGAGCAAGGAGTAGGTCTTGTCTATTACATATTGGGTGTACGGAACGGTATCTGAGCGAATTTGAAACCCTTGTTTTATGCATCACCTCACCTCACCTTTCCCGTTAAGCAGCCATAGTGTGTTTTCTAAACGTGTGACTCTGTTCTGTTTTGTAATTCAGTTCAAGTGTAGCGGTTTTTACATTCCCTCTATAAGTGATAGCTTATGATAAGTGTCTTTTTCCGTGTGACTTATTTCACTTAGAATCGCCGTACCTAACTCCACTCATCTTGCTTCTACTAGCCTTATAACATTGATTTCATGTCTGAGTGATATTCCATTGTACATAAGGACCACAACTTCTTTATCCATTTTTCTCTTTCCTGGGATATTTAAGGTGTCATGAAGTGGAGGTTCTTGTCAACAGAGCAGCCCTAAACTTTCGGGTGCCTGTGTCTTGCTGATTTTTAGTTTTTCCAATTTATATGCCCATGAGTGGACGTGCCCTATGCTCCCTAAGCTGTGTTTTTTCGATGTTTCAGGACCCAACGTACACTTCTCCAGAGTGGCTGTTGGCAATTTACATCCCGCCCATCAGTGTAGCAAGGCTGCCATTTCTCCATGGCCTGTCCTGCATTTCTCGTTTTGACACTTTTTGCAGCATGGCCCTTTTCACCGATGGGAAGCGAGACTTCTTTGTAGCGCTGATTTGCCTTTCCAGGTTGCTTGGTTGGCCAAAAAGGGCGTATGCGTTTTTTCCTGAATATATTCAGGAAAAAACGCATACGCCCTTTTTGGCCAAGGGCATCATTGTCGACGTTTTGCCGCTTTTCATGTGCTTTAAAGGCGATTCGTATCTACCTCCTGAAATCTGTTTCCTGCAATTCTGCCTTGCTTTCAATTCCTCTTTGTTGCCTTCCCTCAATATATTTGTGGACGAGAGTTATCATTTATAACTCTGCAGGTTTGTGAATGGCAGTGCCCCTGAGCTCCATTTTTCAACTGTCTTTTTTGGGAGCTGGCCGCAAAAGCACGGGATTGCCTCAGGCCCTATTCTGGTTCCGGGCGGCAGGCTGAGCCTGTGGTTAATTCTTCTTCCTGTTGGGAAAATAGAGTGACCTGTGCCTGTCCCAACACCTAGATCTAGTCTCTCATTGGTTGCCCCTCTTCCCGTTCATCCTCAGGACAAATTGCAACCTGTAGGGAACAGGAGCTTAAAGGTGCTGATTCTCCAAGTAGGGAGACTGCTAGTAAATTAGCTGGAAAGGCGAACCCGAGCACAAGGAGATGAGAAATGAGGCGCGTTTTAGAAACCTTTCAAAATCACACGGTGTACCATCTTCTGGGTTTCTCATGCATGTTTTCGATGTAGGAAGATGCCCTTGAACCTGGAGTTTTGGGACCCATGGGATGGATACCACGCAGTATTACTTTAAAGAGTCTGCGTTTGCTCACGCAACCTCACCCAACCTCTCAGCCCCAAGAGTGTCCACCCTTATGTCTCATCCAGCTGTGGGTCTAGATATGGTCAATCCAGGTTGCATCACAGCCTCTGAACGAAATTTGTAAGAATGTCTCTCTCTTTCACTGTCTTTGTTTTACGGGTTTTTAAAAGTAATTTATTTTTATAATGGGGTTTAGCTGCTTTTCATGGCTCTGTTTATGCGGCTTTACACCCCTTGACTCACTTCCAGAGAGATATCAATATATAGGTTTTAAGATTCTTACTAGTCACATATATTCTTGTGCGGTGAATAGGGGGTGTTGAGTCCAGTTCACTGAGCAAGGAGTAGGTCTTGTCTATTACATATTGGGTGTATGGAACGGTATCTGAGCGAATTTGAAACCCTTGTTTTATGCATCACCCCACCTCACCTTTCCCGTTAAGCAGCCATAGTGTGTTTTCTAAACGTGTGACTCTGTTCTCTTTTGTAATTCAGTTCAAGTGTAGCGGTTTTTACATTCCCTCTATAAGTGATAGCTTGTGATAAGTGTCTTTTTCTGTGTGACTTATTTCACTTAGAATCGTCGTAGCTAACTCCACTCATCTTGCTTCTACTAGCCTTATAACATTGATTTCATGTCTGAGTGATATTCCATTGTACATAAGGACCACAACTTCTTTATCCATTTTTCTCTTTCCTGGGATATTTAAGGTGTCATGAAGTGGAGGTTCTTGTCAACAGAGCAGCCCTAAACTTTCGGGTGCCTGTGTCTTGCTGATTTTTAGTTTTTCCAATTTATATGCCCATGTGTGGACGTGCCCTATGCTCCCTAAGCTGTGTTTTTTCGATGTTTCAGGACCCAACGTACACTTCTCCAGAGTGGCTGTTGGCAATTTACATCCCGCCCATCAGTGTAGCAAGGCTGCCATTTCTCCATGGCCTGTCCTGCATTTCTCGTTTTGACACTTTTTGCAGCATGGCCCTTTTCACCGATGGGAAGCGAGACTTCTTTGTAGCGCTGATTTGCCTTTCCAGGTTGCTTGGTTGGCCAAAAAGGGCGTATGCGTTTTTTCCTGAATATATTCAGGAAAAAACGCATACGCCCTTTTTGGCCAAGGGCATCATTGTCGACGTTTTGCCGCTTTTCATGTGCTTTAAAGGCGATTCGTATCTACCTCCTGAAATCTGTTTCCTGCAATTCTGCCTTGCTTTCAATTCCTCTTCGTTGCCTTCCCTCAATATATTTGTGGACGAGAGTTATCATTTATAACTCTGCAGGTTTGTGAATGGCAGTGCCCCTGAGCTCCATTTTTCAACTGTCTTTTTTGGGAGCTGGCCGCAAAAGCACGGGATTGCCTCAGGCCCTATTCTGGTTCCGGGCGGCAGGCTGAGCCTGTGGTTAATTCTTCTTCCTGTTGGGAAAATAGAGTGACCTGTGCCTGTCCCAACACCTAGATCTAGTCTCTCATTGGTTGCCCCTCTTCCCGTTCATCCTCAGGACAAATTGCAACCTGTAGGGAACAGGAGCTTAAAGGTGCTGATTCTCCAAGTAGGGAAATTGCTAGTAAAGTAGCTGGAATGGCGAACCCGAGCACAAGGAGATGAGAAATGAGGTGCGTTTTAGAAACCTTTCAAAATCACATGGTGTACCATCTTCTGGGTTTCTCATGCATGTTTTCGATGTAGGAAGATGCCCTTGAACCTGGAGATTTGGGACCCATGGGATGGGTACCACGCAGTATTAGTTTCAAGGGTCTGCGTTTGCTCACGCAACCTCACCCAACCTCTCAGCCCCAAGAGTGTCCACCCTTATGTCTCATCCAGCTGTGGGTCTAGATATGGTCAATCCAGGTTGCATCACAGCCTCTGAACGAATTTTGTAAGAATGTCTCTCTCTTTCACTGTCTTTGTTTTACGGGTTTTTAAAAGTAATTTATTTTTATAATGGGGTTTAGCTGCTTTTCATGGCTCTGTTTATGCGGCTTTACACCCCCTTGACTCACTTCCAGAGAGATATCAATATATAGGTTTTAAGATTCTCACTAGTCACATATATTCTTGTGCGGTGAATAGGGGGTGTTGAGTCCAGTTCACTGAGCAAGGAGTAGGTCTTGTCTATTACATATTGGGTGTACGGAACGGTATCTGAGCGAATTTGAAACCCTTGTTTTATGCATCACCCCACCTCACCTTTCCCGTTAAGCAGCCATAGTGTGTTTTCTAAACGTGTGACTCTGTTCTGTTTTGTAATTCAGTTCAAGTGTAGCGGTTTTTACATTCCCTCTATAAGTGATAGCTTATGATAAGTGTCTTTTTCCGTGTGACTTATTTCACTTAGAATCGCCGTACCTAACTCCACTCATCTTGCTTCTACTAGCCTTATAACATTGATTTCATGTCTGAGTGATATTCCATTGTACATAAGGACCACAACTTCTTTATCCATTTTTCTCTTTCCTGGGATATTTAAGGTGTCATGAAGTGGAGGTTCTTGTCAACAGAGCAGCCCTAAACTTTCGGGTGCCTGTGTCTTGCTGATTTTTAGTTTTTCCAATTTATATGCCCATGAGTGGACGTGCCCTATGCTCCCTAAGCTGTGTTTTTTCGATGTTTCAGGACACAACGTACACTTCTCCAGAGTGGCTGTTGGCAATTTACATCCCGCCCATCAGTGTAGCAAGGCTGCCATTTCTCCATGGCCTGTCCTGCATTTCTCGTTTTGACACTTTTTGCAGCATGGCCCTTTTCACCGATGGGAAGCGAGACTTCTTTGTAGCGCTGATTTGCCTTTCCAGGTTGCTTGGTTGGCCAAAAAGGGCGTATGCGTTTTTTCCTGAATATATTCAGGAAAAAACGCATACGCCCTTTTTGGCCAAGGGCATCATTGTCGACGTTTTGCCGCTTTTCATGTGCTTTAAAGGCGATTCGTATCTACCTCCTGAAATCTGTTTCCTGCAATTCTGCCTTGCTTTCAATTCCTCTTCGTTGCCTTCCCTCAATATATTTGTGGACGAGAGTTATCATTTATAACTCTGCAGGTTTGTGAATGGCAGTGCCCCTGAGCTCCATTTTTCAACTGTCTTTTTTGGGAGCTGGCCGCAAAAGCACGGGATTGCCTCAGGCCCTATTCTGGTTCCGGGCGGCAGGCTGAGCCTGTGGTTAATTCTTCTTCCTGTTGGGAAAATAGAGTGACCTGTGCCTGTCCCAACACCTAGATCTAGTCTCTCATTGGTTGCCCGTCTTCCCGTTCATCCTCAGGACAAATTGCAACCTGTAGGGAACAGGAGCTTAAAGGTGCTGATTCTCCAAGTAGGGAGATTGCTAGTAAAGTAGCTGGAATGGCGAACCCGAGCACAAGGAGATGAGAAATGAGGTGCGTTTTAGAAACCTTTCAAAATCACATGGTGTACCATCTTCTGGGTTTCTCATGCATGTTTTCGATGTAGGAAGATGCCCTTGAACCTGGAGATTTGGGACCCATGGGATGGGTACCACGCAGTATTACTTTCAAGGGTCTGCGTTTGCTCACGCAACCTCACCCAACCTCTCAGCCCCAAGAGTGTCCACCCTTATGTCTCATCCAGCTGTGGGTCTAGATATGGTCAATCCAGGTTGCATCACAGCCTCTGAACGAATTTTGTAAGAATGTCTCTCTCTTTCACTGTCTTTGTTTTACGGGTTTTTAAAAGTAATTTATTTTTATAATGGGGTTTAGCTGCTTTTCATGGCTCTGTTTATGCGGCTTTACACCCCCTTGACTCACTTCCAGAGAGATATCAATATATAGGTTTTAAGATTCTTACTAGTCACATATATTCTTGTGCGGTGAATAGGGGGTGTTGAGTCCAGTTCACTGAGCAAGGAGTAGGTCTTGTCTATTACATATTGGGTGTACGGAACGGTATCTGAGCGAATTTGAAACCCTTGTTTTATGCATCACCTCACCTCACCTTTCCCGTTAAGCAGCCATAGTGTGTTTTCTAAACGTGTGACTCTGTTCTGTTTTGTAATTCAGTTCAAGTGTAGCGGTTTTTACATTCCCTCTATAAGTGATAGCTTATGATAAGTGTCTTTTTCCGTGTGACTTATTTCACTTAGAATCGCCGTACCTAACTCCACTCATCTTGCTTCTACTAGCCTTATAACATTGATTTCATGTCTGAGTGATATTCCATTGTACATAAGGACCACAACTTCTTTATCCATTTTTCTCTTTCCTGGGATATTTAAGGTGTCATGAAGTGGAGGTTCTTGTCAACAGAGCAGCCCTAAACTTTCGGGTGCCTGTGTCTTGCTGATTTTTAGTTTTTCCAATTTATATGCCCATGAGTGGACGTGCCCTATGCTCCCTAAGCTGTGTTTTTTCGATGTTTCAGGACCCAACGTACACTTCTCCAGAGTGGCTGTTGGCAATTTACATCCCGCCCATCAGTGTAGCAAGGCTGCCATTTCTCCATGGCCTGTCCTGCATTTCTCGTTTTGACACTTTTTGCAGCATGGCCCTTTTCACCGATGGGAAGCGAGACTTCTTTGTAGCGCTGATTTGCCTTTCCAGGTTGCTTGGTTGGCCAAAAAGGGCGTATGCGTTTTTTCCTGAATATATTCAGGAAAAAACGCATACGCCCTTTTTGGCCAAGGGCATCATTGTCGACGTTTTGCCGCTTTTCATGTGCTTTAAAGGCGATTCGTATCTACCTCCTGAAATCTGTTTCCTGCAATTCTGCCTTGCTTTCAATTCCTCTTTGTTGCCTTCCCTCAATATATTTGTGGACGAGAGTTATCATTTATAACTCTGCAGGTTTGTGAATGGCAGTGCCCCTGAGCTCCATTTTTCAACTGTCTTTTTTGGGAGCTGGCCGCAAAAGCACGGGATTGCCTCAGGCCCTATTCTGGTTCCGGGCGGCAGGCTGAGCCTGTGGTTAATTCTTCTTCCTGTTGGGAAAATAGAGTGACCTGTGCCTGTCCCAACACCTAGATCTAGTCTCTCATTGGTTGCCCCTCTTCCCGTTCATCCTCAGGACAAATTGCAACCTGTAGGGAACAGGAGCTTAAAGGTGCTGATTCTCCAAGTAGGGAGACTGCTAGTAAATTAGCTGGAAAGGCGAACCCGAGCACAAGGAGATGAGAAATGAGGCGCGTTTTAGAAACCTTTCAAAATCACACGGTGTACCATCTTCTGGGTTTCTCATGCATGTTTTCGATGTAGGAAGATGCCCTTGAACCTGGAGTTTTGGGACCCATGGGATGGATACCACGCAGTATTACTTTAAAGAGTCTGCGTTTGCTCACGCAACCTCACCCAACCTCTCAGCCCCAAGAGTGTCCACCCTTATGTCTCATCCAGCTGTGGGTCTAGATATGGTCAATCCAGGTTGCATCACAGCCTCTGAACGAAATTTGTAAGAATGTCTCTCTCTTTCACTGTCTTTGTTTTACGGGTTTTTAAAAGTAATTTATTTTTATAATGGGGTTTAGCTGCTTTTCATGGCTCTGTTTATGCGGCTTTACACCCCTTGACTCACTTCCAGAGAGATATCAATATATAGGTTTTAAGATTCTTACTAGTCACATATATTCTTGTGCGGTGAATAGGGGGTGTTGAGTCCAGTTCACTGAGCAAGGAGTAGGTCTTGTCTATTACATATTGGGTGTATGGAACGGTATCTGAGCGAATTTGAAACCCTTGTTTTATGCATCACCCCACCTCACCTTTCCCGTTAAGCAGCCATAGTGTGTTTTCTAAACGTGTGACTCTGTTCTCTTTTGTAATTCAGTTCAAGTGTAGCGGTTTTTACATTCCCTCTATAAGTGATAGCTTGTGATAAGTGTCTTTTTCTGTGTGACTTATTTCACTTAGAATCGTCGTAGCTAACTCCACTCATCTTGCTTCTACTAGCCTTATAACATTGATTTCATGTCTGAGTGATATTCCATTGTACATAAGGACCACAACTTCTTTATCCATTTTTCTCTTTCCTGGGATATTTAAGGTGTCATGAAGTGGAGGTTCTTGTCAACAGAGCAGCCCTAAACTTTCGGGTGCCTGTGTCTTGCTGATTTTTAGTTTTTCCAATTTATATGCCCATGTGTGGACGTGCCCTATGCTCCCTAAGCTGTGTTTTTTCGATGTTTCAGGACCCAACGTACACTTCTCCAGAGTGGCTGTTGGCAATTTACATCCCGCCCATCAGTGTAGCAAGGCTGCCATTTCTCCATGGCCTGTCCTGCATTTCTCGTTTTGACACTTTTTGCAGCATGGCCCTTTTCACCGATGGGAAGCGAGACTTCTTTGTAGCGCTGATTTGCCTTTCCAGGTTGCTTGGTTGGCCAAAAAGGGCGTATGCGTTTTTTCCTGAATATATTCAGGAAAAAACGCATACGCCCTTTTTGGCCAAGGGCATCATTGTCGACGTTTTGCCGCTTTTCATGTGCTTTAAAGGCGATTCGTATCTACCTCCTGAAATCTGTTTCCTGCAATTCTGCCTTGCTTTCAATTCCTCTTCGTTGCCTTCCCTCAATATATTTGTGGACGAGAGTTATCATTTATAACTCTGCAGGTTTGTGAATGGCAGTGCCCCTGAGCTCCATTTTTCAACTGTCTTTTTTGGGAGCTGGCCGCAAAAGCACGGGATTGCCTCAGGCCCTATTCTGGTTCCGGGCGGCAGGCTGAGCCTGTGGTTAATTCTTCTTCCTGTTGGGAAAATAGAGTGACCTGTGCCTGTCCCAACACCTAGATCTAGTCTCTCATTGGTTGCCCCTCTTCCCGTTCATCCTCAGGACAAATTGCAACCTGTAGGGAACAGGAGCTTAAAGGTGCTGATTCTCCAAGTAGGGAAATTGCTAGTAAAGTAGCTGGAATGGCGAACCCGAGCACAAGGAGATGAGAAATGAGGTGCGTTTTAGAAACCTTTCAAAATCACATGGTGTACCATCTTCTGGGTTTCTCATGCATGTTTTCGATGTAGGAAGATGCCCTTGAACCTGGAGATTTGGGACCCATGGGATGGGTACCACGCAGTATTAGTTTCAAGGGTCTGCGTTTGCTCACGCAACCTCACCCAACCTCTCAGCCCCAAGAGTGTCCACCCTTATGTCTCATCCAGCTGTGGGTCTAGATATGGTCAATCCAGGTTGCATCACAGCCTCTGAACGAATTTTGTAAGAATGTCTCTCTCTTTCACTGTCTTTGTTTTACGGGTTTTTAAAAGTAATTTATTTTTATAATGGGGTTTAGCTGCTTTTCATGGCTCTGTTTATGCGGCTTTACACCCCCTTGACTCACTTCCAGAGAGATATCAATATATAGGTTTTAAGATTCTCACTAGTCACATATATTCTTGTGCGGTGAATAGGGGGTGTTGAGTCCAGTTCACTGAGCAAGGAGTAGGTCTTGTCTATTACATATTGGGTGTACGGAACGGTATCTGAGCGAATTTGAAACCCTTGTTTTATGCATCACCCCACCTCACCTTTCCCGTTAAGCAGCCATAGTGTGTTTTCTAAACGTGTGACTCTGTTCTGTTTTGTAATTCAGTTCAAGTGTAGCGGTTTTTACATTCCCTCTATAAGTGATAGCTTATGATAAGTGTCTTTTTCCGTGTGACTTATTTCACTTAGAATCGCCGTACCTAACTCCACTCATCTTGCTTCTACTAGCCTTATAACATTGATTTCATGTCTGAGTGATATTCCATTGTACATAAGGACCACAACTTCTTTATCCATTTTTCTCTTTCCTGGGATATTTAAGGTGTCATGAAGTGGAGGTTCTTGTCAACAGAGCAGCCCTAAACTTTCGGGTGCCTGTGTCTTGCTGATTTTTAGTTTTTCCAATTTATATGCCCATGAGTGGACGTGCCCTATGCTCCCTAAGCTGTGTTTTTTCGATGTTTCAGGACACAACGTACACTTCTCCAGAGTGGCTGTTGGCAATTTACATCCCGCCCATCAGTGTAGCAAGGCTGCCATTTCTCCATGGCCTGTCCTGCATTTCTCGTTTTGACACTTTTTGCAGCATGGCCCTTTTCACCGATGGGAAGCGAGACTTCTTTGTAGCGCTGATTTGCCTTTCCAGGTTGCTTGGTTGGCCAAAAAGGGCGTATGCGTTTTTTCCTGAATATATTCAGGAAAAAACGCATACGCCCTTTTTGGCCAAGGGCATCATTGTCGACGTTTTGCCGCTTTTCATGTGCTTTAAAGGCGATTCGTATCTACCTCCTGAAATCTGTTTCCTGCAATTCTGCCTTGCTTTCAATTCCTCTTCGTTGCCTTCCCTCAATATATTTGTGGACGAGAGTTATCATTTATAACTCTGCAGGTTTGTGAATGGCAGTGCCCCTGAGCTCCATTTTTCAACTGTCTTTTTTGGGAGCTGGCCGCAAAAGCACGGGATTGCCTCAGGCCCTATTCTGGTTCCGGGCGGCAGGCTGAGCCTGTGGTTAATTCTTCTTCCTGTTGGGAAAATAGAGTGACCTGTGCCTGTCCCAACACCTAGATCTAGTCTCTCATTGGTTGCCCGTCTTCCCGTTCATCCTCAGGACAAATTGCAACCTGTAGGGAACAGGAGCTTAAAGGTGCTGATTCTCCAAGTAGGGAGACTGCTAGTAAAGTAGCTGGAAAGGCGAACCCGAGCACAAGGAGATGAGAAATGAGGCGCGTTTTAGAAACCTTTCAAAATCACACGGTGTACCATCTTCTGGGTTTCTCATGCATGTTTTCGATGTAGGAAGATGCCCTTGAACCTGGAGTTTTGGGACCCATGGGATGGATACCACGCAGTATTACTTTAAAGAGTCTGCGTTTGCTCACGCAACCTCACCCAACCTCTCAGCCCCAAGAGTGTCCACCCTTATGTCTCATCCAGCTGTGGGTCTAGATATGGTCAATCCAGGTTGCATCACAGCCTCTGAACGAATTTTGTAAGAATGTCTCTCTCTTTCACTGTCTTTGTTTTACGGGTTTTTAAAAGTAATTTATTTTTATAATGGGGTTTAGCTGCTTTTCATGGCTCTGTTTATGCGGCTTTACACCCCCTTGACTCACTTCCAGAGAGATATCAATATATAGGTTTTAAGATTCTTACTAGTCACATATATTCTTGTGCGGTGAATAGGGGGTGTTGAGTCCAGTTCACTGAGCAAGGAGTAGGTCTTGTCTATTACATATTGGGTGTATGGAACGGTATCTGAGCGAATTTGAAACCCTTGTTTTATGCATCACCCCACCTCACCTTTCCCGTTAAGCAGCCATAGTGTGTTTTCTAAACGTGTGACTCTGTTCTCTTTTGTAATTCAGTTCAAGTGTAGCGGTTTTTACATTCCCTCTATAAGTGATAGCTTATGATAAGTGTCTTTTTCTGTGTGACTTATTTCACTTAGAATCGTCGTAGCTAACTCCACTCATCTTGCTTCTACTAGCCTTATAACATTGATTTCATGTCTGAGTGATATTCCATTGTACATAAGGACCACAACTTCTTTATCCATTTTTCTCTTTCCTGGGATATTTAAGGTGTCATGAAGTGGAGGTTCTTGTCAACAGAGCAGCCCTAAACTTTCGGGTGCCTGTGTCTTGCTGATTTTTAGTTTTTCCAATTTATATGCCCATGAGTGGACGTGCCCTATGCTCCCTAAGCTGTGTTTTTTCGATGTTTCAGGACCCAACGTACACTTCTCCAGAGTGGCTGTTGGCAATTTACATCCCGCCCATCAGTGTAGCAAGGCTGCCATTTCTCCATGGCCTGTCCTGCATTTCTCGTTTTGACACTTTTTGCAGCATGGCCCTTTTCACCGATGGGAAGCGAGACTTCTTTGTAGCGCTGATTTGCCTTTCCAGGTTGCTTGGTTGGCCAAAAAGGGCGTATGCGTTTTTTCCTGAATATATTCAGGAAAAAACGCATACGCCCTTTTTGGCCAAGGGCATCATTGTCGACGTTTTGCCGCTTTTCATGTGCTTTAAAGGCGATTCGTATCTACCTCCTGAAATCTGTTTCCTGCAATTCTGCCTTGCTTTCAATTCCTCTTCGTTGCCTTCCCTCAATATATTTGTGGACGAGAGTTATCATTTATAACTCTGCAGGTTTGTGAATGGCAGTGCGCCTGAGCTCCATTTTTCAACTGTCTTTTTTGGGAGCTGGCCGCAAAAGCACGGGATTGCCTCAGGCCCTATTCTGGTTCCGGGCGGCAGGCTGAGCCTGTGGTTAATTCTTCTTCCTGTTGGGAAAATAGAGTGACCTGTGCCTGTCCCAACACCTAGATCTAGTCTCTCATTGGTTGCCCCTCTTCCCGTTCATCCTCAGGACAAATTGCAACCTGTAGGGAACAGGAGCTTAAAGATGCTGATTCTCCAAGTAGGGAGATTGCTAGTAAAGTAGCTGGAATGGCGAACCCGAGCACAAGGAGATGAGAAATGAGGTGCGTTTTAGAAACCTTTCAAAATCACATGGTGTACCATCTTCTGGGTTTCTCATGCATGTTTTCGATGTAGGAAGATGCCCTTGAACCTGGAGATTTGGGACCCATGGGATGGGTACCACGCAGTATTACTTTCAAGGGTCTGCGTTTGCTCACGCAACCTCACCCAACCTCTCAGCCCCAAGAGTGTCCACCCTTATGTCTCATCCAGCTGTGGGTCTAGATATGGTCAATCCAGGTTGCATCACAGCCTCTGAACGAATTTTGTAAGAATGTCTCTCTCTTTCACTGTCTTTTTTTCATGGTTTTTTAAAAATAATTTATTTTTATAATGGGGTTTAGCTGCTTTTCACGGCTGTGTTTATGCGGCTTTACACCCACTTGACTCACTTCCAGACAGATATCAATACATAGGTTTTAAGATTATTACTAGTCACATATATTCTTGTGCGGTGAATAGGGGGTGTTGAGTCCAGTTCACTGAGCAAGGAGTAGGTCTTGTCTATTACATATTGGGTGTATGGAACGGTATCTGAGCGAATTTGAAACCCTTGTTTTATGCATCACCCCACCTCACCTTTCCCGTTAAGCAGCCATAGTGTGTTTTCTAAACGTGTGACTCTGTTCTCTTTTGTAATTCAGTTCAAGTGTAGCGGTTTTTACATTCCCTCTATAAGTGATAGCTTATGATAAGTGTCTTTTTCTGTGTGACTTATTTCACTTAGAATCGTCGTAGCTAACTCCACTCATCTTGCTTCTACTAGCCTTATAACATTGATTTCATGTCTGAGTGATATTCCATTGTACATAAGGACCACAACTTCTTTATCCATTTTTCTCTTTCCTGGGATATTTAAGGTGTCATGAAGTGGAGGTTCTTGTCAACAGAGCAGCCCTAAACTTTCGGGTGCCTGTGTCTTGCTGATTTTTAGTTTTTCCAATTTATATGCCCATGAGTGGACGTGCCCTATGCTCCCTAAGCTGTGTTTTTTCGATGTTTCAGGACACAACGTACACTTCTCCAGAGTGGCTGTTGGCAATTTACATCCCGCCCATCAGTGTAGCAAGGCTGCCATTTCTCCATGGCCTGTCCTGCATTTCTCGTTTTGACACTTTTTGCAGCATGGCCCTTTTCACCGATGGGAAGCGAGACTTCTTTGTAGCGCTGATTTGCCTTTCCAGGTTGCTTGGTTGGCCAAAAAGGGCGTATGCGTTTTTTCCTGAATATATTCAGGAAAAAACGCATACGCCCTTTTTGGCCAAGGGCATCATTGTCGACGTTTTGCCGCTTTTCATGTGCTTTAAAGGCGATTCGTATCTACCTCCTGAAATCTGTTTCCTGCAATTCTGCCTTGCTTTCAATTCCTCTTCGTTGCCTTCCCTCAATATATTTGTGGACGAGAGTTATCATTTATAACTCTGCAGGTTTGTGAATGGCAGTGCCCCTGAGCTCCATTTTTCAACTGTCTTTTTTGGGAGCTGGCCGCAAAAGCACGGGATTGCCTCAGGCCCTATTCTGGTTCCGGGCGGCAGGCTGAGCCTGTGGTTAATTCTTCTTCCTGTTGGGAAAATAGAGTGACCTGTGCCTGTCCCAACACCTAGATCTAGTCTCTCATTGGTTGCCCGTCTTCCCGTTCATCCTCAGGACAAATTGCAACCTGTAGGGAACAGGAGCTTAAAGGTGCTGATTCTCCAAGTAGGGAGACTGCTAGTAAAGTAGCTGGAAAGGCGAACCCGAGCACAAGGAGATGAGAAATGAGGCGCGTTTTAGAAACCTTTCAAAATCACACGGTGTACCATCTTCTGGGTTTCTCATGCATGTTTTCGATGTAGGAAGATGCCCTTGAACCTGGAGTTTTGGGACCCATGGGATGGATACCACGCAGTATTACTTTAAAGAGTCTGCGTTTGCTCACGCAACCTCACCCAACCTCTCAGCCCCAAGAGTGTCCACCCTTATGTCTCATCCAGCTGTGGGTCTAGATATGGTCAATCCAGGTTGCATCACAGCCTCTGAACGAATTTTGTAAGAATGTCTCTCTCTTTCACTGTCTTTGTTTTACGGGTTTTTAAAAGTAATTTATTTTTATAATGGGGTTTAGCTGCTTTTCATGGCTCTGTTTATGCGGCTTTACACCCCCTTGACTCACTTCCAGAGAGATATCAATATATAGGTTTTAAGATTCTTACTAGTCACATATATTCTTGTGCGGTGAATAGGGGGTGTTGAGTCCAGTTCACTGAGCAAGGAGTAGGTCTTGTCTATTACATATTGGGTGTATGGAACGGTATCTGAGCGAATTTGAAACCCTTGTTTTATGCATCACCCCACCTCACCTTTCCCGTTAAGCAGCCATAGTGTGTTTTCTAAACGTGTGACTCTGTTCTCTTTTGTAATTCAGTTCAAGTGTAGCGGTTTTTACATTCCCTCTATAAGTGATAGCTTATGATAAGTGTCTTTTTCTGTGTGACTTATTTCACTTAGAATCGTCGTAGCTAACTCCACTCATCTTGCTTCTACTAGCCTTATAACATTGATTTCATGTCTGAGTGATATTCCATTGTACATAAGGACCACAACTTCTTTATCCATTTTTCTCTTTCCTGGGATATTTAAGGTGTCATGAAGTGGAGGTTCTTGTCAACAGAGCAGCCCTAAACTTTCGGGTGCCTGTGTCTTGCTGATTTTTAGTTTTTCCAATTTATATGCCCATGAGTGGACGTGCCCTATGCTCCCTAAGCTGTGTTTTTTCGATGTTTCAGGACCCAACGTACACTTCTCCAGAGTGGCTGTTGGCAATTTACATCCCGCCCATCAGTGTAGCAAGGCTGCCATTTCTCCATGGCCTGTCCTGCATTTCTCGTTTTGACACTTTTTGCAGCATGGCCCTTTTCACCGATGGGAAGCGAGACTTCTTTGTAGCGCTGATTTGCCTTTCCAGGTTGCTTGGTTGGCCAAAAAGGGCGTATGCGTTTTTTCCTGAATATATTCAGGAAAAAACGCATACGCCCTTTTTGGCCAAGGGCATCATTGTCGACGTTTTGCCGCTTTTCATGTGCTTTAAAGGCGATTCGTATCTACCTCCTGAAATCTGTTTCCTGCAATTCTGCCTTGCTTTCAATTCCTCTTCGTTGCCTTCCCTCAATATATTTGTGGACGAGAGTTATCATTTATAACTCTGCAGGTTTGTGAATGGCAGTGCGCCTGAGCTCCATTTTTCAACTGTCTTTTTTGGGAGCTGGCCGCAAAAGCACGGGATTGCCTCAGGCCCTATTCTGGTTCCGGGCGGCAGGCTGAGCCTGTGGTTAATTCTTCTTCCTGTTGGGAAAATAGAGTGACCTGTGCCTGTCCCAACACCTAGATCTAGTCTCTCATTGGTTGCCCCTCTTCCCGTTCATCCTCAGGACAAATTGCAACCTGTAGGGAACAGGAGCTTAAAGATGCTGATTCTCCAAGTAGGGAGATTGCTAGTAAAGTAGCTGGAATGGCGAACCCGAGCACAAGGAGATGAGAAATGAGGTGCGTTTTAGAAACCTTTCAAAATCACATGGTGTACCATCTTCTGGGTTTCTCATGCATGTTTTCGATGTAGGAAGATGCCCTTGAACCTGGAGATTTGGGACCCATGGGATGGGTACCACGCAGTATTACTTTCAAGGGTCTGCGTTTGCTCACGCAACCTCACCCAACCTCTCAGCCCCAAGAGTGTCCACCCTTATGTCTCATCCAGCTGTGGGTCTAGATATGGTCAATCCAGGTTGCATCACAGCCTCTGAACGAATTTTGTAAGAATGTCTCTCTCTTTCACTGTCTTTTTTTCATGGTTTTTTAAAAATAATTTATTTTTATAATGGGGTTTAGCTGCTTTTCACGGCTGTGTTTATGCGGCTTTACACCCACTTGACTCACTTCCAGACAGATATCAATACATAGGTTTTAAGATTATTACTAGTCACATATATTCTTGTGCGGTGAATAGGGGGTGTTGAGTCCAGTTCACTGAGCAAGGAGTAGGTCTTGTCTATTACATATTGGGTGTATGGAACGGTATCTGAGCGAATTTGAAACCCTTGTTTTATGCATCACCCCACCTCACCTTTCCCGTTAAGCAGCCATAGTGTGTTTTCTAAACGTGTGACTCTGTTCTCTTTTGTAATTCAGTTCAAGTGTAGCGGTTTTTACATTCCCTCTATAAGTGATAGCTTATGATAAGTGTCTTTTTCTGTGTGACTTATTTCACTTAGAATCGTCGTAGCTAACTCCACTCATCTTGCTTCTACTAGCCTTATAACATTGATTTCATGTCTGAGTGATATTCCATTGTACATAAGGACCACAACTTCTTTATCCATTTTTCTCTTTCCTGGGATATTTAAGGTGTCATGAAGTGGAGGTTCTTGTCAACAGAGCAGCCCTAAACTTTCGGGTGCCTGTGTCTTGCTGATTTTTAGTTTTTCCAATTTATATGCCCATGAGTGGACGTGCCCTATGCTCCCTAAGCTGTGTTTTTTCGATGTTTCAGGACCCAACGTACACTTCTCCAGAGTGGCTGTTGGCAATTTACATCCCGCCCATCAGTGTAGCAAGGCTGCCATTTCTCCATGGCCTGTCCTGCATTTCTCGTTTTGACACTTTTTGCAGCATGGCCCTTTTCACCGATGGGAAGCGAGACTTCTTTGTAGCGCTGATTTGCCTTTCCAGGTTGCTTGGTTGGCCAAAAAGGGCGTATGCGTTTTTTCCTGAATATATTCAGGAAAAAACGCATACGCCCTTTTTGGCCAAGGGCATCATTGTCGACGTTTTGCCGCTTTTCATGTGCTTTAAAGGCGATTCGTATCTACCTCCTGAAATCTGTTTCCTGCAATTCTGCCTTGCTTTCAATTCCTCTTCGTTGCCTTCCCTCAATATATTTGTGGACGAGAGTTATCATTTATAACTCTGCAGGTTTGTGAATGGCAGTGCCCCTGAGCTCCATTTTTCAACTGTCTTTTTTGGGAGCTGGCCGCAAAAGCACGGGATTGCCTCAGGCCCTATTCTGGTTCCGGGCGGCAGGCTGAGCCTGTGGTTAATTCTTCTTCCTGTTGGGAAAATAGAGTGACCTGTGCCTGTCCCAACACCTAGATCTAGTCTCTCATTGGTTGCCCGTCTTCCCGTTCATCCTCAGGACAAATTGCAACCTGTAGGGAACAGGAGCTTAAAGGTGCTGATTCTCCAAGTAGGGAGATTGCTAGTAAAGTAGCTGGAATGGCGAACCCGAGCACAAGGAGATGAGAAATGAGGTGCGTTTTAGAAACCTTTCAAAATCACATGGTGTACCATCTTCTGGGTTTCTCATGCATGTTTTCGATGTAGGAAGATGCCCTTGAACCTGGAGATTTGGGACCCATGGGATGGGTACCACGCAGTATTACTTTCAAGGGTCTGTGTTTGCTCACGCAACCTCACCCAACCTCTCAGCCCCAAGAGTGTCCACCCTTATGTCTCATCCAGCTGTGGGTCTAGATATGGTCAATCCAGGTTGCATCACAGCCTCTGAACGAGTTTTGTAAGAATGTCTCTCTCTTTCACTGTCTTTGTTTTACGGGTTTTTAAAAGTAATTTATTTTTATAATGGGGTTTAGCTGCTTTTCATGGCTCTGTTTATGCGGCTTTACACCCCCTTGACTCACTTCCAGAGAGATATCAATATATAGGTTTTAAGATTCTTACTAGTCACATATATTCTTGTGCGGTGAATAGGGGGTGTTGAGTCCAGTTCACTGAGCAAGGAGTAGGTCTTGTCTATTACATATTGGGTGTACGGAACGGTATCTGAGCGAATTTGAAACCCTTGTTTTATGCATCACCCCACCTCACCTTTCCCGTTAAGCAGCCATAGTGTGTTTTCTAAACGTGTGACTCTGTTCTGTTTTGTAATTCAGTTCAAGTGTAGCGGTTTTTACATTCCCTCTATAAGTGATAGCTTATGATAAGTGTCTTTTTCCGTGTGACTTATTTCACTTAGAATCGCCGTACCTAACTCCACTCATCTTGCTTCTACTAGCCTTATAACATTGATTTCATGTCTGAGTGATATTCCATTGTACATAAGGACCACAACTTCTTTATCCATTTTTCTCTTTCCTGGGATATTTAAGGTGTCATGAAGTGGAGGTTCTTGTCAACAGAGCAGCCCTAAACTTTCGGGTGCCTGTGTCTTGCTGATTTTTAGTTTTTCCAATTTATATGCCCATGAGTGGACGTGCCCTATGCTCCCTAAGCTGTTTTTTTTCGATGTTTCAGGACCCAACGTACACTTCTCCAGAGTGGCTGTTGGCAATTTACATCCCGCTCATCAGTGTAGCAAGGCTGCCATTTCTCCATGGCCTGTCCTGCATTTCTCGTTTTGACACTTTTTGCAGCATGGCCCTTTTCACCGATGGGAAGCGAGACTTCTTTGTAGCGCTGATTTGCCTTTCCAGGTTGCTTGGTTGGCCAAAAAGGGCGTATGCGTTTTTTCCTGAATATATTCAGGAAAAAACGCATACGCCCTTTTTGGCCAAGGGCATCATTGTCGACGTTTTGCCGCTTTTCATGTGCTTTAAAGGCGATTCGTATCTACCTCCTGAAATCTGTTTCCTGCAATTCTGCCTTGCTTTCAATTCCTCTTCGTTGCCTTCCCTCAATATATTTGTGGACGAGAGTTATCATTTATAACTCTGCAGGTTTGTGAATGGCAGTGCCCCTGAGCTCCATTTTTCAACTGTCTTTTTTGGGAGCTGGCCGCAAAAGCACGGGATTGCCTCAGGCCTTATTCTGTTTCCGGGCGGCAGGCTGAGCCTGTGGTTAATTCTTCTTCCTGTTGGGAAAATAGAGTGACCTGTGCCTGTCCCAACACCTAGATCTAGTCTCTCATTGGTTGCCCCTCTTCCCGTTCATCCTCAGGACAAATTGCAACCTGTAGGGAACAGGAGCTTAAAGGTGCTGATTCTCCAAGTAGGGAGATTGCTAGTAAAGTAGCTGGAATGGCGAACCCGAGCACAAGGAGATGAGAAATGAGGTGCGTTTTAGAAACCTTTCAAAATCACATGGTGTACCATCTTCTGGGTTTCTCATGCATGTTTTCGATGTAGGAAGATGCCCTTGAACCTGGAGATTTGGGACCCATGGGATGGGTACCACGCAGTATTACTTTCAAGGGTCTGCGTTTGCTCACGCAACCTCACCCAACCTCTCAGCCCCAAGAGTGTCCACCCTTATGTCTCATCCAGCTGTGGGTCTAGATATGGTCAATCCAGGTTGCATCACAGCCTCTGAACGAATTTTGTAAGAATGTCTCTCTCTTTCACTGTCTTTGTTTTACGGGTTTTTAAAAGTAATTTATTTTTATAATGGGGTTTAGCTGCTTTTCATGGCTCTGTTTATGCGGCTTTACACCCCCTTGACTCACTTCCAGAGAGATATCAATATATAGGTTTTAAGATTCTTACTAGTCACATATATTCTTGTGCGGTGAATACGGGGTGTTGAGTCCAGTTCACTGAGCAAGGAGTAGGTCTTGTCTATTACATATTGGGTGTACGGAACGGTATCTGAGCGAATTTGAAACCCTTGTTTTATGCATCACCCCTCCTCACCTTTCCCGTTAAGCAGCCATAGTGTGTTTTCTAAACGTGTGACTCTGTTCTGTTTTGTAATTCAGTTCAAGTGTAGCGGTTTTTACATTCATTCTATAAGTGATAGCTTATGATAAGTGTCTTTTTCCGTGTGACTTATTTCACTTAGAATCGCCGTACCTAACTCCACTCATCTTGCTTCTACTAGCCTTATAACATTGATTTCATGTCTGAGTGATATTCCATTGTACATAAGGACCACAACTTCTTTATCCATTTTTCTCTTTCCTGGGATATTTAAGGTGTCATGAAGTGGAGGTTCTTGTCAACAGAGCAGCCCTAAACTTTCGGGTGCCTGTGTCTTGCTGATTTTTAGTTTTTCCAATTTATATGCCCATGAGTGGACGTGCCCTATGCTCCCTAAGCTGTGTTTTTTCGATGTTTCAGGACCCAACGTACACTTCTCCAGAGTGGCTGTTGGCAATTTACATCCCGCCCATCAGTGTAGCAAGGCTGCCATTTCTCCATGGCCTGTCCTGCATTTCTCGTTTTGACACTTTTTGCAGCATGGCCCTTTTCACCGATGGGAAGCGAGACTTCTTTGTAGCGCTGATTTGCCTTTCCAGGTTGCTTGGTTGGCCAAAAAGGGCGTATGCGTTTTTTCCTGAATATATTCAGGAAAAAACGCATACGCCCTTTTTGGCCAAGGGCATCATTGTCGACGTTTTGCCGCTTTTCATGTGCTTTAAAGGCGATTCGTATCTACCTCCTGAAATCTGTTTCCTGCAATTCTGCCTTGCTTTCAATTCCTCTTCGTTGCCTTCCCTCAATATATTTGTGGACGAGAGTTATCATTTATAACTCTGCAGGTTTGTGAATGTCAGTGCCCCTGAGCTCCATTTTTCAACTGTCTTTTTTGGGAGCTGGCCGCAAAAGCACGGGATTGCCTCAGGCCCTATTCTGGTTCCGGGCGGCAGGCTGAGCCTGTGGTTAATTCTTCTTCCTGTTGGGAAAATAGAGTGACCTGTGCCTGTCCCAACACCTAGATCTAGTCTCTCATTGGTTGCCCCTCTTCCCGTTCATCCTCAGGACAAATTGCAACCTGTAGGGAACAGGAGCTTAAAGGTGCTGATTCTCCAAGTAGGGAGATTGCTAGTAAAGTAGCTGGAATGGCGAACCCGAGCACAAGGAGATGAGAAATGAGGTGCGTTTTAGAAACCTTTCAAAATCACATGGTGTACCATCTTCTGGGTTTCTCATGCATGTTTTCGATGTAGGAAGATGCCCTTGAACCTGGAGATTTGGGACCCATGGGATGGGTACCACGCAGTATTACTTTCAAGGGTCTGCGTTTGCTCACGCAACCTCACCCAACCTCTCAGCCCCAAGAGTGTCCACCCTTATGTCTCATCCAGCTGTGGGTCTAGATATGGTCAATCCAGGTTGCATCACAGCCTCTGAACGAATTTTGTAAGAATGTCTCTCTCTTTCACTGTCTTTGTTTTACGGGTTTTTAAAAGTAATTTATTTTTATAATGGGGTTTAGCTGCTTTTCATGGCTCTGTTTATGCGGCTTTACACCCCCTTGACTCACTTCCAGAGAGATATCAATATATAGGTTTTAAGATTCTTACTAGTCACATATATTCTTGTGCGGTGAATAGGGGGTGTTGAGTCCAGTTCACTGAGCAAGGAGTAGGTCTTGTCTATTACATATTGGGTGTACGGAACGGTATCTGAGCGAATTTGAAACCCTTGTTTTATGCATCACCCCTCCTCACCTTTCCCGTTAAGCAGCCATAGTGTGTTTTCTAAACGTGTGACTCTGTTCTGTTTTGTAATTCAGTTCAAGTGTAGCGGTTTTTACATTCATTCTATAAGTGATAGCTTATGATAAGTGTCTTTTTCCGTGTGACTTATTTCACTTAGAATCGCCGTACCTAACTCCACTCATCTTGCTTCTACTAGCCTTATAACATTGATTTCATGTCTGAGTGATATTCCATTGTACATAAGGACCACAACTTCTTTATCCATTTTTCTCTTTCCTGGGATATTTAAGGTGTCATGAAGTGGAGGTTCTTGTCAACAGAGCAGCCCTAAACTTTCGGGTGCCTGTGTCTTGCTGATTTTTAGTTTTTCCAATTTATATGCCCATGAGTGGACGTGCCCTATGCTCCCTAAGCTGTGTTTTTTCGATGTTTCAGGACCCAACGTACACTTCTCCAGAGTGGCTGTTGGCAATTTACATCCCGCCCATCAGTGTAGCAAGGCTGCCATTTCTCCATGGCCTGTCCTGCATTTCTCGTTTTGACACTTTTTGCAGCATGGCCCTTTTCACCGATGGGAAGCGAGACTTCTTTGTAGCGCTGATTTGCCTTTCCAGGTTGCTTGGTTGGCCAAAAAGGGCGTATGCGTTTTTTCCTGAATATATTCAGGAAAAAACGCATACGCCCTTTTTGGCCAAGGGCATCATTGTCGACGTTTTGCCGCTTTTCATGTGCTTTAAAGGCGATTCGTATCTACCTCCTGAAATCTGTTTCCTGCAATTCTGCCTTGCTTTCAATTCCTCTTCGTTGCCTTCCCTCAATATATTTGTGGACGAGAGTTATCATTTATAACTCTGCAGGTTTGTGAATGTCAGTGCCCCTGAGCTCCATTTTTCAACTGTCTTTTTTGGGAGCTGGCCGCAAAAGCACGGGATTGCCTCAGGCCCTATTCTGGTTCCGGGCGGCAGGCTGAGCCTGTGGTTAATTCTTCTTCCTGTTGGGAAAATAGAGTGACCTGTGCCTGTCCCAACACCTAGATCTAGTCTCTCATTGGTTGCCCCTCTTCCCGTTCATCCTCAGGACAAATTGCAACCTGTAGGGAACAGGAGCTTAAAGGTGCTGATTCTCCAAGTAGGGAGATTGCTAGTAAAGTAGCTGGAATGGCGAACCCGAGCACAAGGAGATGAGAAATGAGGTGCGTTTTAGAAACCTTTCAAAATCACATGGTGTACCATCTTCTGGGTTTCTCATGCATGTTTTCGATGTAGGAAGATGCCCTTGAACCTGGAGATTTGGGACCCATGGGATGGGTACCACGCAGTATTACTTTCAAGGGTCTGCGTTTGCTCACGCAACCTCACCCAACCTCTCAGCCCCAAGAGTGTCCACCCTTATGTCTCATCCAGCTGTGGGTCTAGATATGGTCAATCCAGGTTGCATCACAGCCTCTGAACGAATTTTGTAAGAATGTCTCTCTCTTTCACTGTCTTTGTTTTACGGGTTTTTAAAAGTAATTTATTTTTATAATGGGGTTTAGCTGCTTTTCATGGCTCTGTTTATGCGGCTTTACACCCCCTTGACTCACTTCCAGAGAGATATCAATATATAGGTTTTAAGATTCTTACTAGTCACATATATTCTTGTGCGGTGAATAGGGGGTGTTGAGTCCAGTTCACTGAGCAAGGAGTAGGTCTTGTCTATTACATATTGGGTGTACGGAACGGTATCTGAGCGAATTTGAAACCCTTGTTTTATGCATCACCCCTCCTCACCTTTCCCGTTAAGCAGCCATAGTGTGTTTTCTAAACGTGTGACTCTGTTCTGTTTTGTAATTCAGTTCAAGTGTAGCGGTTTTTACATTCATTCTATAAGTGATAGCTTATGATAAGTGTCTTTTTCCGTGTGACTTATTTCACTTAGAATCGCCGTACCTAACTCCACTCATCTTGCTTCTACTAGCCTTATAACATTGATTTCATGTCTGAGTGATATTCCATTGTACATAAGGACCACAACTTCTTTATCCATTTTTCTCTTTCCTGGGATATTTAAGGTGTCATGAAGTGGAGGTTCTTGTCAACAGAGCAGCCCTAAACTTTCGGGTGCCTGTGTCTTGCTGATTTTTAGTTTTTCCAATTTATATGCCCATGAGTGGACGTGCCCTATGCTCCCTAAGCTGTGTTTTTTCGATGTTTCAGGACCCAACGTACACTTCTCCAGAGTGGCTGTTGGCAATTTACATCCCGCCCATCAGTGTAGCAAGGCTGCCATTTCTCCATGGCCTGTCCTGCATTTCTCGTTTTGACACTTTTTGCAGCATGGCCCTTTTCACCGATGGGAAGCGAGACTTCTTTGTAGCGCTGATTTGCCTTTCCAGGTTGCTTGGTTGGCCAAAAAGGGCGTATGCGTTTTTTCCTGAATATATTCAGGAAAAAACGCATACGCCCTTTTTGGCCAAGGGCATCATTGTCGACGTTTTGCCGCTTTTCATGTGCTTTAAAGGCGATTCGTATCTACCTCCTGAAATCTGTTTCCTGCAATTCTGCCTTGCTTTCAATTCCTCTTCGTTGCCTTCCCTCAATATATTTGTGGACGAGAGTTATCATTTATAACTCTGCAGGTTTGTGAATGTCAGTGCCCCTGAGCTCCATTTTTCAACTGTCTTTTTTGGGAGCTGGCCGCAAAAGCACGGGATTGCCTCAGGCCCTATTCTGGTTCCGGGCGGCAGGCTGAGCCTGTGGTTAATTCTTCTTCCTGTTGGGAAAATAGAGTGACCTGTGCCTGTCCCAACACCTAGATCTAGTCTCTCATTGGTTGCCCCTCTTCCCGTTCATCCTCAGGACAAATTGCAACCTGTAGGGAACAGGAGCTTAAAGGTGCTGATTCTCCAAGTAGGGAGATTGCTAGTAAAGTAGCTGGAATGGCGAACCCGAGCACAAGGAGATGAGAAATGAGGTGCGTTTTAGAAACCTTTCAAAATCACATGGTGTACCATCTTCTGGGTTTCTCATGCATGTCTTCGATGTAGGAAGATGCCCTTGAACCTGGAGATTTGGGACCCATGGGATGGGTACCACGCAGTATTACTTTCAAGGGTCTGCGTTTGCTCACGCAACCTCACCCAACCTCTCAGCCCCAAGAGTGTCCACCCTTATGTCTCATCCAGCTGTGGGTCTAGATATGGTCAATCCAGGTTGCATCACAGCCTCTGAACGAATTTTGTAAGAATGTCTCTCTCTTTCACTGTCTTTGTTTTACGGGTTTTTAAAAGTAATTTATTTTTATAATGGGGTTTAGCTGCTTTTCATGGCTCTGTTTATGCGGCTTTACACCCCCTTGACTCACTTCCAGAGAGATATCAATATATAGGTTTTAAGATTCTTACTAGTCACATATATTCTTGTGCGGTGAATAGGGGGTGTTGAGTCCAGTTCACTGAGCAAGGAGTAGGTCTTGTCTATTACATATTGGGTGTACGGAACGGTATCTGAGCGAATTTGAAACCCTTGTTTTATGCATCACCCCACCTCACCTTTCCCGTTAAGCAGCCATAGTGTGTTTTCTAAACGTGTGACTCTGTTCTGTTTTGTAATTCAGTTCAAGTGTAGCGGTTTTTACATTCCCTCTATAAGTGATAGCTTATGATAAGTGTCTTTTTCCGTGTGACTTATTTCACTTAGAATCGCCGTACCTAACTCCACTCATCTTGCTTCTACTAGCCTTATAACATTGATTTCATGTCTGAGTGATATTCCATTGTACATAAGGACCACAACTTCTTTATCCATTTTTCTCTTTCCTGGGATATTTAAGGTGTCATGAAGTGGAGGTTCTTGTCAACAGAGCAGCCCTAAACTTTCGGGTGCCTGTGTCTTGCTGATTTTTAGTTTTTCCAATTTATATGCCCATGAGTGGACGTGCCCTATGCTCCCTAAGCTGTGTTTTTTCGATGTTTCAGGACCCAACGTACACTTCTCCAGAGTGGCTGTTGGCAATTTACATCCCGCCCATCAGTGTAGCAAGGCTGCCATTTCTCCATGGCCTGTCCTGCATTTCTCGTTTTGACACTTTTTGCAGCATGGCCCTTTTCACCGATGGGAAGCGAGACTTCTTTGTAGCGCTGATTTGCCTTTCCAGGTTGCTTGGTTGGCCAAAAAGGGCGTATGCGTTTTTTCCTGAATATATTCAGGAAAAAACGCATACGCCCTTTTTGGCCAAGGGCATCATTGTCGACGTTTTGCCGCTTTTCATGTGCTTTAAAGGCGATTCGTATCTACCTCCTGAAATCTGTTTCCTGCAATTCTGCCTTGCTTTCAATTCCTCTTCGTTGCCTTCCCTCAATATATTTGTGGACGAGAGTTATCATTTATAACTCTGCAGGTTTGTGAATGGCAGTGCCCCTGAGCTCCATTTTTCAACTGCCTTTTTTGGGAGCTGGCCGCAAAAGCACGGGATTGCCTCAGGCCCTATTCTGGTTCCGGGCGGCAGGCTGAGCCTGTGGTTAATTCTTCTTCCTGTTGGGAAAATAGAGTGACCTGTGCCTGTCCCAACACCTAGATCTAGTCTCTCATTGGTTGCCCGTCTTCCCGTTCATCCTCAGGACAAATTGCAACCTGTAGGGAACAGGAGCTTAAAGGTGCTGATTCTCCAAGTAGGGAGATTGCTAGTAAAGTAGCTGGAATGGCGAACCCGAGCACAAGGAGATGAGAAATGAGGTGCGTTTTAGAAACCTTTCAAAATCACATGGTGTACCATCTTCTGGGTTTCTCATGCATGTTTTCGATGTAGGAAGATGCCCTTGAACCTGGAGATTTGGGACCCATGGGATGGGTACCACGCAGTATTACTTTCAAGAGTCTGCGTTTGCTCACGCAACCTCACCCAACCTCTCAGCCCCAAGAGTGTCCACCCTTATGTCTCATCCAGCTGTGGGTCTAGATATGGTCAATCCAGGTTGCATCACAGCCTCTGAACGAATTTTGTAAGAATGTCTCTCTCTTTCACTGTCTTTGTTTTACGGGTTTTTAAAAGTAATTTATTTTTATAATGGGGTTTAGCTGCTTTTCATGGCTCTGTTTATGCGGCTTTACACCCCCTTGACTCACTTCCAGAGAGATATCAATATATAGGTTTTAAGATTCTTACTAGTCACATATATTCTTGTGCGGTGAATAGGGGGTGTTGAGTCCAGTTCACTGAGCAAGGAGTAGGTCTTGTCTATTACATATTGGGTGTACGGAACGGTATCTGAGCGAATTTGAAACCCTTGTTTTATGCATCACCCCACCTCACCTTTCCCGTTAAGCAGCCATAGTGTGTTTTCTAAACGTGTGACTCTGTTCTCTTTTGTAATTCAGTTCAAGTGTAGCGGTTTTTACATTCCCTCTATAAGTGATAGCTTATGATAAGTGTCTTTTTCTGTGTGACTTATTTCACTTAGAATCGTCGTAGCTAACTCCACTCATCTTGCTTCTACTAGCCTTATAACATTGATTTCATGTCTGAGTGATATTCCATTGTACATAAGGACCACAACTTCTTTATCCATTTTTCTCTTTCCTGGGATATTTAAGGTGTCATGAAGTGGAGGTTCTTGTCAACAGAGCAGCCCTAAACTTTCGGGTGCCTGTGTCTTGCTGATTTTTAGTTTTTCCAATTTATATGCCCATGAGTGGACGTGCCCTATGCTCCCTAAGCTGTGTTTTTTCGATGTTTCAGGACCCAACGTACACTTCTCCAGAGTGGCTGTTGGCAATTTACATCCCGCCCATCAGTGTAGCAAGGCTGCCATTTCTCCATGGCCTGTCCTGCATTTCTCGTTTTGACACTTTTTGCAGCATGGCCCTTTTCACCGATGGGAAGCGAGACTTCTTTATAGCGCTGATTTGCCTTTCCAGGTTGCTTGGTTGGCCAAAAAGGGCGTATGCGTTTTTTCCTGAATATATTCAGGAAAAAACGCATACGCACTTTTTGGCCAAGGGCATCATTGTCGACGTTTTGCCGCTTTTCATGTGCTTTAAAGGCGATTCGTATCTACCTCCTGAAATCTGTTTCCTGCAATTCTGCCTTGCTTTCAATTCCTCTTCGTTGCCTTCCCTCAATATATTTGTGGACGAGAGTTATCATTTATAACTCTGCAGGTTTGTGAATGGCAGTGCCCCTGAGCTCCATTTTTCAACTGTCTTTTTTGGGAGCTGGCCGCAAAAGCACGGGATTGCCTCAGGCCCTATTCTGGTTCCGGGCGGCAGGCTGAGCCTGTGGTTAATTCTTCTTCCTGTTGGGAAAATAGAGTGACCTGTGCCTGTCCCAACACCTAGATCTAGTCTCTCATTGGTTGCCCCTCTTCCCGTTCATCCTCAGGACAAATTGCAACCTGTAGGGAACAGGAGCTTAAAGGTGCTGATTCTCCAAGTAGGGAGATTGCTAGTAAAGTAGCTGGAATGGCGAACCCGAGCACAAGGAGATGAGAAATGAGGTGCGTTTTAGAAACCTTTCAAAATCACATGGTGTACCATCTTCTGGGTTTCTCATGCATGTTTTCGATGTAGGAAGATGCCCTTGAACCTGGAGATTTGGGACCCATGGGATGGGTACCACGCAGTATTACTTTCAAGGGTCTGCGTTTGCTCACGCAACCTCACCCAACCTCTCAGCCCCAAGAGTGTCCACCCTTATGTCTCATCCAGCTGTGGGTCTAGATATGGTCAATCCAGGTTGCATCACAGCCTCTGAACGAATTTTGTAAGAATGTCTCTCTCTTTCACTGTCTTTGTTTTACGGGTTTTTAAAAGTAATTTATTTTTATAATGGGGTTTAGCTGCTTTTCATGGCTCTGTTTATGCGGCTTTACACCCCCTTGACTCACTTCCAGAGAGATATCAATATATAGGTTTTAAGATTCTCACTAGTCACATATATTCTTGTGCGGTGAATAGGGGGTGTTGAGTCCAGTTCACTGAGCAAGGAGTAGGTCTTGTCTATTACATATTGGGTGTACGGAACGGTATCTGAGCGAATTTGAAACCCTTGTTTTATGCATCACCCCACCTCACCTTTCCCGTTAAGCAGCCATAGTGTGTTTTCTAAACGTGTGACTCTGTTCTGTTTTGTAATTCAGTTCAAGTGTAGCGGTTTTTACATTCCCTGTATAAGTGATAGCTTATGATAAGTGTCTTTTTCCGTGTGACTTATTTCACTTAGAATCGCCGTACCTAACTCCACTCATCTTGCTTCTACTAGCCTTATAACATTGATTTCATGTCTGAGTGATATTCCATTGTACATAAGGACCACAACTTCTTTATCCATTTTTCTCTTTCCTGGGATATTTAAGGTGTCATGAAGTGGAGGTTCTTGTCAACAGAGCAGCCCTAAACTTTCGGGTGCCTGTGTCTTGCTGATTTTTAGTTTTTCCAATTTATATGCCCATGAGTGGACGTGCCCTATGCTCCCTAAGCTGTGTTTTTTCGATGTTTCAGGACACAACGTACACTTCTCCAGAGTGGCTGTTGGCAATTTACATCCCGCCCATCAGTGTAGCAAGGCTGCCATTTCTCCATGGCCTGTCCTGCATTTCTCGTTTTGACACTTTTTGCAGCATGGCCCTTTTCACCGATGGGAAGCGAGACTTCTTTGTAGCGCTGATTTGCCTTTCCAGGTTGCTTGGTTGGCCAAAAAGGGCGTATGCGTTTTTTCCTGAATATATTCAGGAAAAAACGCATACGCCCTTTTTGGCCAAGGGCATCATTGTCGACGTTTTGCCGCTTTTCATGTGCTTTAAAGGCGATTCGTATCTACCTCCTGAAATCTGTTTCCTGCAATTCTGCCTTGCTTTCAATTCCTCTTCGTTGCCTTCCCTCAATATATTTGTGGACGAGAGTTATCATTTATAACTCTGCAGGTTTGTGAATGTCAGTGCCCCTGAGCTCCATTTTTCAACTGTCTTTTTTGGGAGCTGGCCGCAAAAGCACGGGATTGCCTCAGGCCCTATTCTGGTTCCGGGCGGCAGGCTGAGCCTGTGGTTAATTCTTCTTCCTGTTGGGAAAATAGAGTGACCTGTGCCTGTCCCAACACCTAGATCTAGTCTCTCATTGGTTGCCCCTCTTCCCGTTCATCCTCAGGACAAATTGCAACCTGTAGGGAACAGGAGCTTAAAGGTGCTGATTCTCCAAGTAGGGAGATTGCTAGTAAAGTAGCTGGAATGGCGAACCCGAGCACAAGGAGATGAGAAATGAGGTGCGTTTTAGAAACCTTTCAAAATCACATGGTGTACCATCTTCTGGGTTTCTCATGCATGTCTTCGATGTAGGAAGATGCCCTTGAACCTGGAGATTTGGGACCCATGGGATGGGTACCACGCAGTATTACTTTCAAGGGTCTGCGTTTGCTCACGCAACCTCACCCAACCTCTCAGCCCCAAGAGTGTCCACCCTTATGTCTCATCCAGCTGTGGGTCTAGATATGGTCAATCCAGGTTGCATCACAGCCTCTGAACGAATTTTGTAAGAATGTCTCTCTCTTTCACTGTCTTTGTTTTACGGGTTTTTAAAAGTAATTTATTTTTATAATGGGGTTTAGCTGCTTTTCATGGCTCTGTTTATGCGGCTTTACACCCCCTTGACTCACTTCCAGAGAGATATCAATATATAGGTTTTAAGATTCTTACTAGTCACATATATTCTTGTGCGGTGAATAGGGGGTGTTGAGTCCAGTTCACTGAGCAAGGAGTAGGTCTTGTCTATTACATATTGGGTGTACGGAACGGTATCTGAGCGAATTTGAAACCCTTGTTTTATGCATCACCCCACCTCACCTTTCCCGTTAAGCAGCCATAGTGTGTTTTCTAAACGTGTGACTCTGTTCTGTTTTGTAATTCAGTTCAAGTGTAGCGGTTTTTACATTCCCTCTATAAGTGATAGCTTATGATAAGTGTCTTTTTCCGTGTGACTTATTTCACTTAGAATCGCCGTACCTAACTCCACTCATCTTGCTTCTACTAGCCTTATAACATTGATTTCATGTCTGAGTGATATTCCATTGTACATAAGGACCACAACTTCTTTATCCATTTTTCTCTTTCCTGGGATATTTAAGGTGTCATGAAGTGGAGGTTCTTGTCAACAGAGCAGCCCTAAACTTTCGGGTGCCTGTGTCTTGCTGATTTTTAGTTTTTCCAATTTATATGCCCATGAGTGGACGTGCCCTATGCTCCCTAAGCTGTGTTTTTTCGATGTTTCAGGACCCAACGTACACTTCTCCAGAGTGGCTGTTGGCAATTTACATCCCGCCCATCAGTGTAGCAAGGCTGCCATTTCTCCATGGCCTGTCCTGCATTTCTCGTTTTGACACTTTTTGCAGCATGGCCCTTTTCACCGATGGGAAGCGAGACTTCTTTGTAGCGCTGATTTGCCTTTCCAGGTTGCTTGGTTGGCCAAAAAGGGCGTATGCGTTTTTTCCTGAATATATTCAGGAAAAAACGCATACGCCCTTTTTGGCCAAGGGCATCATTGTCGACGTTTTGCCGCTTTTCATGTGCTTTAAAGGCGATTCGTATCTACCTCCTGAAATCTGTTTCCTGCAATTCTGCCTTGCTTTCAATTCCTCTTCGTTGCCTTCCCTCAATATATTTGTGGACGAGAGTTATCATTTATAACTCTGCAGGTTTGTGAATGGCAGTGCCCCTGAGCTCCATTTTTCAACTGCCTTTTTTGGGAGCTGGCCGCAAAAGCACGGGATTGCCTCAGGCCCTATTCTGGTTCCGGGCGGCAGGCTGAGCCTGTGGTTAATTCTTCTTCCTGTTGGGAAAATAGAGTGACCTGTGCCTGTCCCAACACCTAGATCTAGTCTCTCATTGGTTGCCCGTCTTCCCGTTCATCCTCAGGACAAATTGCAACCTGTAGGGAACAGGAGCTTAAAGGTGCTGATTCTCCAAGTAGGGAGATTGCTAGTAAAGTAGCTGGAATGGCGAACCCGAGCACAAGGAGATGAGAAATGAGGTGCGTTTTAGAAACCTTTCAAAATCACATGGTGTACCATCTTCTGGGTTTCTCATGCATGTTTTCGATGTAGGAAGATGCCCTTGAACCTGGAGATTTGGGACCCATGGGATGGGTACCACGCAGTATTACTTTCAAGAGTCTGCGTTTGCTCACGCAACCTCACCCAACCTCTCAGCCCCAAGAGTGTCCACCCTTATGTCTCATCCAGCTGTGGGTCTAGATATGGTCAATCCAGGTTGCATCACAGCCTCTGAACGAATTTTGTAAGAATGTCTCTCTCTTTCACTGTCTTTGTTTTACGGGTTTTTAAAAGTAATTTATTTTTATAATGGGGTTTAGCTGCTTTTCATGGCTCTGTTTATGCGGCTTTACACCCCCTTGACTCACTTCCAGAGAGATATCAATATATAGGTTTTAAGATTCTTACTAGTCACATATATTCTTGTGCGGTGAATAGGGGGTGTTGAGTCCAGTTCACTGAGCAAGGAGTAGGTCTTGTCTATTACATATTGGGTGTACGGAACGGTATCTGAGCGAATTTGAAACCCTTGTTTTATGCATCACCCCACCTCACCTTTCCCGTTAAGCAGCCATAGTGTGTTTTCTAAACGTGTGACTCTGTTCTCTTTTGTAATTCAGTTCAAGTGTAGCGGTTTTTACATTCCCTCTATAAGTGATAGCTTATGATAAGTGTCTTTTTCTGTGTGACTTATTTCACTTAGAATCGTCGTAGCTAACTCCACTCATCTTGCTTCTACTAGCCTTATAACATTGATTTCATGTCTGAGTGATATTCCATTGTACATAAGGACCACAACTTCTTTATCCATTTTTCTCTTTCCTGGGATATTTAAGGTGTCATGAAGTGGAGGTTCTTGTCAACAGAGCAGCCCTAAACTTTCGGGTGCCTGTGTCTTGCTGATTTTTAGTTTTTCCAATTTATATGCCCATGAGTGGACGTGCCCTATGCTCCCTAAGCTGTGTTTTTTCGATGTTTCAGGACCCAACGTACACTTCTCCAGAGTGGCTGTTGGCAATTTACATCCCGCCCATCAGTGTAGCAAGGCTGCCATTTCTCCATGGCCTGTCCTGCATTTCTCGTTTTGACACTTTTTGCAGCATGGCCCTTTTCACCGATGGGAAGCGAGACTTCTTTATAGCGCTGATTTGCCTTTCCAGGTTGCTTGGTTGGCCAAAAAGGGCGTATGCGTTTTTTCCTGAATATATTCAGGAAAAAACGCATACGCACTTTTTGGCCAAGGGCATCATTGTCGACGTTTTGCCGCTTTTCATGTGCTTTAAAGGCGATTCGTATCTACCTCCTGAAATCTGTTTCCTGCAATTCTGCCTTGCTTTCAATTCCTCTTCGTTGCCTTCCCTCAATATATTTGTGGACGAGAGTTATCATTTATAACTCTGCAGGTTTGTGAATGGCAGTGCCCCTGAGCTCCATTTTTCAACTGTCTTTTTTGGGAGCTGGCCGCAAAAGCACGGGATTGCCTCAGGCCCTATTCTGGTTCCGGGCGGCAGGCTGAGCCTGTGGTTAATTCTTCTTCCTGTTGGGAAAATAGAGTGACCTGTGCCTGTCCCAACACCTAGATCTAGTCTCTCATTGGTTGCCCCTCTTCCCGTTCATCCTCAGGACAAATTGCAACCTGTAGGGAACAGGAGCTTAAAGGTGCTGATTCTCCAAGTAGGGAGATTGCTAGTAAAGTAGCTGGAATGGCGAACCCGAGCACAAGGAGATGAGAAATGAGGTGCGTTTTAGAAACCTTTCAAAATCACATGGTGTACCATCTTCTGGGTTTCTCATGCATGTTTTCGATGTAGGAAGATGCCCTTGAACCTGGAGATTTGGGACCCATGGGATGGGTACCACGCAGTATTACTTTCAAGGGTCTGCGTTTGCTCACGCAACCTCACCCAACCTCTCAGCCCCAAGAGTGTCCACCCTTATGTCTCATCCAGCTGTGGGTCTAGATATGGTCAATCCAGGTTGCATCACAGCCTCTGAACGAATTTTGTAAGAATGTCTCTCTCTTTCACTGTCTTTGTTTTACGGGTTTTTAAAAGTAATTTATTTTTATAATGGGGTTTAGCTGCTTTTCATGGCTCTGTTTATGCGGCTTTACACCCCCTTGACTCACTTCCAGAGAGATATCAATATATAGGTTTTAAGATTCTCACTAGTCACATATATTCTTGTGCGGTGAATAGGGGGTGTTGAGTCCAGTTCACTGAGCAAGGAGTAGGTCTTGTCTATTACATATTGGGTGTACGGAACGGTATCTGAGCGAATTTGAAACCCTTGTTTTATGCATCACCCCACCTCACCTTTCCCGTTAAGCAGCCATAGTGTGTTTTCTAAACGTGTGACTCTGTTCTGTTTTGTAATTCAGTTCAAGTGTAGCGGTTTTTACATTCCCTGTATAAGTGATAGCTTATGATAAGTGTCTTTTTCCGTGTGACTTATTTCACTTAGAATCGCCGTACCTAACTCCACTCATCTTGCTTCTACTAGCCTTATAACATTGATTTCATGTCTGAGTGATATTCCATTGTACATAAGGACCACAACTTCTTTATCCATTTTTCTCTTTCCTGGGATATTTAAGGTGTCATGAAGTGGAGGTTCTTGTCAACAGAGCAGCCCTAAACTTTCGGGTGCCTGTGTCTTGCTGATTTTTAGTTTTTCCAATTTATATGCCCATGAGTGGACGTGCCCTATGCTCCCTAAGCTGTGTTTTTTCGATGTTTCAGGACACAACGTACACTTCTCCAGAGTGGCTGTTGGCAATTTACATCCCGCCCATCAGTGTAGCAAGGCTGCCATTTCTCCATGGCCTGTCCTGCATTTCTCGTTTTGACACTTTTTGCAGCATGGCCCTTTTCACCGATGGGAAGCGAGACTTCTTTGTAGCGCTGATTTGCCTTTCCAGGTTGCTTGGTTGGCCAAAAAGGGCGTATGCGTTTTTTCCTGAATATATTCAGGAAAAAACGCATACGCACTTTTTGGCCAAGGGCATCATTGTCGACGTTTTGCCGCTTTTCATGTGCTTTAAAGGCGATTCGTATCTACCTCCTGAAATCTGTTTCCTGCAATTCTGCCTTGCTTTCAATTCCTCTTCGTTGCCTTCCCTCAATATATTTGTGGACGAGAGTTATCATTTATAACTCTGCAGGTTTGTGAATGGCAGTGCCCCTGAGCTCCATTTTTCAACTGCCTTTTTTGGGAGCTGGCCGCAAAAGCACGGGATTGCCTCAGGCCCTATTCTGGTTCCGGGCGGCAGGCTGAGCCTGTGGTTAATTCTTCTTCCTGTTGGGAAAATAGAGTGACCTGTGCCTGTCCCAACACCTAGATCTAGTCTCTCATTGGTTGCCCGTCTTCCCGTTCATCCTCAGGACAAATTGCAACCTGTAGGGAACAGGAGCTTAAAGGTGCTGATTCTCCAAGTAGGGAGATTGCTAGTAAAGTAGCTGGAATGGCGAACCCGAGCACAAGGAGATGAGAAATGAGGTGCGTTTTAGAAACCTTTCAAAATCACATGGTGTACCATCTTCTGGGTTTCTCATGCATGTTTTCGATGTAGGAAGATGCCCTTGAACCTGGAGATTTGGGACCCATGGGATGGGTACCACGCAGTATTACTTTCAAGAGTCTGCGTTTGCTCACGCAACCTCACCCAACCTCTCAGCCCCAAGAGTGTCCACCCTTATGTCTCATCCAGCTGTGGGTCTAGATATGGTCAATCCAGGTTGCATCACAGCCTCTGAACGAATTTTGTAAGAATGTCTCTCTCTTTCACTGTCTTTGTTTTACGGGTTTTTAAAAGTAATTTATTTTTATAATGGGGTTTAGCTGCTTTTCATGGCTCTGTTTATGCGGCTTTACACCCCCTTGACTCACTTCCAGAGAGATATCAATATATAGGTTTTAAGATTCTTACTAGTCACATATATTCTTGTGCGGTGAATAGGGGGTGTTGAGTCCAGTTCACTGAGCAAGGAGTAGGTCTTGTCTATTACATATTGGGTGTACGGAACGGTATCTGAGCGAATTTGAAACCCTTGTTTTATGCATCACCCCACCTCACCTTTCCCGTTAAGCAGCCATAGTGTGTTTTCTAAACTTGTGACTCTGTTCTCTTTTGTAATTCAGTTCAAGTGTAGCGGTTTTTACATTCCCTCTATAAGTGATAGCTTATGATAAGTGTCTTTTTCTGTGTGACTTATTTCACTTAGAATCGTCGTAGCTAACTCCACTCATCTTGCTTCTACTAGCCTTATAACATTGATTTCATGTCTGAGTGATATTCCATTGTACATAAGGACCACAACTTCTTTATCCATTTTTCTCTTTCCTGGGATATTTAAGGTGTCATGAAGTGGAGGTTCTTGTCAACAGAGCAGCCCTAAACTTTCGGGTGCCTGTGTCTTGCTGATTTTTAGTTTTTCCAATTTATATGCCCATGAGTGGACGTGCCCTATGCTCCCTAAGCTGTGTTTTTTCGATGTTTCAGGACCCAACGTACACTTCTCCAGAGTGGCTGTTGGCAATTTACATCCCGCCCATCAGTGTAGCAAGGCTGCCATTTCTCCATGGCCTGTCCTGCATTTCTCGTTTTGACACTTTTTGCAGCATGGCCCTTTTCACCGATGGGAAGCGAGACTTCTTTATAGCGCTGATTTGCCTTTCCAGGTTGCTTGGTTGGCCAAAAAGGGCGTATGCGTTTTTTCCTGAATATATTCAGGAAAAAACGCATACGCACTTTTTGGCCAAGGGCATCATTGTCGACGTTTTGCCGCTTTTCATGTGCTTTAAAGGCGATTCGTATCTACCTCCTGAAATCTGTTTCCTGCAATTCTGCCTTGCTTTCAATTCCTCTTCGTTGCCTTCCCTCAATATATTTGTGGACGAGAGTTATCATTTATAACTCTGCAGGTTTGTGAATGGCAGTGCCCCTGAGCTCCATTTTTCAACTGTCTTTTTTGGGAGCTGGCCGCAAAAGCACGGGATTGCCTCAGGCCCTATTCTGGTTCCGGGCGGCAGGCTGAGCCTGTGGTTAATTCTTCTTCCTGTTGGGAAAATAGAGTGACCTGTGCCTGTCCCAACACCTAGATCTAGTCTCTCATTGGTTGCCCCTCTTCCCGTTCATCCTCAGGACAAATTGCAACCTGTAGGGAACAGGAGCTTAAAGGTGCTGATTCTCCAAGTAGGGAGATTGCTAGTAAAGTAGCTGGAATGGCGAACCCGAGCACAAGGAGATGAGAAATGAGGTGCGTTTTAGAAACCTTTCAAAATCACATGGTGTACCATCTTCTGGGTTTCTCATGCATGTTTTCGATGTAGGAAGATGCCCTTGAACCTGGAGATTTGGGACCCATGGGATGGGTACCACGCAGTATTACTTTCAAGGGTCTGCGTTTGCTCACGCAACCTCACCCAACCTCTCAGCCCCAAGAGTGTCCACCCTTATGTCTCATCCAGCTGTGGGTCTAGATATGGTCAATCCAGGTTGCATCACAGCCTCTGAACGAATTTTGTAAGAATGTCTCTCTCTTTCACTGTCTTTGTTTTACGGGTTTTTAAAAGTAATTTATTTTTATAATGGGGTTTAGCTGCTTTTCATGGCTCTGTTTATGCGGCTTTACACCCCCTTGACTCACTTCCAGAGAGATATCAATATATAGGTTTTAAGATTCTTACTAGTCACATATATTCTTGTGCGGTGAATAGGGGGTGTTGAGTCCAGTTCACTGAGCAAGGAGTAGGTCTTGTCTATTACATATTGGGTGTACGGAACGGTATCTGAGCGAATTTGAAACCCTTGTTTTATGCATCACCCCACCTCACCTTTCCCGTTAAGCAGCCATAGTGTGTTTTCTAAACGTGTGACTCTGTTCTGTTTTGTAATTCAGTTCAAGTGTAGCGGTTTTTACATTCCCTGCATAAGTGATAGCTTATGATAAGTGTCTTTTTCCGTGTGACTTATTTCACTTAGAATCGCCGTACCTAACTCCACTCATCTTGCTTCTACTAGCCTTATAACATTGATTTCATGTCTGAGTGATATTCCATTGTACATAAGGACCACAACTTCTTTATCCATTTTTCTCTTTCCTGGGATATTTAAGGTGTCATGAAGTGGAGGTTCTTGTCAACAGAGCAGCCCTAAACTTTCGGGTGCCTGTGTCTTGCTGATTTTTAGTTTTTCCAATTTATATGCCCATGAGTGGACGTGCCCTATGCTCCCTAAGCTGTGTTTTTTCGATGTTTCAGGACACAACGTACACTTCTCCAGAGTGGCTGTTGGCAATTTACATCCCGCCCATCAGTGTAGCAAGGCTGCCATTTCTCCATGGCCTGTCCTGCATTTCTCGTTTTGACACTTTTTGCAGCATGGCCCTTTTCACCGATGGGAAGCGAGACTTCTTTGTAGCGCTGATTTGCCTTTCCAGGTTGCTTGGTTGGCCAAAAAGGGCGTATGCGTTTTTTCCTGAATATATTCAGGAAAAAACGCATACGCCCTTTTTGGCCAAGGGCATCATTGTCGACGTTTTGCCGCTTTTCATGTGCTTTAAAGGCGATTCGTATCTACCTCCTGAAATCTGTTTCCTGCAATTCTGCCTTGCTTTCAATTCCTCTTCGTTGCCTTCCCTCAATATATTTGTGGACGAGAGTTATCATTTATAACTCTGCAGGTTTGTGAATGGCAGTGCGCCTGAGCTCCATTTTTCAACTGTCTTTTTTGGGAGCTGGCCGCAAAAGCACGGGATTGCCTCAGGCCCTATTCTGGTTCCGGGCGGCAGGCTGAGCCTGTGGTTAATTCTTCTTCCTGTTGGGAAAATAGAGTGACCTGTGCCTGTCCCAACACCTAGATCTAGTCTCTCATTGGTTGCCCCTCTTCCCGTTCATCCTCAGGACAAATTGCAACCTGTAGGGAACAGGAGCTTAAAGGTGCTGATTCTCCAAGTAGGGAGACTGCTAGTAAAGTAGCTGGAAAGGCGAACCCGAGCACAAGGAGATGAGAAATGAGGCGCGTTTTAGAAACCTTTCAAAATCACACGGTGTACCATCTTCTGGGTTTCTCATGCATGTTTTCGATGTAGGAAGATGCCCTTGAACCTGGAGTTTTGGGACCCATGGGATGGATACCACGCAGTATTACTTTAAAGAGTCTGCGTTTGCTCACGCAACCTCACCCAACCTCTCAGCCCCAAGAGTGTCCACCCTTATGTCTCATCCAGCTGTGGGTCTAGATATGGTCAATCCAGGTTGCATCACAGCCTCTGAATGAATTTTGTAAGAATGTCTCTCTCTTTCACTGTCTTTGTTTTACGGGTTTTTAAAAGTAATTTATTTTTATAATGGGGTTTAGCTGCTTTTCATGGCTCTGTTTATGCGGCTTTACACCCCCTTGACTCACTTCCAGAGAGATATCAATATATAGGTTTTAAGATTCTTACTAGTCACATATATTCTTGAGCGGTGAATAGGGGGTGTTGAGTCCAGTTCACTGAGCAAGGAGTAGGTCTTGTCTATTACATATTGGGTGTATGGAATGGTATCTGAGCGAATTTGAAACCCTTGTTTTATGCATCACCCCACTTCACCTTTCCCGTTAAGCAGCCATAGTGTGTTTTCTAAACGTGTGACTCTGTTCTCTTTTGTAATTCAGTTCAAGTGTAGCGGTTTTTACATTCCCTCTATAAGTGATAGCTTATGATAAGTGTCTTTTTCTGTGTGACTTATTTCACTTAGAATCGTCGTAGCTAACTCCACTCATCTTGCTTCTACTAGCCTTATAACATTGATTTCATGTCTGAGTGATATTCCATTGTACATAAGGAGCACAACTTCTTTATCCATTTTTCTCTTTCCTGGGATATTTAAGGTGTCATGAAGTGGAGGTTCTTGTCAACAGAGCAGCCCTAAACTTTCGGGTGCCTGTGTCTTGCTGATTTTTAGTTTTTCCAATTTATATGCCCATGAGTGGACGTGCCCTATGCTCCCTAAGCTGTGTTTTTTCGATGTTTCAGGACACAACGTACACTTCTCCAGAGTGGCTGTTGGCAATTTACATCCCGCCCATCAGTGTAGCAAGGCTGCCATTTCTCCATGGCCTGTCCTGCATTTCTCGTTTTGACACTTTTTGCAGCATGGCCCTTTTCACCGATGGGAAGCGAGACTTCTTTGTAGCGCTGATTTGCCTTTCCAGGTTGCTTGGTTGGCCAAAAAGGGCGTATGCGTTTTTTCCTGAATATATTCAGGAAAAAACGCATACGCCCTTTTTGGCCAAGGGCATCATTGTCGACGTTTTGCCGCTTTTCATGTGCTATAAAGGCGATTCGTATCTACCTCCTGAAATCTGTTTCCTGCAATTCTGCCTTGCTTTCAATTCCTCTTCGTTGCCTTCCCTCAATATATTTGTGGACGAGAGTTATCATTTATAACTCTGCAGGTTTGTGAATGGCAGTGCCCCTGAGCTCCATTTTTCAACTGTCTTTTTTGGGAGCTGGCCGCAAAAGCACGGGATTGCCTCAGGCCCTATTCTGGTTCCGGGCGGCAGGCTGAGCCTGTGGTTAATTCTTCTTCCTGTTGGGAAAATAGAGTGACCTGTGCCTGTCCCAACACCTAGATCTAGTCTCTCATTGGTTGCCCGTCTTCCCGTTCATCCTCAGGACAAATTGCAACCTGTAGGGAACAGGAGCTTAAAGGTGCTGATTCTCCAAGTAGGGAGATTGCTAGTAAAGTAGCTGGAATGGCGAACCCGAGCACAAGGAGATGAGAAATGAGGTGCGTTTTAGAAACCTTTCAAAATCACATGGTGTACCATCTTCTGGGTTTCTCATGCATGTTTTCGATGTAGGAAGATGCCCTTGAACCTGGAGATTTTGGACCCATGGGATGGGTACCACGCAGTATTACTTTCAAGGGTCTGTGTTTGCTCACGCAACCTCACCCAACCTCTCAGCCCCAAGAGTGTCCACCCTTATGTCTCATCCAGCTGTGGGTCTAGATATGGTCAATCCAGGTTGCATCACAGCCTCTGAACGAGTTTTGTAAGAATGTCTCTCTCTTTCACTGTCTTTGTTTTACGGGTTTTTAAAAGTAATTTATTTTTATAATGGGGTTTAGCTGCTTTTCATGGCTCTGATTATGCGGCTTTACACCCCCTTGACTCACTTCCAGAGAGATATCAATATATAGGTTTTAAGATTCTTACTAGTCACATATATTCTTGTGCGGTGAATAGGGGGTGTTGAGTCCAGTTCACTGAGCAAGGAGTAGGTCTTGTCTAATACATATTGGGTGTATGGAACGGTATCTGAGCGAATTTGAAACCCTTGTTTTATGCATCACCCCACCTCACCTTTCCCGTTAAGAAGCCATAGTGTGTTTTCTAAACGTGTGACTCTGTTCTGTTTTGTAATTCAGTTCAAGTGTAGCGGTTTTTACATTCCCTCTATAAGTGATAGCTTATGATAAGTGTCTTTTTCCGTGTGACTTATTTCACTTAGAATCGCCGTACCTAACTCCACTCATCTTGCTTCTACTAGCCTTATAACATTGATTTCATGTCTGAGTGATATTCCATTGTACATAAGGACCACAACTTCTTTATCCATTTTTCTCTTTCCTGGGATATTTAAGGTGTCATGAAGTGGAGGTTCTTGTCAACAGAGCAGCCCTAAACTTTCGGGTGCCTGTGTCTTGCTGATTTTTAGTTTTTCCAATTTATATGCCCATGAGTGGACGTGCCCTATGCTCCCTAAGCTGTTTTTTTTCGATGTTTCAGGACCCAACGTACACTTCTCCAGAGTGGCTGTTGGCAATTTACATCCCGCCCATCAGTGTAGCAAGGCTGCCATTTCTCCATGGCCTGTCCTGCATTTCTCGTTTTGACACTTTTTGCAGCATGGCCCTTTTCACCGATGGGAAGCGAGACTTCTTTGTAGCGCTGATTTGCCTTTCCAGGTTGCTTGGTTGGCCAAAAAGGGCGTATGCGTTTTTTCCTGAATATATTCAGGAAAAAACGCATACGCCCTTTTTGGCCAAGGGCATCATTGTCGACGTTTTGCCGCTTTTCATGTGCTTTAAAGGCGATTCGTATCTACCTCCTGAAATCTGTTTCCTGCAATTCTGCCTTGCTTTCAATTCCTCTTCGTTGCCTTCCCTCAATATATTTGTGGACGAGAGTTATCATTTATAACTCTGCAGGTTTGTGAATGGCAGTGCCCCTGAGCTCCATTTTTCAACTGTCTTTTTTGGGAGCTGGCAGCAAAAGCACGGGATTGCCTCAGGCCTTATTCTGGTTCCGGGCGGCAGGCTGAGCCTGTGGTTAATTCTTCTTCCTGTTGGGAAAATAGAGTGACCTGTGCCTGTCCCAACACCTAGATCTAGTCTCTCATTGGTTGCCCCTCTTCCCGTTCATCCTCAGGACAAATTGCAACCTGTAGGGAACAGGAGCTTAAAGGTGCTGATTCTCCAAGTAGGGAGATTGCTAGTAAAGTAGCTGGAATGGCGAACCCGAGCACAAGGAGATGAGAAATGAGGTGCGTTTTAGAAACCTTTCAAAATCACATGGTGTACCATCTTCTGGGTTTCTCATGCATGTTTTCGATGTAGGAAGATGCCCTTGAACCTGGAGATTTGGGACCCATGGGATGGGTACCACGCAGTATTACTTTCAAGGGTCTGCGTTTGCTCACGCAACCTCACCCAACCTCTCAGCCCCAAGAGTGTCCACCCTTATGTCTCATCCAGCTGTGGGTCTAGATATGGTCAATCCAGGTTGCATCACAGCCTCTGAACGAATTTTGTAAGAATGTCTCTCTCTTTCACTGTCTTTGTTTTACGGGTTTTTAAAAGTAATTTATTTTTATAATGGTGTTTAGCTGCTTTTCATGGCTCTGTTTATGCGGCTTTACACCCCCTTGACTCACTTCCAGAGAGATATCAATATATAGGTTTTAAGATTCTTACTAGTCACATATATTCTTGTGCGGTGAATAGGGGGTGTTGAGTCCAGTTCACTGAGCAAGGAGTAGGTCTTGTCTATTACATATTGGGTGTACGGAACGGTATCTGAGCGAATTTGAAACCCTTGTTTTATGCATCACCCCACCTCACCTTTCCCGTTAAGCAGCCATAGTGTGTTTTCTAAACGTGTGACTCTGTTCTGTTTTGTAATTCAGTTCAAGTGTAGCGGTTTTTACATTCCCTCTATAAGTGATAGCTTATGATAAGTGTCTTTTTCCGTGTGACTTATTTCACTTAGAATCGCCGTACCTAACTCCACTCATCTTGCTTCTACTAGCCTTATAACATTGATTTCATGTCTGAGTGATATTCCATTGTACATAAGGACCACAACTTCTTTATCCATTTTTCTCTTTCCTGGGATATTTAAGGTGTCATGAAGTGGAGGTTCTTGTCAACAGAGCAGCCCTAAACTTTCGGGTGCCTGTGTCTTGCTGATTTTTAGTTTTTCCAATTTATATGCCCATGAGTGGACGTGCCCTATGCTCCCTAAGCTGTGTTTTTTCGATGTTTCAGGACCCAACGTACACTTCTCCAGAGTGGCTGTTGGCAATTTACATCCCGCCCATTAGTGTAGCAAGGCTGCCATTTCTCCATGGCCTGTCCTGCATTTCTCGTTTTGACACTTTTTGCAGCATGGCCCTTTTCACCGATGGGAAGCGAGACTTCTTTGTAGCGCTGATTTGCCTTTCCAGGTTGCTTGGTTGGCCAAAAAGGGCGTATGCGTTTTTTCCTGAATATATTCAGGAAAAAACGCATACGCCCTTTTTGGCCAAGGGCATCATTGTCGACGTTTTGCCGCTTTTCATGTGCTTTAAAGGCGATTCGTATCTACCTCTTGAAATCTGTTTCCTGCAATTCTGCCTTGCTTTCAATTCCTCTTCGTTGCCTTCCCTCAATATATTTGTGGACGAGAGTTATCATTTATAACTCTGCAGGTTTGTGAATGTCAGTGCCCCTGAGCTCCATTTTTCAACTGTCTTTTTTGGGAGCTGGCCGCAAAAGCACGGGATTGCCTCAGGCCCTATTCTGGTTCCGGGCGGCAGGCTGAGCCTGTGGTTAATTCTTCTTCCTGTTGGGAAAATAGAGTGACCTGTGCCTGTCCCAACACCTAGATCTAGTCTCTCATTGGTTGCCCCTCTTCCCGTTCATCCTCAGGACAAATTGCAACCTGTAGGGAACAGGAGCTTAAAGGTGCTGATTCTCCAAGTAGGGAGATTGCTAGTAAAGTAGCTGGAATGGCGAACCCGAGCACAAGGAGATGAGAAATGAGGTGCGTTTTAGAAACCTTTCAAAATCACATGGTGTACCATCTTCTGGGTTTCTCATGCATGTTTTCGATGTAGGAAGATGCCCTTGAACCTGGAGATTTGGGACCCATGGGATGGGTACCACGCAGTATTACTTTCAAGGGTCTGCGTTTGCTCACGCAACCTCACCCAACCTCTCAGCCCCAAGAGTGTCCACCCTTATGTCTCATCCAGCTGTGGGTCTAGATATGGTCAATCCAGGTTGCATCACATTCTCTGAACGAATTTTGTAAGAATGTCTCTCTCTTTCACTGTCTTTGTTTTACGGGTTTTTAAAAGTAATTTATTTTTATAATGGGGTTTAGCTGCTTTTCATGGCTCTGTTTATGCGGCTTTACACCCCCTTGACTCACTTCCAGAGAGATATCAATATATAGGTTTTAAGATTCTTACTAGTCACATATATTCTTGTGCGGTGAATAGGGGGTGTTGAGTCCAGTTCACTGAGCAAGGAGTAGGTCTTGTCTATTACATATTGGGTGTACGGAACGGTATCTGAGCGAATTTGAAACCCTTGTTTTATGCATCACCCCACCTCACCTTTCCCGTTAAGCAGCCATAGTGTGTTTTCTAAACGTGTGACTCTGTTCTGTTTTGTAATTCAGTTCAAGTGTAGCGGTTTTTACATTCCCTCTATAAGTGATAGCTTATGATAAGTGTCTTTTTCCGTGTGACTTATTTCACTTAGAATCGCCGTACCTAACTCCACTCATCTTGCTTCTACTAGCCTTATAACATTGATTTCATGTCTGAGTGATATTCCATTGTACATAAGGACCACAACTTCTTTATCCATTTTTCTCTTTCCTGGGATATTTAAGGTGTCATGAAGTGGAGGTTCTTGTCAACAGAGCAGCCCTAAACTTTCGGGTGCCTGTGTCTTGCTGATTTTTAGTTTTTCCAATTTATATGCCCATGAGTGGACGTGCCCTATGCTCCCTAAGCTGTGTTTTTTCGATGTTTCAGGACACAACGTACACTTCTCCAGAGTGGCTGTTGGCAATTTACATCCCGCCCATCAGTGTAGCAAGGCTGCCATTTCTCCATGGCCTGTCCTGCATTTCTCGTTTTGACACTTTTTGCAGCATGGCCCTTTTCACCGATGGGAAGCGAGACTTCTTTGTAGCGCTGATTTGCCTTTCCAGGTTGCTTGGTTGGCCAAAAAGGGCGTATGCGTTTTTTCCTGAATATATTCAGGAAAAAACGCATACGCCCTTTTTGGCCAAGGGCATCATTGTCGACGTTTTGCCGCTTTTCATGTGCTTTAAAGGCGATTCGTATCTACCTCCTGAAATCTGTTTCCTGCAATTCTGCCTTGCTTTCAATTCCTCTTCGTTGCCTTCCCTCAATATATTTGTGGACGAGAGTTATCATTTATAACTCTGCAGGTTTGTGAATGGCAGTGCCCCTGAGCTCCATTTTTCAACTGCCTTTTTTGGGAGCTGGCCGCAAAAGCACGGGATTGCCTCAGGCCCTATTCTGGTTCCGGGCGGCAGGCTGAGCCTGTGGTTAATTCTTCTTCCTGTTGGGAAAATAGAGTGACCTGTGCCTGTCCCAACACCTAGATCTAGTCTCTCATTGGTTGCCCGTCTTCCCGTTCATCCTCAGGACAAATTGCAACCTGTAGGGAACAGGAGCTTAAAGGTGCTGATTCTCCAAGTAGGGAGATTGCTAGTAAAGTAGCTGGAATGGCGAACCCGAGCACAAGGAGATGAGAAATGAGGTGCGTTTTAGAAACCTTTCAAAATCACATGGTGTACCATCTTCTGGGTTTCTCATGCATGTTTTCGATGTAGGAAGATGCCCTTGAACCTGGAGATTTGGGACCCATGGGATGGGTACCACGCAGTATTACTTTCAAGAGTCTGCGTTTGCTCACGCAACCTCACCCAACCTCTCAGCCCCAAGAGTGTCCACCCTTATGTCTCATCCAGCTGTGGGTCTAGATATGGTCAATCCAGGTTGCATCACAGCCTCTGAACGAATTTTGTAAGAATGTCTCTCTCTTTCACTGTCTTTGTTTTACGGGTTTTTAAAAGTAATTTATTTTTATAATGGGGTTTAGCTGCTTTTCATGGCTCTGTTTATGCGGCTTTACACCCCCTTGACTCACTTCCAGAGAGATATCAATATATAGTTTTTAAGATTCTTACTAGTCACATATATTCTTGTGCGGTGAATAGGGGGTGTTGAGTCCAGTTCACTGAGCAAGGAGTAGGTCTTGTCTATTACATATTGGGTGTATGGAAAGGTATCTGAGCGAATTTGAAACCCTTGTTTTATGCATCACCCCACCTCACCTTTCCCGTTAAGCAGCCATAGTGTGTTTTCTAAACGTGTGACTCTGTTCTCTTTTGTAATTCAGTTCAAGTGTAGCGGTTTTTACATTCCCTCTATAAGTGATAGCTTATGATAAGTGTCTTTTTCTGTGTGACTTATTTCACTTAGAATCGTCGTAGCTAACTCCACTCATCTTGCTTCTACTAGCCTTATAACATTGATTTCATGTCTGAGTGATATTCCATTGTACATAAGGACCACAACTTCTTTATCCATTTTTCTCTTTCCTGGGATATTTAAGGTGTCATGAAGTGGAGGTTCTTGTCAACAGAGCAGCCCTAAACTTTCGGGTGCCTGTGTCTTGCTGATTTTTAGTTTTTCCAATTTATATGCCCATGAGTGGACGTGCCCTATGCTCCCTAAGCTGTGTTTTTTCGATGTTTCAGGACCCAACGTACACTTCTCCAGAGTGGCTGTTGGCAATTTACATCCCGCCCATCAGTGTAGCAAGGCTGCCATTTCTCCAGGGCCTGTCCTGCATTTCTCGTTTTGACACTTTTTGCAGCATGGCCCTTTTCACCGATGGGAAGCGAGACTTCTTTATAGCGCTGATTTGCCTTTCCAGGTTGCTTGGTTGGCCAAAAAGGGCGTATGCGTTTTTTCCTGAATATATTCAGGAAAAAACGCATACGCACTTTTTGGCCAAGGGCATCATTGTCGACGTTTTGCCGCTTTTCATGTGCTTTAAAGGCGATTCGTATCTACCTCCTGAAATCTGTTTCCTGCAATTCTGCCTTGCTTTCAATTCCTCTTCGTTGCCTTCCCTCAATATATTTGTGGACGAGAGTTATCATTTATAACTCTGCAGGTTTGTGAATGGCAGTGCCCCTGAGCTCCATTTTTCAACTGTCTTTTTTGGGAGCTGGCCGCAAAAGCACGGGATTGCCTCAGGCCCTATTCTGGTTCCGGGCGGCAGGCTGAGCCTGTGGTTAATTCTTCTTCCTGTTGGGAAAATAGAGTGACCTGTGCCTGTCCCAACACCTAGATCTAGTCTCTCATTGGTTGCCCCTCTTCCCGTTCATCCTCAGGACAAATTGCAACCTGTAGGGAACAGGAGCTTAAAGGTGCTGATTCTCCAAGTAGGGAGATTGCTAGTAAAGTAGCTGGAATGGCGAACCCGAGCACAAGGAGATGAGAAATGAGGTGCGTTTTAGAAACCTTTCAAAATCACATGGTGTACCATCTTCTGGGTTTCTCATGCATGTTTTCGATGTAGGAAGATGCCCTTGAACCTGGAGATTTGGGACCCATGGGATGGGTACCACGCAGTATTACTTTCAAGGGTCTGCGTTTGCTCACGCAACCTCACCCAACCTCTCAGCCCCAAGAGTGTCCACCCTTATGTCTCATCCAGCTGTGGGTCTAGATATGGTCAATCCAGGTTGCATCACAGCCTCTGAACGAATTTTGTAAGAATGTCTCTCTCTTTCACTGTCTTTGTTTTACGGGTTTTTAAAAGTAATTTATTTTTATAATGGGGTTTAGCTGCTTTTCATGGCTCTGTTTATGCGGCTTTACACCCCCTTGACTCACTTCCAGAGAGATATCAATATATAGGTTTTAAGATTCTTACTAGTCACATATATTCTTGAGCGGTGAATAGGGGGTGTTGAGTCCAGTTCACTGAGCAAGGAGTAGGTCTTGTCTATTACATATTGGGTGTATGGAATGGTATCTGAGCGAATTTGAAACCCTTGTTTTATGCATCACCCCACTTCACCTTTCCCGTTAAGCAGCCATAGTGTGTTTTCTAAACGTGTGACTCTGTTCTCTTTTGTAATTCAGTTCAAGTGTAGCGGTTTTTACATTCCCTCTATAAGTGATAGCTTATGATAAGTGTCTTTTTCTGTGTGACTTATTTCACTTAGAATCGTCGTAGCTAACTCCACTCATCTTGCTTCTACTAGCCTTATAACATTGATTTCATGTCTGAGTGATATTCCATTGTACATAAGGAGCACAACTTCTTTATCCATTTTTCTCTTTCCTGGGATATTTAAGGTGTCATGAAGTGGAGGTTCTTGTCAACAGAGCAGCCCTAAACTTTCGGGTGCCTGTGTCTTGCTGATTTTTAGTTTTTCCAATTTATATGCCCATGAGTGGACGTGCCCTATGCTCCCTAAGCTGTGTTTTTTCGATGTTTCAGGACACAACGTACACTTCTCCAGAGTGGCTGTTGGCAATTTACATCCCGCCCATCAGTGTAGCAAGGCTGCCATTTCTCCATGGCCTGTCCTGCATTTCTCGTTTTGACACTTTTTGCAGCATGGCCCTTTTCACCGATGGGAAGCGAGACTTCTTTGTAGCGCTGATTTGCCTTTCCAGGTTGCTTGGTTGGCCAAAAAGGGCGTATGCGTTTTTTCCTGAATATATTCAGGAAAAAACGCATACGCCCTTTTTGGCCAAGGGCATCATTGTCGACGTTTTGCCGCTTTTCATGTGCTATAAAGGCGATTCGTATCTACCTCCTGAAATCTGTTTTCTGCAATTCTGCCTTGCTTTCAATTCCTCTTCGTTGCCTTCCCTCAATATATTTGTGGACGAGAGTTATCATTTATAACTCTGCAGGTTTGTGAATGGCAGTGCCCCTGAGCTCCATTTTTCAACTGTCTTTTTTGGGAGCTGGCCGCAAAAGCACGGGATTGCCTCAGGCCCTATTCTGGTTCCGGGCGGCAGGCTGAGCCTGTGGTTAATTCTTCTTCCTGTTGGGAAAATAGAGTGACCTGTGCCTGTCCCAACACCTAGATCTAGTCTCTCATTGGTTGCCCGTCTTCCCGTTCATCCTCAGGACAAATTGCAACCTGTAGGGAACAGGAGCTTAAAGGTGCTGATTCTCCAAGTAGGGAGATTGCTAGTAAAGTAGCTGGAATGGCGAACCCGAGCACAAGGAGATGAGAAATGAGGTGCGTTTTAGAAACCTTTCAAAATCACATGGTGTACCATCTTCTGGGTTTCTCACGCATGTTTTCGATGTAGGAAGATGCCCTTGAACCTGGAGATTTGGGACCCATGGGATGGGTACCACGCAGTATTACTTTCAAGGGTCTGTGTTTGCTCACGCAACCTCACCCAACCTCTCAGCCCCAAGAGTGTCCACCCTTATGTCTCATCCAGCTGTGGGTCTAGATATGGTCAATCCAGGTTGCATCACAGCCTCTGAACGAGTTTTGTAAGAATGTCTCTCTCTTTCACTGTCTTTGTTTTACGGGTTTTTAAAAGTAATTTATTTTTATAATGGGGTTTAGCTGCTTTTCATGGCTCTGTTTATGCGGCTTTACACCCCCTTGACTCACTTCCAGAGAGATATCAATATATAGGTTTTAAGATTCTTACTAGTCACATATATTCTTGTGCGGTGAATAGGGGGTGTTGAGTCCAGTTCACTGAGCAAGGAGTAGGTCTTGTCTAATACATATTGGGTGTATGGAACGGTATCTGAGCGAATTTGAAACCCTTGTTTTATGCATCACCCCACCTCACCTTTCCCGTTAAGAAGCCATAGTGTGTTTTCTAAACGTGTGACTCTGTTCTGTTTTGTAATTCAGTTCAAGTGTAGCGGTTTTTACATTCCCTCTATAAGTGATAGCTTATGATAAGTGTCTTTTTCCGTGTGACTTATTTCACTTAGAATCGCCGTACCTAACTCCACTCATCTTGCTTCTACTAGCCTTATAACATTGATTACATGTCTGAGTGATATTCCATTGTACATAAGGACCACAACTTCTTTATCCATTTTTCTCTTTCCTGGGATATTTAAGGTGTCATGAAGTGGAGGTTCTTGTCAACAGAGCAGCCCTAAACTTTCGGGTGCCTGTGTCTTGCTGATTTTTAGTTTTTCCAATTTATATGCCCATGAGTGGACGTGCCCTATGCTCCCTAAGCTGTTTTTTTTCGATGTTTCAGGACCCAACGTACACTTCTCCAGAGTGGCTGTTGGCAATTTACATCCCGCCCATCAGTGTAGCAAGGCTGCCATTTCTCCATGGCCTGTCCTGCATTTCTCGTTTTGACACTTTTTGCAGCATGGCCCTTTTCACCGATGGGAAGCGAGACTTCTTTGTAGCGCTGATTTGCCTTTCCAGGTTGCTTGGTTGGCCAAAAAGGGCGTATGCGTTTTTTCCTGAATATATTCAGGAAAAAACGCATACGCCCTTTTTGGCCAAGGGCATCATTGTCGACGTTTTGCCGCTTTTCATGTGCTTTAAAGGCGATTCGTATCTACCTCCTGAAATCTGTTTCCTGCAATTCTGCCTTGCTTTCAATTCCTCTTCGTTGCCTTCCCTCAATATATTTGTGGACGAGAGTTATCATTTATAACTCTGCAGGTTTGTGAATGGCAGTGCCCCTGAGCTCCATTTTTCAACTGTCTTTTTTGGGAGCTGGCAGCAAAAGCACGGGATTGCCTCAGGCCTTATTCTGGTTCCGGGCGGCAGGCTGAGCCTGTGGTTAATTCTTCTTCCTGTTGGGAAAATAGAGTGACCTGTGCCTGTCCCAACACCTAGATCTAGTCTCTCATTGGTTGCCCCTCTTCCCGTTCATCCTCAGGACAAATTGCAACCTGTAGGGAACAGGAGCTTAAAGGTGCTGATTCTCCAAGTAGGGAGATTGCTAGTAAAGTAGCTGGAATGGCGAACCCGAGCACAAGGAGATGAGAAATGAGGTGCGTTTTAGAAACCTTTCAAAATCACATGGTGTACCATCTTCTGGGTTTCTCATGCATGTTTTCGATGTAGGAAGATGCCCTTGAACCTGGAGATTTGGGACCCATGGGATGGGTACCACGCAGTATTACTTTCAAGGGTCTGCGTTTGCTCACGCAACCTCACCCAACCTCTCAGCCCCAAGAGTGTCCACCCTTATGTCTCATCCAGCTGTGGGTCTAGATATGGTCAATCCAGGTTGCATCACAGCCTCTGAACGAATTTTGTAAGAATGTCTCTCTCTTTCACTGTCTTTGTTTTACGGGTTTTTAAAAGTAATTTATTTTTATAATGGTGTTTAGCTGCTTTTCATGGCTCTGTTTATGCGGCTTTACACCCCCTTGACTCACTTCCAGAGAGATATCAATATATAGGTTTTAAGATTCTTACTAGTCACATATATTTTTGTGCGGTGAATAGGGGGTGTTGAGTCCAGTTCACTGAGCAAGGAGTAGGTCTTGTCTATTACATATTGGGTGTACGGAACGGTATCTGAGCGAATTTGAAACCCTTGTTTTATGCATCACCCCACCTCACCTTTCCCGTTAAGCAGCCATAGTGTGTTTTCTAAACGTGTGACTCTGTTCTGTTTTGTAATTCAGTTCAAGTGTAGCGGTTTTTACATTCCCTCTATAAGTGATAGCTTATGATAAGTGTCTTTTTCCGTGTGACTTATTTCACTTAGAATCGCCGTACCTAACTCCACTCATCTTGCTTCTACTAGCCTTATAACATTGATTTCATGTCTGAGTGATATTCCATTGTACATAAGGACCACAACTTCTTTATCCATTTTTCTCTTTCCTGGGATATTTAAGGTGTCATGAAGTGGAGGTTCTTGTCAACAGAGCAGCCCTAAACTTTCGGGTGCCTGTGTCTTGCTGATTTTTAGTTTTTCCAATTTATATGCCCATGAGTGGACGTGCCCTATGCTCCCTAAGCTGTTTTTTTTCGATGTTTCAGGACCCAACGTACACTTCTCCAGAGTGGCTGTTGGCAATTTACATCCCGCCCATCAGTGTAGCAAGGCTGCCATTTCTCCATGGCCTGTCCTGCATTTCTCGTTTTGACACTTTTTGCAGCATGGCCCTTTTCACCGATGGGAAGCGAGACTTCTTTGTAGCGCTGATTTGCCTTTCCAGGTTGCTTGGTTGGCCAAAAAGGCCGTATGCGTTTTTTCCTGAATATATTCAGGAAAAAACGCATACGCCCTTTTTGGCCAAGGGCATCATTGTCGACGTTTTGCCGCTTTTCATGTGCTTTAAAGGCGATTCGTATCTACCTCCTGAAATCTGTTTCCTGCAATTCTGCCTTGCTTTCAATTCCTCTTCGTTGCCTTCCCTCAATATATTTGTGGACGAGAGTTATCATTTATAACTCTGCAGGTTTGTGAATGGCAGTGCCCCTGAGCTCCATTTTTCAACTGTCTTTTTTGGGAGCTGGCCGCAAAAGCACGGGATTGCCTCAGGCCTTATTCTGGTTCCGGGCGGCAGGCTGAGCCTGTGGTTAATTCTTCTTCCTGTTGGGAAAATAGAGTGACCTGTGCCTGTCCCAACACCTAGATCTAGTCTCTCATTGGTTGCCCGTCTTCCCGTTCATCCTCAGGACAAATTGCAACCTGTAGGGAACAGGAGCTTAAAGGTGCTGATTCTCCAAGTAGGGAGATTGCTAGTAAAGTAGCTGGAATGGCGAACCCGAGCACAAGGAGATGAGAAATGAGGTGCGTTTTAGAAACCTTTCAAAATCACATGGTGTACCATCTTCTGGGTTTCTCATGCATGTTTTCGATGTAGGAAGATGCCCTTGAACCTGGAGATTTGGGACCCATGGGATGGGTACCACGCAGTATTACTTTCAAGGGTCTGCGTTTGCTCACGCAACCTCACCCAACCTCTCAGCCCCAAGAGTGTCCACCCTTATGTCTCATCCAGCTGTGGGTCTAGATATGGTCAATCCAGGTTGCATCACAGCCTCTGAACGAATTTTGTAAGAATGTCTCTCTCTTTCACTGTCTTTGTTTTACGGGTTTTTAAAAGTAATTTATTTTTATAATGGGGTTTAGCTGCTTTTCATGGCTCTGTTTATGCGGCTTTACACCCCCTTGACTCACTTCCAGAGAGATATCAATATATAGGTTTTAAGATTCTTACTAGTCACATATATTCTTGTGCGGTGAATAGGGGGTGTTGAGTCCAGTTCACTGAGCAAGGAGTAGGTCTTGTCTATTACATATTGGGTGTACGGAACGGTATCTGAGCGAATTTGAAACCCTTGTTTTATGCATCACCCCACCTCACCTTTCCCGTTAAGCAGCCATAGTGTGTTTTCTAAACGTGTCACTCTGTTCTGTTTTGTAATTCAGTTCAAGTGTAGCGGTTTTTACATTCCCTCTATAAGTGATAGCTTATGATAAGTGTCTTTTTCTGTGTGACTTATTTCACTTAGAATCGTCGTACCTAACTCCACTCATCTTGTTTCTACTAGCCTTATAACATTGATTTCATGTCTGAGTGATATTCCATTGTACATAAGGACCACAACTTCTTTATCCATTTTTCTCTTTCCTGGGATATTTAAGGTGTCATGAAGTGGAGGTTCTTGTCAACAGAGCAGCCCTAAACTTTCGGGTGCCTGTGTCTTGCTGATTTTTAGTTTTTCCAATTTATATGCCCATGAGTGGACGTGCCCTATGCTCCCTAAGCTGTTTTTTTTCGATGTTTCAGGACCCAACGTACACTTCTCCAGAGTGGCTGTTGGCAATTTACATCCCGCCCATCAGTGTAGCAAGGCTGCCATTTCTCCATGGCCTGTCCTGCATTTCTCGTTTTGACACTTTTTGCAGCATGGCCCTTTTCACCGATGGGAAGCGAGACTTCTTTGTAGCGCTGATTTGCCTTTCCAGGTTGCTTGGTTGGCCAAAAAGGGCGTATGCGTTTTTTCCTGAATATATTCAGGAAAAAACGCATACGCTCTTTTTGGCCAAGGGCATCATTGTCGACGTTTTGCCGCTTTTCATGTGCTTTAAAGGCGATTCGTATCTACCTCCTGAAATCTGTTTCCTGCAATTCTGCCTTGCTTTCAATTCCTCTTCGTTGCCTTCCCTCAATATATTTGTGGACGAGAGTTATCATTTATAACTCTGCAGGTTTGTGAATGGCAGTGCGCCTGAGCTCCATTTTTCAACTGCCTTTTTTGGGAGCTGGCCGCAAAAGCACGGGATTGCCTCAGGCCCTATTCTGGTTCCGGGCGGCAGGCTGAGCCTGTGGTTAATTCTTCTTCCTGTTGGGAAATAGAGTGACCTGTGCCTGTCCCAACACCTAGATCTAGTCTCTCATTGGTTGCCCCTCTTCCCGTTCATCCTCAGGACAAATTGCAACCTGTAGGGAACAGGAGCTTAAAGGTGCTGATTCTCCAAGTAGGGAGATTGCTAGTAAAGTAGCTGGAAAGGCGAACCCGAGCACAAGGAGATGAGAAATGAGGCGCGTTTTAGAAACCTTTCAAAATCACACGGTGTACCATCTTCTGGGTTTCTCATGCATGTTTTCGATGTCGGAAGATGCCCTTGAACCTGGAGATTTGGGACCCATGGGATGGATACCACGCAGTATTACTTTAAAGAGTCTGCGTTTGCTCACGCAACCTCACCCAACCTCTCAGCCCCAAGAGTGTCCACCCTTATGTCTCATCCAGCTGTGGGTCTAGATATGGTCAATCCAGGTTGCATCACAGCTTCTGAACGAATTTTGTAAGAATGTCTCTCTCTTTCACTGTCTTTGTTTTACGGGTTTTTAAAAGTAATTTATTTTTATAATGGGGTTTAGCTGCTTTTCATGGCTCTGTTTATGCGGCTTTACACCCCCTTGACTCACTTCCAGAGAGATATCAATATATAGGTTTTAAGATTCTTACTAGTCACATATATTCTTGTGCGGTGAATAGGGGGTGTTGAGTCCAGTTCACTGAGCAAGGAGTAGGTCTTGTCTATTACATATTGGGTGTACGGAACGGTATCTGAGCGAATTTGAAACCCTTGATTTATGCATCACCCCTCCTCACCTTTCCCGTTAAGCAGCCATAGTGTGTTTTCTAAACGTGTGACTCTGTTCTGTTTTGTAATTCAGTTCAAGTGTAGCGGTTTTTACATTCATTCTATAAGTGATAGCTTATGATAAGTGTCTTTTTCCGTGTGACTTATTTCACTTAGAATCGCCGTACCTAACTCCACTCATCTTGCTTCTACTAGCCTTATAACATTGATTTCATGTCTGAGTGATATTCCATTGTACATAAGGACCACAACTTCTTTATCCATTTTTCTCTTTCCTGGGATATTTAAGGTGTCATGAAGTGGAGGTTCTTGTCAACAGAGCAGCCCTAAACTTTCGGGTGCCTGTGTCTTGCTGAATTTTAGTTTTTCCAATTTATATGCCCATGAGTGGACGTGCCCTATGCTCCCTAAGCTGTGTTTTTTCGATGTTTCAGGACCCAACGTACACTTCTCCAGAGTGGCTGTTGGCAATTTACATCCCGCCCATCAGTGTAGCAAGGCTGCCATTTCTCCATGGCCTGTCCTGCATTTCTCGTTTTGACACTTTTTGCAGCATGGCCCTTTTCACCGATGGGAAGCGAGACTTCTTTGTAGCGCTGATTTGCCTTTCCAGGTTGCTTGGTTGGCCAAAAAGGGCGTATGCGTTTTTTCCTGAATATATTCAGGAAAAAACGCATACGCCCTTTTTGGCCAAGGGCATCATTGTCGACGTTTTGCCGCTTTTCATGTGCTTTAAAGGCGATTCGTATCTACCTCCTGAAATCTCTTTCCTGCAATTCTGCGTTGCTTTGAATTCCTCTTCGTTGCCTTCCCTCAATATATTTGTGGACGAGAGTTATCATTTATAACTCTGCAGGTTTGTGAATGGCAGTGCCCCTGAGCTCCATTTTTCAACTGTCTTTTTTGGGAGCTGGCCGCAAAAGCACGGGATTGCCTCAGGCCCTATTCTGGTTCCGGGCGGCAGGCTGAGCCTGTGGTTAATTCTTCTTCCTGTTGGGAAAATAGAGTGACCTGTGCCTGTCCCAAAACCTAGATCTAGTCTCTCATTGGTTGCCCCTCTTCCCGTACATCCTCAGGACAAATTGCAACCTGTAGGGAACAGGAGCTTAAAGGTGCTGATTCTCCAAGTAGGGAGATTGCTAGTAAAGTAGCTGGAATGGCGAACCCGAGCACAAGGAGATGAGAAATGAGGTGCGTTTTAGAAACCTTTCAAAATCACATGGTGTACCATCTTCTGGGTTTCTCATGCATGTTTTCGATGTAGGAAGATGCCCTTGAACCTGGAGATTTGGGACCCATGGGATGGGTACCACGCAGTATTACTTTCAAGGGTCTGCGTTTGCTCACGCAACCTCACCCAACCTCTCAGCCCCAAGAGTGTCCACCCTTATGTCTCATCCAGCTGTGTGTCTAGATATGGTCAATCCAGGTTGCATCACAGCCTCTGAACGAATTTTGTAAGAATGTCTCTCTCTTTCACTGTCTTTGTTTTACGGGTTTTTAAAAGTAATTTATTTTTATAATGGGGTTTAGCTGCTTTTCATGGCTCTGTTTATGCGGCTTTACACCCCCTTGACTCACTTCCAGAGAGATATCAATATATAGGTTTTAAGATTCTTACTAGTCACATATATTCTTGTGCGGTGAATAGGGGGTGTTGAGTACAGTTCACTGAGCAAGGAGTAGGTCTTGTCTATTACATATTGGGTGTATGGAACGGTATCTGAGCGAATTTGAAACCCTTGTTTTATGCATCACCCCACCTCACCTTTCCCGTTAAGCAGCCATAGTGTGTTTTCTAAACGTGTGACTCTGTTCTGTTTTGTAATTCAGTTCAAGTGTAGCGGTTTTTACATTCCCTCTATAAGTGATAGCTTATGATAAGTGTCTTTTTCTGTGTGACTTATTTCACTTAGAATCGTCGTACCTAACTCCACTCATCTTGTTTCTACTAGCCTTATAACATTGATTTCATGTCTGAGTGATATTCCATTGTACATAAGGACCACAACTTCTTTATCCATTTTTCTCTTTCCTGGGATATTTAAGGTGTCATGAAGTGGAGGTTCTTGTCAACAGAGCAGCCCTAAACTTTCGGGTGCCTGTGTCTTGCTGATTTTTAGTTTTTCCAATTTATATGCCCATGAGTGGACGTGCCCTATGCTCCCTAAGCTGTTTTTTTTCGATGTTTCAGGACCCAACGTACACTTCTCCAGAGTGGCTGTTGGCAATTTACATCCCGCCCATCAGTGTAGCAAGGCTGCCATTTCTCCATGGCCTGTCCTGCATTTCTCGTTTTGACACATTTTGCAGCATGGCCCTTTTCACCGATGGGAAGCGAGACTTCTTTGTAGCGCTGATTTGCCTTTCCAGGTTGCTTGGTTGGCCAAAAAGGGCGTATGCGTTTTTTCCTGAATATATTCAGGAAAAAACGCATACGCCCTTTTTGGCCAAGGGCATCATTGTCGACGTTTTGCCGCTTTTCATGTGCTTTAAAGGCGATTCGTATCTACCTCCTGAAATCTGTTTCCTGCAATTCTGCCTTGCTTTCAATTCCTCTTCGTTGCCTTCCCTCAATATATTTGTGGACGAGAGTTATCATTTATAACTCTGCAGGTTTGTGAATGGCAGTGCCCCTGAGCTCCATTTTTCAACTGTCTTTTTTGGGAGCTGGCCGCAAAAGCACGGGATTGCCTCAGGCCTTATTCTGGTTCCGGGCGGCAGGCTGAGCCTGTGGTTAATTCTTCTTCCTGTTGGGAAAATAGAGTGACCTGTGCCTGTCCCAACACCTAGATCTAGTCTCTCATTGGTTGCCCCTCTTCCCGTTCATCCTCAGGACAAATTGCAACCTGTAGGGAACAGGAGCTTAAAGGTGCTGATTCTCCAAGTAGGGAGATTGCTAGTAAAGTAGCTGGAATGGCGAACCCGAGCACAAGGAGATGAGAAATGAGGTGCGTTTTAGAAACCTTTCAAAATCACATGGTGTACCATCTTCTGGGTTTCTCATGCATGTTTTCGATGTAGGAAGATGCCCTTGAACCTGGAGATTTGGGACCCATGGGATGGGTACCACGCAGTATTACTTTCAAGGGTCTGCGTTTGCTCACGCAACCTCACCCAACCTCTCAGCCCCAAGAGTGTCCACCCTTATGTCTCATCCAGCTGTGGGTCTAGATATGGTCAATCCAGGTTGCATCACAGCCTCTGAACGAATTTTGTAAGAATGTCTCTCTCTTTCACTGTCTTTGTTTTACGGGTTTTTAAAAGTAATTTATTTTTATAATGGGGTTTAGCTGCTTTTCATGGCTCTGTTTATGCGGCTTTACACCCCCTTGACTCACTTCCAGAGAGATATCAATATATAGGTTTTAAGATTCTTACTAGTCACATATATTCTTGTGCGGTGAATAGGGGGTGTTGAGTCCAGTTCACTGAGCAAGGAGTAGGTCTTGTCTATTACATATTGGGTGTACGGAACGGTATCTGAGCGAATTTGAAACCCTTGTTTTATGCATCACCCCACCTCACCTTTCCCGTTAAGCAGCCATAGTGTGTTTTCTAAACGTGTGACTCTGTTCTGTTTTGTAATTCAGTTCAAGTGTAGCGGTTTTTACATTCATTCTATAAGTGATAGCTTATGATAAGTGTCTTTTTCCGTGTGACTTATTTCACTTAGAATCGCCGTACCTAACTCCACTCATCTTGCTTCTACTAGCCTTATAACATTGATTTCATGTCTGAGTGATATTCCATTGTACATAAGGACCACAACTTCTTTATCCATTTTTCTCTTTCCTGGGATATTTAAGGTGTCATGAAGTGGCGGTTCTTGTCAACAGAGCAGCCCTAAACTTTCGGGTGCCTGTGTCTTGCTGATTTTTAGTTTTTCCAATTTATATGCCCATGATTGGACGTGCCCTATGCTCCCTAAGCTGTGTTTTTTCGATGTTTCAGGACACAACGTACACTTCTCCAGAGTGGCTGTTGGCAATTTACATCCCGCCCATCAGTGTAGCAAGGCTGCCATTTCTCCATGGCCTGTCCTGCATTTCTCGTTTTGACACTTTTTGCAGCATGGCCCTTTTCACCGATGGGAAGCGAGACTTCTTTGTAGCGCTGATTTGCCTTTCCAGGTTGCTTGGTTGGCCAAAAAGGGCGTATGCGTTTTTTCCTGAATATATTCAGGAAAAAACGCATACGCCCTTTTTGGCCAAGGGCATCATTGTCGACGTTTTGCCGCTTTTCATGTGCTTTAAAGGCGATTCGTATCTACCTCCTGAAATCTGTTTCCTGCAATTCTGCCTTGCTTTCAATTCCTCTTCGTTGCCTTCCCTCAATATATTTGTGGACGAGAGTTATCATTTATAACTCTGCAGGTTTGTGAATGGCAGTGCGCCTGAGCTCCATTTTTCAACTGCCTTTTTTGGGAGCTGGCCGCAAAAGCACGGGATTGCCTCAGGCCCTATTCTGGTTCCGGGCGGCAGGCTGAGTCTGTGGTTAATTCTTCTTCCTGTTGGGAAATAGAGTGACCTGTGCCTGTCCCAACACCTAGATCTAGTCTCTCATTGGTTGCCCCTCTTCCCGTTCATCCTCAGGACAAATTGCAACCTGTAGGGAACAGGAGCTTAAAGGTGCTGATTCTCCAAGTAGGGAGATTGCTAGTAAAGTAGCTGGAAAGGTGAACCCGAGCACAAGGAGATGAGAAATGAGGCGCGTTTTAGAAACCTTTCAAAATCACACGGTGTACCATCTTCTGGGTTTCTCATGCATGTTTTCGATGTAGGAAGATGCCCTTGAACCTGGAGATTTGGGACCCATGGGATGGATACCACGCAGTATTACTTTAAAGAGTCTGCGTTTGCTCACGCAACCTCACCCAACCTCTCAGCCCCAAGAGTGTCCACCCTTATGTCTCATCCAGCTGTGGGTCTAGATATGGTCAATCCAGGTTGCATCACAGCCTCTGAACGAATTTTGTAAGAATGTCTCTCTCTTTCACTGTCTTTGTTTTACGGGTTTTTAAAAGTAATTTATTTTTATAATGGGGTTTAGCTGCTTTTCATGGCTCTGTTTATGCGGCTTTACACCCCCTTGACTCACTTCCAGAGAGATATCAATATATAGGTTTTAAGATTCTTACTAGTCACATATATTCTTGTGCGGTGAATAGGGGGTGTTGAGTCCAGTTCAGTGAGCAAGGAGTAGGTCTTGTCTATTACATATTGGGTGTATGGAACGGTATCTGAGCGAATTTGAAACCCTTGTTTTATGCATCACCCCACCTCACCTTTCCCGTTAAGCAGCCATAGTGTGTTTTCTAAACGTGTCACTCTGTTCTGTTTTGTAATTCAGTTCAAGTGTAGCGGTTTTTACATTCCCTCTATAAGTGATAGCTTATGATAAGTGTCTTTTTCTGTGTGACTTATTTCACTTAGAATCGTCGTACCTAACTCCACTCATCTTGTTTCTACTAGCCTTATAACATTGATTTCATGTCTGAGTGATATTCCATTGTACATAAGGACCACAACTTCTTTATCCATTTTTCTCTTTCCTGGGATATTTAAGGTGTCATGAAGTGGAGGTTCTTGTCAACAGAGCAGCCCTAAACTTTCGGGTGCCTGTGTCTTGCTGATTTTTAGTTTTTCCAATTAATATGCCCATGAGTGGACGTGCCCTATGCTCCCTAAGCTGTGTTTTTTCGATGTTTCAGGACACAACGTACACTTCTCCAGAGTGGCTGTTGGCAATTTACATCCCGCCCATCAGTGTAGCAAGGCTGCCATTTCTCCATGGCCTGTCCTGCATTTCTCGTTTTGACACTTTTTGCAGCATGGCCCTTTTCACCGATGGGAAGCGAGACTTCTTTGTAGCGCTGATTTGCCTTTCCAGGTTGCTTGGTTGGCCAAAAAGGGCGTATGCGTTTTTTCCTGAATATATTCAGGAAAAAACGCATACGCCCTTTTTGGCCAAGGGCATCATTGTCGACGTTTTGCCGCTTTTCATGTGCTTTAAAGGCGATTCGTATCTACCTCCTGAAATCTGTTTCCTGCAATTCTGCCTTGCTTTCAATTCCTCTTCGTTGCCTTCCCTCAATATATTTGTGGACGAGAGTTATCATTTATAACTCTGCAGGTTTGTGAATGGCAGTGCGCCTGAGCTCCATTTTTCAACTGCCTTTTTTGGGAGCTGGCCGCAAAAGCACGGGATTGCCTCAGGCCCTATTCTGGTTCCGGGCGGCAGGCTGAGCCTGTGGTTAATTCTTCTTCCTGTTGGGAAATAGAGTGACCTGTGCCTGTCCCAACACCTAGATCTAGTCTCTCATTGGTTGCCCCTCTTCCCGTTCATCCTCAGGACAAATTGCAACCTGTAGGGAACAGGAGCTTAAAGGTGCTGATTCTCCAAGTAGGGAGATTGCTAGTAAAGTAGCTGGAAAGGCGAACCCGAGCACAAGGAGATGAGAAATGAGGCGCGTTTTAGAAACCTTTCAAAATCACACGGTGTACCATCTTCTGGGTTTCTCATGCATGTTTTCGATGTAGGAAGATGCCCTTGAACCTGGAGATTTGGGACCCATGGGATGGATACCACGCAGTATTACTTTAAAGAGTCTGCGTTTGCTCACGCATCCTCACCCAACCTCTCAGCCCCAAGAGTGTCCACCCTTATGTCTCATCCAGCTGTGGGTCTAGATATGGTCAATCCAGGTTGCATCACAGCCTCTGAACGAATTTTGTAAGAATGTCTCTCTCTTTCACTGTCTTTGTTTTACGGGTTTTTAAAAGTAATTTATTTTTATAATGGGGTTTAGCTGCTTTTCATGGCTCTGTTTATGCGGCTTTACACCCCCTTGACTCACTTCCAGAGAGATATCAATATATAGGTTTTAAGATTCTTACTAGTCACATATATTCTTGTGCGGTGAATAGGGGGTGTTGAGTCCAGTTCACTGAGCAAGGAGTAGGTCTTGTCTATTACATATTGGGTGTACGGAACGGTATCTGAGCGAATTTGAAACCCTTGTTTTATGCATCACCCCTCCTCACCTTTCCCGTTAAGCAGCCATAGTGTGTTTTCTAAACGTGTGACTCTGTTCTGTTTTGTAATTCAGTTCAAGTGTAGCGGTTTTTACATTCATTCTATAAGTGATAGCTTATGATAAGTGTCTTTTTCCGTGTGACTTATTTCACTTAGAATCGCCGTACCTAACTCCACTCATCTTGCTTCTACTAGCCTTATAACATTGATTTCATGTCTGAGTGATATTCCATTGTACATAAGGACCACAACTTCTTTATCCATTTTTCTCTTTCCTGGGATATTTAAGGTGTCATGAAGTGGAGGTTCTTGTCAACAGAGCAGCCCTAAACTTTCGGGTGCCTGTGTCTTGCTGATTTTTAGTTTTTCCAATATATATGCCCATGATTGGACGTGCCCTATGCTCCCTAAGCTGTGTTTTTTCGATGTTTCAGGACACAACGTACACTTCTCCAGAGTGGCTGTTGGCAATTTACATCCCGCCCATCAGTGTAGCAAGGCTGCCATTTCTCCATGGCCTGTCCTGCATTTCTCGTTTTGACACTTTTTGCAGCATGGCCCTTTTCACCGATGGGAAGCGAGACTTCTTTGTAGCACTGATTTGCCTTTCCAGGTTGCTTGGTTGGCCAAAAAGGGCGTATGCGTTTTTTCCTGAATATATTCAGGAAAAAACGCATACACCCTTTTTGGCCAAGGGCATCATTGTCGACGTTTTGCCGCTTTTCATGTGCTTTAAAGGCGATTCGTATCTACCTCCTGAAATCTGTTTCCTGCAATTCTGCCTTGCTTTCAATTCCTCTTCGTTGCCTTCCCACAATATATTTGTGGACGAGAGTTATCATTTATAACTCTGCAGGTTTGTGAATGGCAGTGCGCCTGAGCTCCATTTTTCAACTGCCTTTTTTGGGAGCTGGCCGCAAAAGCACGGGATTGCCTCAGGCCCTATTCTGGTTCCGGGCGGCAGGCTGAGCCTGTGGTTAATTCTTCTTCCTGTTGGGAAATAGAGTGACCTGTGCCTGTCCCAACACCTAGATCTAGTCTCTCATTGGTTGCCCCTCTTCCCATTCATCCTCAGGACAAATTGCAACCTGTAGGGAACAGGAGCTTAAAGGTGCTGATTCTCCAAGTAGGGAGATTGCTAGTAAAGTAGCTGGAAAGGCGAACCCGAGCACAAGGAGATGAGAAATGAGGCGCGTTTTAGAAACCTTTCAAAATCACACGGTGTACCATCTTCTGGGTTTCTCATGCATGTTTTCGATGTAGGAAGATGCCCTTGAACCTGGAGATTTGGGACCCATGGGATGGATACCACGCAGTATTACTTTAAAGAGTCTGCGTTTGCTCACGCAACCTCACCCAACCTCTCAGCCCCAAGAGTGTCCACCCTTATGTCTCATCCAGCTGTGGGTCTAGATATGGTCAATCCAGGTTGCATCACAGCCTCTGAACGAATTTTGTAAGAATGTCTCTCTCTTTCACTGTCTTTGTTTTACGGGTTTTTAAAAGTAATTTATTTTTATAATGGGGTTTAGCTGCTTTTCATGGCTCTGTTTATGCGGCTTTACACCCCCTTGACTCACTTCCAGAGAGATATCAATATATAGGTTTTAAGATTCTTACTAGTCACATATATTCTTGTGCGGTGAATAGGGGGTGTTGAGTCCAGTTCACTGAGCAAGGAGTAGGTCTTGTCTATTACATATTGGGTGTATGGAACGGTATCTGAGCGAATTTGAAACCCTTGTTTTATGCATCACCCCACCTCACCTTTCCCGTTAAGCAGCCATAGTGTGTTTTCTAAACGTGTGACTCTGTTCTGTTTTGTAATTCAGTTCAAGTGTAGCGGTTTTTACATTCCCTCTATAAGTGATAGCTTATGATAAGTGTCTTTTTCTGTGTGACTTATTTCACTTAGAATCGTCGTACCTAACTCCACTCATCTTGCTTCTACTAGCCTTATAACATTGATTTCATGTCTGAGTGATATTCCATTGTACATAAGGACCACAACTTCTTTATCCATTTTTCTCTTTCCTGGGATATTTAAGGTGTCATGAAGTGGAGGTTCTTGTCAACAGAGCAGCCCTAAACTTTCGGGTGCCTGTGTCTTGCTGAATTTTAGTTTTTCCAATTTATATGCCCATGAGTGGACGTGCCCTATGCTCCCTAAGCTGTGTTTTTTCGATGTTTCAGGACCCAACGTACACTTCTCCAGAGTGGCTGTTGGCAATTTACATCCCGCCCATCAGTGTAGCAAGGCTGCCATTTCTCCATGGCCTGTCCTGCATTTCTCGTTTTGACACTTTTTGCAGCATGGCCCTTTTCACCGATGGGAAGCGAGACTTCTTTGTAGCGCTGATTTGCCTTTCCAGGTTGCTTGGTTGGCCAAAAAGGGCGTATGCGTTTTTTCCTGAATATATTCAGGAAAAAACGCATACGCCCTTTTTGGCCAAGGGCATCATTGTCGACGTTTTGCCGCTTTTCATGTGCTTTAAAGGCGATTCGTATCTACCTCCTGAAATCTCTTTCCTGCAATTCTGCGTTGCTTTGAATTCCTCTTCGTTGCCTTCCCTCAATATATTTGTGGACGAGAGTTATCATTTATAACTCTGCAGGTTTGTGAATGGCAGTGCCCCTGAGCTCCATTTTTCAACTGTCTTTTTTGGGAGCTGGCCGGAAAAGCACGGGATTGCCTCAGGCCCTATTCTGGTTCCGGGCGGCAGGCTGAGCCTGTGGTTAATTCTTCTTCCTGTTGGGAAAATAGAGTGACCTGTGCCTGTCCCAACACCTAGATCTAGTCTCTCATTGGTTGCCCCTCTTCCCGTACATCCTCAGGACAAATTGCAACCTGTAGGGAACAGGAGCTTAAAGGTGCTGATTCTCCAAGTAGGGAGATTGCTAGTAAAGTAGCTGGAATGGCGAACCCGAGCACAAGGAGATGAGAAATGAGGTGCGTTTTAGAAACCTTTCAAAATCACATGGTGTACCATCTTCTGGGTTTCTCATGCATGTTTTCGATGTAGGAAGATGCCCTTGAACCTGGAGATTTGGGACCCATGGGATGGGTACCACGCAGTATTACTTTCAAGGGTCTGCGTTTGCTCACGCAACCTCACCCAACCTCTCAGCCCCAAGAGTGTCCACCCTTATGTCTCATCCAGCTGTGGGTCTAGATATGGTCAATCCAGGTTGCATCACAGCCTCTGAACGAATTTTGTAAGAATGTCTCTCTCTTTCACTGTCTTTGTTTTACGGGTTTTTAAAAGTAATTTATTTTTATAATGGGGTTTAGCTGCTTTTCATGGCTCTGTTTATGCGGCTTTACACCCCCTTGACTCACTTCCAGAGAGATATCAATATATAGGTTTTAAGATTCTTACTAGTCACATATATTCTTGTGCGGTGAATAGGGGGTGTTGAGTACAGTTCACTGAGCAAGGAGTAGGTCTTGTCTATTACATATTGGGTGTATGGAACGGTATCTGAGCGAATTTGAAACCCTTGTTTTATGCATCACCCCACCTCACCTTTCCCGTTAAGCAGCCATAGTGTGTTTTCTAAACGTGTGACTCTGTTCTGTTTTGTAATTCAGTTCAAGTGTAGCGGTTTTTACATTCCCTCTATAAGTGATAGCTTATGATAAGTGTCTTTTTCTGTGTGACTTATTTCACTTAGAATCGTCGTACCTAACTCCACTCATCTTGTTTCTACTAGCCTTATAACATTGATTTCATGTCTGAGTGATATTCCATTGTACATAAGGACCACAACTTCTTTATCCATTTTTCTCTTTCCTGGGATATTTAAGGTGTCATGAAGTGGAGGTTCTTGTCAACAGAGCAGCCCTAAACTTTCGGGTGCCTGTGTCTTGCTGATTTTTAGTTTTTCCAATTTATATGCCCATGAGTGGACGTGCCCTATGCTCCCTAAGCTGTGTTTTTTCGATGTTTCAGGACACAACGTACACTTCTCCAGAGTGGCTGTTGGCAATTTACATCCCGCCCATCAGTGTAGCAAGGCTGCCATTTCTCCATGGCCTGTCCTGCATTTCTCGTTTTGACACTTTTTGCAGCATGGCCCTTTTCACCGATGGGAAGCGAGACTTCTTTGTAGCGCTGATTTGCCTTTCCAGGTTGCTTGGTTGGCCAAAAAGGGCGTATGCGTTTTTTCCTGAATATATTCAGGAAAAAACGCATACGCCCTTTTTGGCCAAGGGCATCATTGTCGACGTTTTGCCGCTTTTCATGTGCTTTAAAGGCGATTCGTATCTACCTCCTGAAATCTGTTTCCTGCAATTCTGCCTTGCTTTCAATTCCTCTTCGTTGCCTTCCCTCAATATATTTGTGGACGAGAGTTATCATTTATAACTCTGCAGGTTTGTGAATGGCAGTGCCCCTGAGCTCCATTTTTCAACTGTCTTTTTTGGGAGCTGGCCGCAAAAGCACGGGATTGCCTCAGGCCTTATTCTGGTTCCGGGCGGCAGGCTGAGCCTGTGGTTAATTCTTCTTCCTGTTGGGAAAATAGAGTGACCTGTGCCTGTCCCAACACCTAGATCTAGTCTCTCATTGGTTGCCCCTCTTCCCGTTCATCCTCAGGACAAATTGCACCCTGTAGGGAACAGGAGCTTAAAGGTGCTGATTCTCCAAGTAGGGAGATTGCTAGTAAAGTAGCTGGAATGGCGAACCCGAGCACAAGGAGATGAGAAATGAGGTGCGTTTTAGAAACCTTTCAAAATCACATGGTGTACCATCTTCTGGGTTTCTCATGCATGTTTTCGATGTAGGAAGATGCCCTTGAACCTGGAGATTTGGGACCCATGGGATGGGTACCACGCAGTATTACTTTCAAGGGTCTGCGTTTGCTCACGCAACCTCACCCAACCTCTCAGCCCCAAGAGTGTCCACCCTTATGTCTCATCCAGCTGTGGGTCTAGATATGGTCAATCCAGGTTGCATCACAGCCTCTGAACGAATTTTGTAAGAATGTCTCTCTCTTTCACTGTCTTTGTTTTACGGGTTTTTAAAAGTAATTTATTTTTATAATGGTGTTTAGCTGCTTTTCATGGCTCTGTTTATGCGGCTTTACACCCCCTTGACTCACTTCCAGAGAGATATCAATATATAGGTTTTAAGATTCTTACTAGTCACATATATTCTTGTGCGGTGAATAGGGGGTGTTGAGTCCAGTTCACTGAGCAAGGAGTAGGTCTTGTCTATTACATATTGGGTGTACGGAACGGTATCTGAGCGAATTTGAAACCCTTGTTTTATGCATCACCCCACCTCACCTTTCCCGTTAAGCAGCCATAGTGTGTTTTCTAAACGTGTGACTCTGTTCTGTTTTGTAATTCAGTTCAAGTGTAGCGGTTTTTACATTCATTCTATAAGTGATAGCTTATGATAAGTGTCTTTTTCCGTGTGACTTATTTCACTTAGAATCGCCGTACCTAACTCCACTCATCTTGCTTCTACTAGCCTTATAACATTGATTTCATGTCTGAGTGATATTCCATTGTACATAAGGACCACAACTTCTTTATCCATTTTTCTCTTTCCTGGGATATTTAAGGTGTCATGAAGTGGAGGTTCTTGTCAACAGAGCAGCCCTAAACTTTCGGGTGCCTGTGTCTTGCTGATTTTTAGTTTTTCCAATTTATATGCCCATGATTGGACGTGCCCTATGCTCCCTAAGCTGTGTTTTTTCGATGTTTCAGGACACAACGTACACTTCTCCAGAGTGGCTGTTGGCAATTTACATCCCGCCCATCAGTTTAGCAAGGCTGCCATTTCTCCATGGCCTGTCCTGCATTTCTCGTTTTGACACTTTTTGCAGCATGGCCCTTTTCACCGATGGGAAGCGAGACTTCTTTGTAGCGCTGATTTGCCTTTCCAGGTTGCTTGGTTGGCCAAAAAGGGCGTATGCGTTTTTTCCTGAATATATTCAGGAAAAAACGCATACGCCCTTTTTGGCCAAGGGCATCATTGTCGACGTTTTGCCGCTTTTCATGTGCTTTAAAGGCGATTCGTATCTACCTCCTGAAATCTGTTTCCTGCAATTCTGCCTTGCTTTCAATTCCTCTTCGTTGCCTTCCCTCAATATATTTGTGGACGAGAGTTATCATTTATAACTCTGCAGGTTTGTGAATGGCAGTGCGCCTGAGCTCCATTTTTCAACTGCCTTTTTTGGGAGCTGGCCGCAAAAGCACGGGATTGCCTCAGGCCCTATTCTGGTTCCGGGCGGCAGGCTGAGCCTGTGGTTAATTCTTCTTCCTGTTGGGAAATAGAGTGACCTGTGCCTGTCCCAACACCTAGATCTAGTCTCTCATTGGTTGCCCCTCTTCCCGTTCATCCTCAGGACAAATTGCAACCTGTAGGGAACAGGAGCTTAAAGGTGCTGATTCTCCAAGTAGGGAGATTGCTAGTAAAGTAGCTGGAAAGGTGAACCCGAGCACAAGGAGATGAGAAATGAGGCGCGTTTTAGAAACCTTTCAAAATCACACGGTGTACCATCTTCTGGGTTTCTCATGCATGTTTTCGATGTAGGAAGATGCCCTTGAACCTGGAGATTTGGGACCCATGGGATGGGTACCACGCAGTATTACTTTCAAGGGTCTGCGTTTGCTCACGCAACCTCACCCAACCTCTCAGCCCCAAGAGTGTCCACCCTTATGTCTCATCCAGCTGTGGGTCTAGATATGGTCAATCCAGGTTGCATCACAGCCTCTGAACGAATTTTGTAAGAATGTCTCTCTCTTTCACTGTCTTTGTTTTACGGGTTTTTAAAAGTAATTTATTTTTATAATGGGGTTTAGCTGCTTTTCATGGCTCTGTTTATGCGGCTTTACACCCCCTTGACTCACTTCCAGAGAGATATCAATATATAGGTTTTAAGATTCTTACTAGTCACATATATTCTTGTGCGCTGAATAGGGGGTGTTGAGTCCAGTTCACTGAGCAAGGAGTAGGTCTTGTCTATTACATATTGGGTGTACGGAACGGTATCTGAGCGAATTTGAAACCCTTGATTTATGCATCACCCCTCCTCACCTTTCCCGTTAAGCAGCCATAGTGTGTTTTCTAAACGTGTGACTCTGTTCTGTTTTGTAATTCAGTTCAAGTGTAGCGGTTTTTACATTCATTCTATAAGTGATAGCTTATGATAAGTGTCTTTTTCCGTGTGACTTATTTCACTTAGAATCGCCGTACCTAACTCCACTCATCTTGCTTCTACTAGCCTTATAACATTGATTTCATGTCTGAGTGATATTCCATTGTACATAAGGACCACAACTTCTTTATCCATTTTTCTCTTTCCTGGGATATTTAAGGTGTCATGAAGTGGAGGTTCTTGTCAACAGAGCAGCCCTAAACTTTCGGGTGCCTGTGTCTTGCTGAATTTTAGTTTTTCCAATTTATATGCCCATGAGTGGACGTGCCCTATGCTCCCTAAGCTGTGTTTTTTCGATGTTTCAGGACCCAACGTACACTTCTCCAGAGTGGCTGTTGGCAATTTACATCCCGCCCATCAGTGTAGCAAGGCTGCCATTTCTCCATGGCCTGTCCTGCATTTCTCGTTTTGACACTTTTTGCAGCATGGCCCTTTTCACCGATGGGAAGCGAGACTTCTTTGTAGCGCTGATTTGCCTTTCCAGGTTGCTTGGTTGGCCAAAAAGGGCGTATGCGTTTTTTCCTGAATATATTCAGGAAAAAACGCATACGCCCTTTTTGGCCAAGGGCATCATTGTCGACGTTTTGCCGCTTTTCATGTGCTTTAAAGGCGATTCGTATCTACCTCCTGAAATCTCTTTCCTGCAATTCTGCGTTGCTTTGAATTCCTCTTCGTTGCCTTCCCTCAATATATTTGTGGACGAGAGTTATCATTTATAACTCTGCAGGTTTGTGAATGGCAGTGCCCCTGAGCTCCATTTTTCAACTGTCTTTTTTGGGAGCTGGCCGCAAAAGCACGGGATTGCCTCAGGCCCTATTCTGGTTCCGGGCGGCAGGCTGAGCCTGTGGTTAATTCTTCTTCCTGTTGGGAAAATAGAGTGACCTGTGCCTGTCCCAAAACCTAGATCTAGTCTCTCATTGGTTGCCCCTCTTCCCGTACATCCTCAGGACAAATTGCAACCTGTAGGGAACAGGAGCTTAAAGGTGCTGATTCTCCAAGTAGGGAGATTGCTAGTAAAGTAGCTGGAATGGCGAACCCGAGCACAAGGAGATGAGAAATGAGGTGCGTTTTAGAAACCTTTCAAAATCACATGGTGTACCATCTTCTGGGTTTCTCATGCATGTTTTCGATGTAGGAAGATGCCCTTGAACCTGGAGATTTGGGACCCATGGGATGGGTACCACGCAGTATTACTTTCAAGGGTCTGCGTTTGCTCACGCAACCTCACCCAACCTCTCAGCCCCAAGAGTGTCCACCCTTATGTCTCATCCAGCTGTGTGTCTAGATATGGTCAATCCAGGTTGCATCACAGCCTCTGAACGAATTTTGTAAGAATGTCTCTCTCTTTCACTGTCTTTGTTTTACGGGTTTTTAAAAGTAATTTATTTTTATAATGGGGTTTAGCTGCTTTTCATGGCTCTGTTTATGCGGCTTTACACCGCCTTGACTCACTTCCAGAGAGATATCAATATATAGGTTTTAAGATTCTTACTAGTCACATATATTCTTGTGCGGTGAATAGGGGATGTTGAGTACAGTTCACTGAGCAAGGAGTAGGTCTTGTCTATTACATATTGGGTGTATGGAACGGTATCTGAGCGAATTTGAAACCCTTGTTTTATGCATCACCCCACCTCACCTTTCCCGTTAAGCAGCCATAGTGTGTTTTCTAAACGTGTGACTCTGTTCTGTTTTGTAATTCAGTTCAAGTGTAGCGGTTTTTACATTCCCTCTATAAGTGATAGCTTATGATAAGTGTCTTTTTCTGTGTGACTTATTTCACTTAGAATCGTCGTACCTAACTCCACTCATCTTGTTTCTACTAGCCTTATAACATTGATTTCATGTCTGAGTGATATTCCATTGTACATAAGGACCACAACTTCTTTATCCATTTTTCTCTTTCCTGGGATATTTAAGGTGTCATGAAGTGGAGGTTCTTGTCAACAGAGCAGCCCTAAACTTTCGGGTGCCTGTGTCTTGCTGATTTTTAGTTTTTCCAATTTATATGCCCATGAGTGGACGTGCCCTATGCTCCCTAAGCTGTTTTTTTTCGATGTTTCAGGACCCAACGTACACTTCTCCAGAGTGGCTGTTGGCAATTTACATCCCGCCCATCAGTGTAGCAAGGCTGCCATTTCTCCATGGCCTGTCCTGCATTTCTCGTTTTGACACATTTTGCAGCATGGCCCTTTTCACCGATGGGAAGCGAGACTTCTTTGTAGCGCTGATTTGCCTTTCCAGGTTGCTTGGTTGGCCAAAAAGGGCGTATGCGTTTTTTCCTGAATATATTCAGGAAAAAACGCATACGCCCTTTTTGGCCAAGGGCATCATTGTCGACGTTTTGCCGCTTTTCATGTGCTTTAAAGGCGATTCGTATCTACCTCCTGAAATCTGTTTCCTGCAATTCTGCCTTGCTTTCAATTCCTCTTCGTTGCCTTCCCTCAATATATTTGTGGACGAGAGTTATCATTTATAACTCTGCAGGTTTGTGAATGGCAGTGCCCCTGAGCTCCATTTTTCAACTGTCTTTTTTGGGAGCTGGCCGCAAAAGCACGGGATTGCCTCAGGCCTTATTCTGGTTCCGGGCGGCAGGCTGAGCCTGTGGTTAATTCTTCTTCCTGTTGGGAAAATAGAGTGACCTGTGCCTGTCCCAACACCTAGATCTAGTCTCTCATTGGTTGCCCCTCTTCCCGTTCATCCTCAGGACAAATTGCAACCTGTAGGGAACAGGAGCTTAAAGGTGCTGATTCTCCAAGTAGGGAGATTGCTAGTAAAGTAGCTGGAATGGCGAACCCGAGCACAAGGAGATGAGAAATGAGGTGCGTTTTAGAAACCTTTCAAAATCACATGGTGTACCATCTTCTGGGTTTCTCATGCATGTTTTCGATGTAGGAAGATGCCCTTGAACCTGGAGATTTGGGACCCATGGGATGGGTACCACGCAGTATTACTTTCAAGGGTCTGCGTTTGCTCACGCAACCTCACCCAACCTCTCAGCCCCAAGAGTGTCCACCCTTATGTCTCATCCAGCTGTGGGTCTAGATATGGTCAATCCAGGTTGCATCACAGCCTCTGAACGAATTTTGTAAGAATGTCTCTCTCTTTCACTGTCTTTGTTTTACGGGTTTTTAAAAGTAATTTATTTTTATAATGGGGTTTAGCTGCTTTTCATGGCTCTGTTTATGCGGCTTTACACCCCCTTGACTCACTTCCAGAGAGATATCAATATATAGGTTTTAAGATTCTTACTAGTCACATATATTCTTGTGCGGTGAATAGGGGGTGTTGAGTCCAGTTCACTGAGCAAGGAGTAGGTCTTGTCTATTACATATTGGGTGTACGGAACGGTATCTGAGCGAATTTGAAACCCTTGTTTTATGCATCACCCCACCTCACCTTTCCCGTTAAGCAGCCATAGTGTGTTTTCTAAACGTGTGACTCTGTTCTGTTTTGTAATTCAGTTCAAGTGTAGCGGTTTTTACATTCATTCTATAAGTGATAGCTTATGATAAGTGTCTTTTTCCGTGTGACTTATTTCACTTAGAATCGCCGTACCTAACTCCACTCATCTTGCTTCTACTAGCCTTATAACATTGATTTCATGTCTGAGTGATATTCCATTGTACATAAGGACCACAACTTCTTTATCCATTTTTCTCTTTCCTGGGATATTTAAGGTGTCATGAAGTGGCGGTTCTTGTCAACAGAGCAGCCCTAAACTTTCGGGTGCCTGTGTCTTGCTGATTTTTAGTTTTTCCAATTTATATGCCCATGATTGGACGTGCCCTATGCTCCCTAAGCTGTGTTTTTTCGATGTTTCAGGACACAACGTACACTTCTCCAGAGTGGCTGTTGGCAATTTACATCCCGCCCATCAGTGTAGCAAGGCTGCCATTTCTCCATGGCCTGTCCTGCATTTCTCGTTTTGACACTTTTTGCAGCATGGCCCTTTTCACCGATGGGAAGCGAGACTTCTTTGTAGCGCTGATTTGCCTTTCCAGGTTGCTTGGTTGGCCAAAAAGGGCGTATGCGTTTTTTCCTGAATATATTCAGGAAAAAACGCATACGCCCTTTTTGGCCAAGGGCATCATTGTCGACGTTTTGCCGCTTTTCATGTGCTTTAAAGGCGATTCGTATCTACCTCCTGAAATCTGTTTCCTGCAATTCTGCCTTGCTTTCAATTCCTCTTCGTTGCCTTCCCTCAATATATTTGTGGACGAGAGTTATCATTTATAACTCTGCAGGTTTGTGAATGGCAGTGCGCCTGAGCTCCATTTTTCAACTGCCTTTTTTGGGAGCTGGCCGCAAAAGCACGGGATTGCCTCAGGCCCTATTCTGGTTCCGGGCGGCAGGCTGAGTCTGTGGTTAATTCTTCTTCCTGTTGGGAAATAGAGTGACCTGTGCCTGTCCCAACACCTAGATCTAGTCTCTCATTGGTTGCCCCTCTTCCCGTTCATCCTCAGGACAAATTGCAACCTGTAGGGAACAGGAGCTTAAAGGTGCTGATTCTCCAAGTAGGGAGATTGCTAGTAAAGTAGCTGGAAAGGTGAACCCGAGCACAAGGAGATGAGAAATGAGGCGCGTTTTAGAAACCTTTCAAAATCACACGGTGTACCATCTTCTGGGTTTCTCATGCATGTTTTCGATGTAGGAAGATGCCCTTGAACCTGGAGATTTGGGACCCATGGGATGGGTACCACGCAGTATTACTTTCAAGGGTCTGCGTTTGCTCACGCAACCTCACCCAACCTCTCAGCCCCAAGAGTGTCCACCCTTATGTCTCATCCAGCTGTGGGTCTAGATATGGTCAATCCAGGTTGCATCACAGCCTCTGAACGAATTTTGTAAGAATGTCTCTCTCTTTCACTGTCTTTGTTTTACGGGTTTTTAAAAGTAATTTATTTTTATAATGGGGTTTAGCTGCTTTTCATGGCTCTGTTTATGCGGCTTTACACCCCCTTGACTCACTTCCAGAGAGATATCAATATATAGGTTTTAAGATTCTTACTAGTCACATATATTCTTGTGCGGTGAATAGGGGGTGTTGAGTCCAGTTCAGTGAGCAAGGAGTAGGTCTTGTCTATTACATATTGGGTGTATGGAACGGTATCTGAGCGAATTTGAAACCCTTGTTTTATGCATCACCCCACCTCACCTTTCCCGTTAAGCAGCCATAGTGTGTTTTCTAAACGTGTCACTCTGTTCTGTTTTGTAATTCAGTTCAAGTGTAGCGGTTTTTACATTCCCTCTATAAGTGATAGCTTATGATAAGTGTCTTTTTCTGTGTGACTTATTTCACTTAGAATCGTCGTACCTAACTCCACTCATCTTGTTTCTACTAGCCTTATAACATTGATTTCATGTCTGAGTGATATTCCATTGTACATAAGGACCACAACTTCTTTATCCATTTTTCTCTTTCCTGGGATATTTAAGGTGTCATGAAGTGGAGGTTCTTGTCAACAGAGCAGCCCTAAACTTTCGGGTGCCTGTGTCTTGCTGATTTTTAGTTTTTCCAATTTATATGCCCATGAGTGGACGTGCCCTATGCTCCCTAAGCTGTTTTTTTTCGATGTTTCAGGACCCAACGTACACTTCTCCAGAGTGGCTGTTGGCAATTTACATCCCGCCCATCAGTGTAGCAAGGCTGCCATTTCTCCATGGCCTGTCCTGCATTTCTCGTTTTGACACTTTTTGCAGCATGGCCCTTTTCACCGATGGGAAGCGAGACTTCTTTGTAGCGCTGATTTGCCTTTCCAGGTTGCTTGGTTGGCCAAAAAGGGCGTATGCGTTTTTTCCTGAATATATTCAGGAAAAAACGCATACGCCCTTTTTGGCCAAGGGCATCATTGTCGACGTTTTGCCGCTTTTCATGTGCTTTAAAGGCGATTCGTATCTACCTCCTGAAATCTGTTTCCTGCAATTCTGCCTTGCTTTCAATTCCTCTTCGTTGCCTTCCCTCAATATATTTGTGGACGAGAGTTATCATTTATAACTCTGCAGGTTTGTGAATGGCAGTGCGCCTGAGCTCCATTTTTCAACTGCCTTTTTTGGGAGCTGGCCGCAAAAGCACGGGATTGCCTCAGGCCCTATTCTGGTTCCGGGCGGCAGGCTGAGCCTGTGGTTAATTCTTCTTCCTGTTGGGAAATAGAGTGACCTGTGCCTGTCCCAACACCTAGATCTAGTCTCTCATTGGTTGCCCCTCTTCCCGTTCATCCTCAGGACAAATTGCAACCTGTAGGGAACAGGAGCTTAAAGGTGCTGATTCTCCAAGTAGGGAGATTGCTAGTAAAGTAGCTGGAAAGGCGAACCCGAGCACAAGGAGATGAGAAATGAGGCGCGTTTTAGAAACCTTTCAAAATCACACGGTGTACCATCTTCTGGGTTTCTCATGCATGTTTTCGATGTAGGAAGATGCCCTTGAACCTGGAGATGTGGGACCCATGGGATGGATACCACGCAGTATTACTTTAAAGAGTCTGCGTTTGCTCACGCATCCTCACCCAACCTCTCAGCCCCAAGAGTGTCCACCCTTATGTCTCATCCAGCTGTGGGTCTAGATATGGTCAATCCAGGTTGCATCACAGCCTCTGAACGAATTTTGTAAGAATGTCTCTCTCTTTCACTGTCTTTGTTTTACGGGTTTTTAAAAGTAATTTATTTTTATAATGGGGTTTAGCTGCTTTTCATGGCTCTGTTTATGCGGCTTTACACCCCCTTGACTCACTTCCAGAGAGATATCAATATATAGGTTTTAAGATTCTTACTAGTCACATATATTCTTGTGCGGTGAATAGGGGGTGTTGAGTCCAGTTCACTGAGCAAGGAGTAGGTCTTGTCTATTACATATTGGGTGTACGGAACGGTATCTGAGCGAATTTGAAACCCTTGTTTTATGCATCACCCCTCCTCACCTTTCCCGTTAAGCAGCCATAGTGTGTTTTCTAAACGTGTGACTCTGTTCTGTTTTGTAATTCAGTTCAAGTGTAGCGGTTTTTACATTCATTCTATAAGTGATAGCTTATGATAAGTGTCTTTTTCCGTGTGACTTATTTCACTTAGAATCGCCGTACCTAACTCCACTCATCTTGCTTCTACTAGCCTTATAACATTGATTTCATGTCTGAGTGATATTCCATTGTACATAAGGACCACAACTTCTTTATCCATTTTTCTCTTTCCTGGGATATTTAAGGTGTCATGAAGTGGAGGTTCTTGTCAACAGAGCAGCCCTAAACTTTCGGGTGCCTGTGTCTTGCTGATTTTTAGTTTTTCCAATATATATGCCCATGATTGGACGTGCCCTATGCTCCCTAAGCTGTGTTTTTTCGATGTTTCAGGACACAACGTACACTTCTCCAGAGTGGCTGTTGGCAATTTACATCCCGCCCATCAGTGTAGCAAGGCTGCCATTTCTCCATGGCCTGTCCTGCATTTCTCGTTTTGACACTTTTTGCAGCATGGCCCTTTTCACCGATGGGAAGCGAGACTTCTTTGTAGCACTGATTTGCCTTTCCAGGTTGCTTGGTTGGCCAAAAAGGGCGTATGCGTTTTTTCCTGAATATATTCAGGAAAAAACGCATACGCCCTTTTTGGCCAAGGGCATCATTGTCGACGTTTTGCCGCTTTTCATGTGCTTTAAAGGCGATTCGTATCTACCTCCTGAAATCTGTTTCCTGCAATTCTGCCTTGCTTTCAATTCCTCTTCGTTGCCTTCCCACAATATATTTGTGGACGAGAGTTATCATTTATAACTCTGCAGGTTTGTGAATGGCAGTGCGCCTGAGCTCCATTTTTCAACTGCCTTTTTTGGGAGCTGGCCGCAAAAGCACGGGATTGCCTCAGGCCCTATTCTGGTTCCGGGCGGCAGGCTGAGCCTGTGGTTAATTCTTCTTCCTGTTGGGAAATAGAGTGACCTGTGCCTGTCCCAACACCTAGATCTAGTCTCTCATTGGTTGCCCCTCTTCCCATTCATCCTCAGGACAAATTGCAACCTGTAGGGAACAGGAGCTTAAAGGTGCTGATTCTCCAAGTAGGGAGATTGCTAGTAAAGTAGCTGGAAAGGCGAACCCGAGCACAAGGAGATGAGAAATGAGGCGCGTTTTAGAAACCTTTCAAAATCACACGGTGTACCATCTTCTGGGTTTCTCATGCATGTTTTCGATGTAGGAAGATGCCCTTGAACCTGGAGATTTGGGACCCATGGGATGGATACCACGCAGTATTACTTTAAAGAGTCTGCGTTTGCTCACGCAACCTCACCCAACCTCTCAGCCCCAAGAGTGTCCACCCTTATGTCTCATCCAGCTGTGGGTCTAGATATGGTCAATCCAGGTTGCATCACAGCCTCTGAACGAATTTTGTAAGAATGTCTCTCTCTTTCACTGTCTTTGTTTTACGGGTTTTTAAAAGTAATTTATTTTTATAATGGGGTTTAGCTGCTTTTCATGGCTCTGTTTATGCGGCTTTACACCCCCTTGACTCACTTCCAGAGAGATATCAATATATAGGTTTTAAGATTCTTACTAGTCACATATATTCTTGTGCGGTGAATAGGGGGTGTTGAGTCCAGTTCACTGAGCAAGGAGTAGGTCTTGTCTATTACATATTGGGTGTATGGAACGGTATCTGAGCGAATTTGAAACCCTTGTTTTATGCATCACCCCACCTCACCTTTCCCGTTAAGCAGCCATAGTGTGTTTTCTAAACGTGTGACTCTGTTCTGTTTTGTAATTCAGTTCAAGTGTAGCGGTTTTTACATTCCCTCTATAAGTGATAGCTTATGATAAGTGTCTTTTTCTGTGTGACTTATTTCACTTAGAATCGTCGTACCTAACTCCACTCATCTTGTTTCTACTAGCCTTATAACATTGATTTCATGTCTGAGTGATATTCCATTGTACATAAGGACCACAACTTCTTTATCCATTTTTCTCTTTCCTGGGATATTTAAGGTGTCATGAAGTGGAGGTTCTTGTCAACAGAGCAGCCCTAAACTTTCGGGTGCCTGTGTCTTGCTGATTTATAGTTTTTCCAATTTATATGCCCATGAGTGGACGTGCCCTATGCTCCCTAAGCTGTTTTTTTTCGATGTTTCAGGACCCAACGTACACTTCTCCAGAGTGGCTGTTGGCAATTTACATCCCGCCCATCAGTGTAGCAAGGCTGCCATTTCTCCATGGCCTGTCCTGCATTTCTGGTTTTGACACATTTTGCAGCATGACCCTTTTGACCGATGGGAAGCGAGACTTCTTTGTAGCGCTGATTGGCCTTTCCAGGTTGCTTGGTTGGCCAAAAAGGGCGTATGCGTTTTTTCCTGAATATATTCAGGAAAAAACGCATACGCCCTTTTTGGCCAAGGGCATCATTGTCGACGTTTTGCCGCTTTTCATCTGCTTTAAATGCGATTCGAATCTACCTCCTGAAATCTGTTTCCTGCAATTCTGCCTTGCTTTCAAATCCTCTTCGTTGCCTTCCCTCAATATATCTGTGGATGAGAGTTATCATTTATAACTCTGCAGGTTTGTGAATGGCAGTGCCCCTGAGCTCCATTTTTCAACTGTCTTTTTTGGGAGCTGGCCGCAAAAGCACGGGATTGCCTCAGGCCCTATTCTGGTTCCGGGCGGCAGGCTGAGCCTGTGGTTAATTCTTCTTCCTGTTGGGAAAATAGAGTGACCTGTGCCTGTCCCAACACCTAGATCTAGTCTCTCATTGGTTGCCCCTCTTCCCGTACATCCTCAGGACAAATTGCAACCTGTAGGGAACAGGAGCTTAAAGGTGCTGATTCTCCAAGTAGGGAGATTGCTAGTAAAGTAGCTGGAATGGCGAACCCGAGCACAAGGAGATGAGAAATGAGGTGCGTTTTAGAAACCTTTCAAAATCACATGGTGTACCATCTTCTGGGTTTCTCATGCATGTTTTCGATGTAGGAAGATGCCCTTGAACCTGGAGATTTGGGACCCATGGGATGGGTACCACGCAGTATTACTTTCAAGGGTCTGCGTTTGCTCACGCAACCTCACCCAACCTCTCAGCCCCAAGAGTGTCCACCCTTATGTCTCATCCAGCTGTGGGTCTAGATATGGTCAATCCAGGTTGCATCACAGCCTCTGAACGAATTTTGTAAGAATGTCTCTCTCTTTCACTGTCTTTGTTTTACGGGTTTTTAAAAGTAATTTATTTTTATAATGGGGTTTAGCTGCTTTTCATGGCTCTGTTTATGCGGCTTTACACCCCCTTGACTCACTTCCAGAGAGATATCAATATATAGGTTTTAAGATTCTTACTAGTCACATATATTCTTGTGCGGTGAATAGGGGGTGTTGAGTACAGTTCACTGAGCAAGGAGTAGGTCTTGTCTATTACATATTGGGTGTATGGAACGGTATCTGAGCGAATTTGAAACCCTTGTTTTATGCATCACCCCACCTCACCTTTCCCGTTAAGCAGCCATAGTGTGTTTTCTAAACGTGTGACTCTGTTCTGTTTTGTAATTCAGTTCAAGTGTAGCGGTTTTTACATTCCCTCTATAAGTGATAGCTTATGATAAGTGTCTTTTTCTGTGTGACTTATTTCACTTAGAATCGTCGTACCTAACTCCACTCATCTTGTTTCTACTAGCCTTATAACATTGATTTCATGTCTGAGTGATATTCCATTGTACATAAGGACCACAACTTCTTTATCCATTTTTCTCTTTCCTGGGATATTTAAGGTGTCATGAAGTGGAGGTTCTTGTCAACAGAGCAGCCCTAAACTTTCGGGTGCCTGTGTCTTGCTGATTTTTAGTTTTTCCAATTTATATGCCCATGAGTGGACGTGCCCTATGCTCCCTAAGCTGTGTTTTTTCGATGTTTCAGGACACAACGTACACTTCTCCAGAGTGGCTGTTGGCAATTTACATCCCGCCCATCAGTGTAGCAAGGCTGCCATTTCTCCATGGCCTGTCCTGCATTTCTCGTTTTGACACTTTTTGCAGCATGGCCCTTTTCACCGATGGGAAGCGAGACTTCTTTGTAGCGCTGATTTGCCTTTCCAGGTTGCTTGGTTGGCCAAAAAGGGCGTATGCGTTTTTTCCTGAATATATTCAGGAAAAAACGCATACGCCCTTTTTGGCCAAGGGCATCATTGTCGACGTTTTGCCGCTTTTCATGTGCTTTAAAGGCGATTCGTATCTACCTCCTGAAATCTGTTTCCTGCAATTCTGCCTTGCTTTCAATTCCTCTTCGTTGCCTTCCCTCAATATATTTGTGGACGAGAGTTATCATTTATAACTCTGCAGGTTTGTGAATGGCAGTGCCCCTGAGCTCCATTTTTCAACTGTCTTTTTTGGGAGCTGGCCGCAAAAGCACGGGATTGCCTCAGGCCTTATTCTGGTTCCGGGCGGCAGGCTGAGCCTGTGGTTAATTCTTCTTCCTGTTGGGAAAATAGAGTGACCTGTGCCTGTCCCAACACCTAGATCTAGTCTCTCATTGGTTGCCCCTCTTCCCGTTCATCCTCAGGACAAATTGCAACCTGTAGGGAACAGGAGCTTAAAGGTGCTGATTCTCCAAGTAGGGAGATTGCTAGTAAAGTAGCTGGAATGGCGAACCCGAGCACAAGGAGATGAGAAATGAGGTGCGTTTTAGAAACCTTTCAAAATCACATGGTGTACCATCTTCTGGGTTTCTCATGCATGTTTTCGATGTAGGAAGATGCCCTTGAACCTGGAGATTTGGGACCCATGGGATGGGTACCACGCAGTATTACTTTCAAGGGTCTGCGTTTGCTCACGCAACCTCACCCAACCTCTCAGCCCCAAGAGTGTCCACCCTTATGTCTCATCCAGCTGTGGGTCTAGATATGGTCAATCCAGGTTGCATCACAGCCTCTGAACGAATTTTGTAAGAATGTCTCTCTCTTTCACTGTCTTTGTTTTACGGGTTTTTAAAAGTAATTTATTTTTATAATGGTGTTTAGCTGCTTTTCATGGCTCTGTTTATGCGGCTTTACACCCCCTTGACTCACTTCCAGAGAGATATCAATATATAGGTTTTAAGATTCTTACTAGTCACATATATTCTTGTGCGGTGAATAGGGGGTGTTGAGTCCAGTTCACTGAGCAAGGAGTAGGTCTTGTCTATTACATATTGGGTGTACGGAACGGTATCTGAGCGAATTTGAAACCCTTGTTTTATGCATCACCCCACCTCACCTTTCCCGTTAAGCAGCCATAGTGTGTTTTCTAAACGTGTGACTCTGTTCTGTTTTGTAATTCAGTTCAAGTGTAGTGGTTTTTACATTCATTCTATAAGTGATAGCTTATGATAAGTGTCTTTTTCCGTGTGACTTATTTCACTTAGAATCGCCGTACCTAACTCCACTCATCTTGCTTCTACTAGCCTTATAACATTGATTTCATGTCTGAGTGATATTCCATTGTACATAAGGACCACAACTTCTTTATCCATTTTTCTCTTTCCTGGGATATTTAAGGTGTCATGAAGTGGAGGTTCTTGTCAACAGAGCAGCCCTAAACTTTCGGGTGCCTGTGTCTTGCTGATTTTTAGTTTTTCCAATTTATATGCCCATGATTGGACGTGCCCTATGCTCCCTAAGCTGTGTTTTTTCGATGTTTCAGGACACAACGTACACTTCTCCAGAGTGGCTGTTGGCAATTTACATCCCGCCCATCAGTTTAGCAAGGCTGCCATTTCTCCATGGCCTGTCCTGCATTTCTCGTTTTGACACTTTTTGCAGCATGGCCCTTTTCACCGATGGGAAGCGAGACTTCTTTGTAGCGCTGATTTGCCTTTCCAGGTTGCTTGGTTGGCCAAAAAGGGCGTATGCGTTTTTTCCTGAATATATTCAGGAAAAAACGCATACGCCCTTTTTGGCCAAGGGCATCATTGTCGACGTTTTGCCGCTTTTCATGTGCTTTAAAGGCGATTCGTATCTACCTCCTGAAATCTGTTTCCTGCAATTCTGCCTTGCTTTCAATTCCTCTTCGTTGCCTTCCCTCAATATATTTGTGGACGAGAGTTATCATTTATAACTCTGCAGGTTTGTGAATGGCAGTGCGCCTGAGCTCCATTTTTCAACTGCCTTTTTTGGGAGCTGGCCGCAAAAGCACGGGATTGCCTCAGGCCCTATTCTGGTTCCGGGCGGCAGGCTGAGCCTGTGGTTAATTCTTCTTCCTGTTGGGAAATAGAGTGACCTGTGCCTGTCCCAACACCTAGATCTAGTCTCTCATTGGTTGCCCCTCTTCCCGTTCATCCTCAGGACAAATTGCAACCTGTAGGGAACAGGAGCTTAAAGGTGCTGATTCTCCAAGTAGGGAGATTGCTAGTAAAGTAGCTGGAAAGGTGAACCCGAGCACAAGGAGATGAGAAATGAGGCGCGTTTTAGAAACCTTTCAAAATCACACGGTGTACCATCTTCTGGGTTTCTCATGCATGTTTTCGATGTAGGAAGATGCCCTTGAACCTGGAGATTTGGGACCCATGGGATGGGTACCACGCAGTATTACTTTCAAGGGTCTGCGTTTGCTCACGCAACCTCACCCAACCTCTCAGCCCCAAGAGTGTCCACCCTTATGTCTCATCCAGCTGTGGGTCTAGATATGGTCAATCCAGGTTGCATCACAGCCTCTGAACGAATTTTGTAAGAATGTCTCTCTCTTTCACTGTCTTTGTTTTACGGGTTTTTAAAAGTAATTTATTTTTATAATGGGGTTTAGCTGCTTTTCATGGCTCTGTTTATGCGGCTTTACACCCCCTTGACTCACTTCCAGAGAGATATCAATATATAGGTTTTAAGATTCTTACTAGTCACATATATTCTTGTGCGGTGAATAGGGGGTGTTGAGTCCAGTTCACTGAGCAAGGAGTAGGTCTTGTCTATTACATATTGGGTGTACGGAACGGTATCTGAGCGAATTTGAAACCCTTGTTTTATGCATCACCCCACCTCACCTTTCCCGTTAAGCAGCCATAGTGTGTTTTCTAAACGTGTGACTCTGTTCTGTTTTGTAATTCAGTTCAAGTGTAGCGGTTTTTACATTCATTCTATAAGTGATAGCTTATGATAAGTGTCTTTTTCCGTGTGACTTATTTCACTTAGAATCGCCGTACCTAACTCCACTCATCTTGCTTCTACTAGCCTTATAACATTGATTTCATGTCTGAGTGATATTCCATTGTACATAAGGACCACAACTTCTTTATCCATTTTTCTCTTTCCTGGGATATTTAAGGTGTCATGAAGTGGAGGTTCTTGTCAACAGAGCAGCCCTAAACTTTCGGGTGCCTGTGTCTTGCTGATTTTTAGTTTTTCCAATTTATATGCCCATGAGTGGACGTGCCCTATGCTCCCTAAGCTGTGTTTTTTCGATGTTTCAGGACACAACGTACACTTCTCCAGAGTGGCTGTTGGCAATTTACATCCCGCCCATCAGTTTAGCAAGGCTGCCATTTCTCCATGGCCTGTCCTGCATTTCTCGTTTTGACACTTTTTGCAGCATGGCCCTTTTCACCGATGGGAAGCGAGACTTCTTTGTAGCGCTGATTTGCCTTTCCAGGTTGCTTGGTTGGCCAAAAAGGGCGTATGCGTTTTTTCCTGAATATATTCAGGAAAAAACGCATACGCCCTTTTTGGCCAAGGGCATCATTGTCGACGTTTTGCCGCTTTTCATGTGCTTTAAAGGCGATTCGTATCTACCTCCTTAAATCTGTTTCCTGCAATTCTGCCTTGCTTTCAATTCCTCTTCGTTGCCTTCCCTCAATATATTTGTGGACGAGAGTTATCATTTATAACTCTGCAGGTTTGTGAATGGCAGTGCGCCTGAGCTCCATTTTTCAACTGCCTTTTTTGGGAGCTGGCCGCAAAAGCACGGGATTGCCTCAGGCCCTATTCTGGTTCCGGGCGGCAGGCTGAGCCTGTGGTTAATTCTTCTTCCTGTTGGGAAATAGAGTGACCTGTGCCTGTCCCAACACCTAGATCTAGTCTCTCATTGGTTGCCCCTCTTCCCGTTCATCCTCAGGACAAATTGCAACCTGTAGGGAACAGGAGCTTAAAGGTGCTGATTCTCCAAGTAGGGAGATTGCTAGTAAAGTAGCTGGAAAGGTGAACCCGAGCACAAGGAGATGAGAAATGAGGCGCGTTTTAGAAACCTTTCAAAATCACACGGTGTACCATCTTCTGGGTTTCTCATGCATGTTTTCGATGTAGGAAGATGCCCTTGAACCTGGAGATTTGGGACCCATGGGATGGATACCACGCAGTATTACTTTAAAGAGTCTGCGTTTGCTCACGCAACCTCACCCAACCTCTCAGCCCCAAGAGTGTCCACCCTTATGTCTCATCCAGCTGTGGGTCTAGATATGGTCAATCCAGGTTGCATCACAGCCTCTGAACGAATTTTGTAAGAATGTCTCTCTCTTTCACTGTCTTTGTTTTACGGGTTTTTAAAAGTAATTTATTTTTATAATGGGGTTTAGCTGCTTTTCATGGCTCTGTTTATGCGGCTTTACACCCCCTTGACTCACTTCCAGAGAGATATCAATATATAGGTTTTAAGATTCTTACTAGTCACATATATTCTTGTGCGGTGAATAGGGGGTGTTGAGTACAGTTCACTGAGCAAGAGGTAGGTCTTGTCTATTACATATTGGGTGTATGGAACGGTATCTGAGCGAATTTGAAACCCTTGTTTTATGCATCACCCCACCTCACCTTTCCCGTTAAGCAGCCATAGTGTGTTTTCTAAACGTGTGACTCTGTTCTGTTTTGTAATTCAGTTCAAGTGTAGCGGTTTTTACATTCCCTCTATAAGTGATAGCTTATGATAAGTGTCTTTTTCTGTGTGACTTATTTCACTTAGAATCGTCGTACCTAACTCCACTCATCTTGTTTCTACTAGCCTTATAACATTGATTTCATGTCTGAGTGATATTCCATTGTACATAAGGACCACAACTTCTTTATCCATTTTTCTCTTTCCTGGGATATTTAAGGTGTCATGAAGTGGAGGTTCTTGTCAACAGAGCAGCCCTAAACTTTCGGGTGCCTGTGTCTTGCTGATTTTTAGTTTTTCCAATTTATATGCCCATGAGTGGACGTGCCCTATGCTCCCTAAGCTGTTTTTTTTCGATGTTTCAGGACCCAACGTACACTTCTCCAGAGTGGCTGTTGGCAATTTACATCCCGCCCATCAGTGTAGCTAGGCTGCCATTTCTCCATGGCCTGTCCTGCATTTCTCGTTTTGACACTTTTTGCAGCATGGCCCTTTTCACCGATGGGAAGCGAGACTTCTTTGTAGCGCTGATTTGCCTTTCCAGGGTGCTTGGTTGGCCAAAAAGGGCGTATGCGTTTTTTCCTGAATATATTCAGGAAAAAACGCATACGCCCTTTTTGGCCAAGGGCATCATTGTCGACGTTTTGCCGCTTTTCATGTGCTTTAAAGGCGATTCGTATCTACCTCCTGAAAACTGTTTCCTGCAATTCTGCCTTGCTTTCAATTCCTCTTCGTTGCCTTCCCTCAATATATTTGTGGACGAGAGTTATCATTTATAACTCTGCAGGTTTGTGAATGGCAGTGCCCCTGAGCTCCATTTTTCAACTGTCTTTTTTGGGAGCTGGCCGCAAAAGCACGGGATTGCCTCAGGCCTTATTCTGGTTCCGGGCGGCAGGCTGAGCCTGTGGTTAATTCTTCTTCCTGTTGGGAAAATAGAGTGACCTGTGCCTGTCCCAACACCTAGATCTAGTCTCTCATTGGTTGCCCCTCTTCCCGTTCATCCTCAGGACAAATTGCAACCTGTAGGGAACAGGAGCTTAAAGGTGCTGATTCTCCAAGTAGGGAGATTGCTAGTAAAGTAGCTGGAATGGCGAACCCGAGCACAAGGAGATGAGAAATGAGGTGCGTTTTAGAAACCTTTCAAAATCACATGGTGTACCATCTTCTGGGTTTCTCATGCATGTTTTCGATGTAGGAAGATGCCCTTGAACCTGGAGATTTGGGACCCATGGGATGGGTACCACGCAGTATTACTTTCAAGGGTCTGCGTTTGCTCACGCAACCTCACCCAACCTCTCAGCCCCAAGAGTGTCCACCCTTATGTCTCATCCAGCTGTGGGTCTAGATATGGTCAATCCAGGTTGCATCACAGCCTCTGAACGAATTTTGTAAGAATGTCTCTCTCTTTCACTGTCTTTGTTTTACGGGTTTTTAAAAGTAATTTATTTTTATAATGGGGTTTAGCTGCTTTTCATGGCTCTGTTTATGCGGCTTTACACCCCCTTGACTCACTTCCAGAGAGATATCAATATATAGGTTTTAAGATTCTTACTAGTCACATATATTCTTGTGCGGTGAATAGGGGGTGTTGAGTCCAGTTCACTGAGCAAGGAGTAGGTCTTGTCTATTACATATTGGGTGTACGGAACGGTATCTGAGCGAATTTGAAACCCTTGTTTTATGCATCACCCCACCTCACCTTTCCCGTTAAGCAGCCATAGTGTGTTTTCTAAACGTGTGACTCTGTTCTGTTTTGTAATTCAGTTCAAGTGTAGCGGTTTTTACATTCCCTCTATAAGTGATAGCTTATGATAAGTGTCTTTTTCTGTGTGACTTATTTCACTTAGAATCGTCGTACCTAACTCCACTCATCTTGCTTCTACTAGCCTTATAACATTGATTTCATGTCTGAGTGATATTCCATTGTACATAAGGACCACAACTTCTTTATCCATTTTTCTCTTTCCTGGGATATTTAAGGTGTCATGAAGTGGAGGTTCTTGTCAACAGAGCAGCCCTAAACTTTCGGGTGCCTGTGTCTTGCTGAATTTTAGTTTTTCCAATTTATATGCCCATGAGTGGACGTGCCCTATGCTCACTAAGCTATGTTTTTTCGATGTTTCAGGACCCAACGTACACTTCTCCAGAGTGGCTGTTGGCAATTTACATCCCGCCCGTCAGTGTAGCAAGGCTGCCATTTCTCCATGGCCTGTCCTGCATTTCTCGTTTTGACACTTTTTGCAGCATGGCCCTTTTCACCGATGGGAAGCGAGACTTCTTTGTAGCGCTGATTTGCCTTTCCAGGTTGCTTGGTTGGCCAAAAAGGGCGTATGCGTTTTTCCTGAATATATTCAGGAAAAAACACATACGCCCTTTTTGGCCAAGGGCATCATTGTCGACGTTTTGCCGCTTTTCATGTGCTTTAAAGGCGATTCGTATCTACCTCCTGAAATCTGTTTCCTGCAATTCTGCGATGCTTTGAATTCCTCTTCGTTGCCTTCCCTCAATATATTTGTGGACGAGAGTTATCATTTATAACTCTGCAGGTTTGTGAATGGCAGTGCGCCTGAGCTCCATTTTTCAACTGTCTTTTTTGGGAGCTGGCCGCAAAAGCACGGGATTGCCTCAGGCCCTATTCTGGTTCCGGGCGGCAGGCTGAGCCTGTGGTTAATTCTTCTTCCTGTTGGGAAAATAGAGTGACCTGTGCCTGTCCCAACACCTAGATCTAGTCTCTCATTGGTTGCCCCTCTTCCCGTACATCCTCAGGACAAATTGCAACCTGTAGGGAACAGGAGCTTAAAGGTGCTGATTCTCCAAGTAGGGAGATTGCTAGTAAAGTAGCTGGAATGGCGAACCCGAGCACAAGGAGATGAGAAGTGAGGTGCGTTTTAGAAACCTTTCAAAATCACATGGTGTACCATCTTCTGGGTTTCTCATGCATGTTTTCGATGTAGGAAGATGCCCTTGAACCTGGAGATTTGGGACCCATGGGATGGGTACCACGCAGTATTACTTTCAAGGGTCTGCGTTTGCTCAGGCAACCTCACCCAACCTCTCAGCCCCAAGAGTGTCCACCCTTATGTCTCATCCAGCTGTGGGTCTAGATATGGTCAATCCAGGTTGCATCACAGCCTCTGAACGAATTTTGTAAGAATGTCTCTCTCTTTCACTGTCTTTGTTTTACGGGTTTTTAAAAGTAATTTATTTTTATAATGGGGTTTAGCTGCTTTTCATGGCTCTGTTTATGCGGCTTTACACCCCCTTGACTCACTTCCAGAGAGATATCAATATATAGGTTTTAAGATTCTTACTAGTCACATATATTCTTGTGCGGTGAATAGGGGGTGTTGAGTCCAGTTCACTGAGCAAGGAGTAGGTCTTGTCTATTACATATTGGGTGTATGGAACGGTATCTGAGCGAATTTGAAACCCTTGTTTTATGCATCACCCCACCTCACCTTTCCCGTTAAGCAGCCATAGTGTGTTTTCTAAACGTGTGACTCTGTTCTGTTTTGTAATTCAGTTCAAGTGTAGCGGTTTTTACATTCCCTCTATAAGTGATAGCTTATGATAAGTGTCTTTTTCTGTGTGACTTATTTCACTTAGAATCGTCGTACCTAACTCCACTCATCTTGTTTCTACTAGCCTTATAACATTGATTTCATGTCTGAGTGATATTCCATTGTACATAAGGACCACAACTTCTTTATCCATTTTTCTCTTTCCTGGGATATTTAAGGTGTCATGAAGTGGAGGTTCTTGTCAACAGAGCAGCCCTAAACTTTCGGGTGCCTGTGTCTTGCTGATTTATAGTTTTTCCAATTTATATGCCCATGAGTGGACGTGCCCTATGCTCCCTAAGCTGTTTTTTTTCGATGTTTCAGGACCCAACGTACACTTCTCCAGAGTGGCTGTTGGCAATTTACATCCCGCCCATCAGTGTAGCAAGGCTGCCATTTCTCCATGGCCTGTCCTGCATTTCTGGTTTTGACACATTTTGCAGCATGACCCTTTTGACCGATGGGAAGCGAGACTTCTTTGTAGCGCTGATTGGCCTTTCCAGGTTGCTTGGTTGGCCAAAAAGGGCGTATGCGTTTTTTCCTGAATATATTCAGGAAAAAACGCATACGCCCTTTTTGGCCAAGGGCATCATTGTCGACGTTTTGCCGCTTTTCATCTGCTTTAAATGCGATTCGAATCTACCTCCTGAAATCTGTTTCCTGCAATTCTGCCTTGCTTTCAAATCCTCTTCGTTGCCTTCCCTCAATATATCTGTGGATGAGAGTTATCATTTATAACTCTGCGGGTTTGTGAATTGCAGTGTCCCTGAGCTCCATTTTTCAACTCGCTTTTTTGGGAGCTGGCCGCAAAAGCGCGGGATTGCCTCAGGCCCTATTCTGCTTCTGGGCGGCAGGCTGAGCCTGTGGTTAATTCTTCTTCCTGATGGGAAAATAGAGTGACCTGTGCCTGTCCCAACACCTAGATCTAGTCTCTCATTGGTTGCCCCTCTTCCCGTTCATCCTCAGGACAAATTGCAACCTGTAGGGAACAGGAGCTTAAAGGTGCTGATTCTCCAAGAAGGGAGATTGCTAGTAAAGTAGCTGGAATGGCGAACCCGAGCACAAGGAGATGAGAAATGAGGTGCGTATTACAAACCTTTCAAAATCACACGGTGTACCATCTTCTGGGTTTCTCATGCATGTTTTCGATGTAGGAAGATGCCCTTGAACCTGGAGACTTGGGACCCATGGGATGTGTACCACACAGTATTACTTTAAAGGGTCTGCGTTTGCTCACCAACCTAACCCAACCTTTCAGCCCCAAGAGTGTCCACCCTTATGTCTCATCCAGCTGTGGGTCTAGATATGGTCAATCCAGGTTGCATCACAGCCTCTGAACGAATTTTGTAAGAATTTCTCTCTCTTTCACTGTCTTTGTTTTACGGGCTTTTAAAAGTAATTTATTTTTATAATGGGGTTTAGCTGCTTTTCACGGCTGTGTTTATGCGGCTTTACACCCACTTGACTCACTTCCAGACAGATATCAATACATAGGTTTTAAGATTCTTACTAGTCACATATATTCTTGTGCGGTGAATAGGGGGTGTTGAGTCCAGTTCACTGAGCAAGGAGTAGGTCTTGTCTATTACATATTGGGTGTATGGAACGGTATCTGAGCGAATTTGAAACCCTTGTTTTATGCCTCACCCCACCTCACCTTTCCCGTTAAGCAGCCATAGTGTGTTTTCTAAACGTGTGACTCTGTTCTCTTTTGTAATTCAGTTCAAGTGTAGCGGTTTTTACATTCCCTCTATAAGTGATAGCTTATGATAAGTGTCTTTTTCTGTGTGACTTATTTCACTTAGGATCGCCGTACCTAAATCCACTCATCTTGCTTCTACTAGCCTTATGACATTGATTTCATGTCTGAGTGATATTCCATTGTACATAAGGACCACAACTTCTTTATCCATTTTCCTCTTTCCTGGGATATTTAAGGTGTCATGAAGTGGAGGTTCTTGTCAACAGAGCAGCCCTAAACATTGGGGTGCCTGTGTCTTGCTGATTTTTAGTTTTCCCAATTTATACGCCCATGAGTGGACGTGCCCTATGCTCCTAGAGCTGTGTTTTTTCGATGTTTCAGGACACACCGTACACTTCTCCAGAGTGGCTGTTGGCAATTTACATCCCGCCCATCAGCGTAGCAAGGCTGCCATTTCTCCATGGCCTGTCCTGCATTTCTGGTTTTGACACATTTTGCAGCATGACCCTTTTGACCGATGGGAAGCAAGACTTCTTTGTAGCGCTGATTGGCCTTTCCAGGTTGCTTGGTTGGCCAAAAAGGGCGTATGCGTTTTTTCCTGAATATATTCAGGAAAAAACGCATACGCCCTTTTTGGCCAAGGGCATCATTGTCGAAGTTTTGCCGCTTTTCATCTGCTTTAAATGCGATTCGAATCTACCTCCTGAAATCTGTTTCCTGCAATTCTGCCTTGCTTTCAAATCCTCTTCGTTGCCTTCCCTCAATATATCTGTGGATGAGAGTTATCATTTATAACTCTGCGGGTTTGTGAATTGCAGTGTCCCTGAGCTCCATTTTTCAACTCGCTTTTTTGGGAGCTGGCCGCAAAAGCGCGGGATTGCCTCAGGCCCTATTCTGCTTCTGGGCGGCAGGCTGAGCCTGTGGTTAATTCTTCTTCCTGATGGGAAAATAGAGTGACCTGTGCCTGTCCCAACACCTAGATCTAGTCTCTCATTGGTTGCCCCTCTTCCCGTTCATCCTCAGGACAAATTGCAACCTGTAGGGAACAGGAGCTTAAAGGTGCTGATTCTCCAAGAAGGGAGATTGCTAGTAAAGTAGCTGGAATGGCGAACCCGAGCACAAGGAGATGAGAAATGAGGTGCGTATTACAAACCTTTCAAAATCACACGGTGTACCATCTTCTGGGTTTCTCATGCATGTTTTCGATGTAGGAAGATGCCCTTGAACCTGGAGACTTGGGACCCATGGGATGTGTACCACACAGTATTACTTTAAAGGGTCTGCGTTTGCTCACCAACCTAACCCAACCTTTCAGCCCCAAGAGTGTCCACCCTTATGTCTCATCCAGCTGTGGGTCTAGATATGGTCAATCCAGGTTGCATCACAGCCTCTGAACGAATTTTGTAAGAATTTCTCTCTCTTTCACTGTCTTTGTTTTACGGGCTTTTAAAAGTAATTTATTTTTATAATGGGGTTTAGCTGCTTTTCACGGCTGTGTTTATGCGGCTTTACACCCACTTGACTCACTTCCAGACAGATATCAATACATAGGTTTTAAGATTCTTACTAGTCACATATATTCTTGTGCGGTGAATAGGGGGTGTTGAGTCCAGTTCACTGAGCAAGGAGTAGGTCTTTTCTATTACATATTGGGTGTATGGAACGGTATCTGAGCGAATTTGAAACCCTTGTTTTATGCCTCACCCCACCTCACCTTTCCCGTTAAGCAGCCATAGTGTGTTTTCTAAACGTGTGACTCTGTTCTGTTTTGTAATTCAGTTCAAGTGTAGCGGTTTTTACATTCCCTCTATAAGTGATAGCTTATGATAAGTGTCTTTTTCTGTGTGACTTATTTCACTTAGAATCGTCGTACCTAACTCCACTCATCTTGCTTCTACTAGCCTTATGACATTGATTTCATGTCTGAGTGATATTCCATTGTACATAAGGACCACAACTTCTTTATCCATTTTTCTCTTTCCTGGGATATTTAAGGTGTCATGAAGTGGAGGTTCTTGTCAACAGAGCAGACCTAAACTTTCGGGTGCCTGTGTCTTGCTGATTTTTAGTTTTTCCAATTTATACGCCCATGAGTGGACGTGCCCTATGCTCCCTAAGCTGTGTTTTTTCGATGTTTCAGGACACACCGTACACTTCTCCAGAGTGGCTGTTGGCAATTTACATCCCGCCCATCAGTGTAGCAAGGCTGCCATTTCTCCATGGCCTGTCCTGCATTTCTCGTTTTGACACTTTTTGCAGCATGGCCCTTTTCACCGATGGGAAGCGAGACTTCTTTGTAGCGCTGATTTGCCTTTCCAGGTTGCTTGGTTGGCCAAAAAGGGCGTATGCGTTTTTTCCTGAATATATTCAGGAAAAAACGCATACGCCCTTTTTGGCCAAGGGCATCATTGTCGACGTTTTGCCGCTTTTCATGTGCTTTAAAGGCGATTCGTATCTACCTCCTGAAATCTGTTTCCTGCAATTCTGACTTGCTTTCAATTCCTCTTCGTTGCCTTCCCTCAATATATTTGTGGACGAGAGTTATCATTTATAACTCTGCAGGTTTGTGAATTGCAGTGCCCCTGAGCTCCATTTTTCAACTGTCTTTTTTGGGAGCTGGCCGCAAAAGCACGGGATTGCCTCAGGCCCTATTCTGGTTCCGGGCGGCAGGCTGAGCCTGTGGTTAATTCTTCTTCCTGTTGGGAAAATAGAGTGACCTGTGCCTGTCCCAACACCTAGATCTAGTCTCTCATTGGTTGCCCCTCTTCCCGTTCATCCTCAGGACAAATTGCAACCTGTAGGGAACAGGAGCTTAAAGGTGCTGATTCTCCAAGTAGGGAGATTGCTAGTAAAGTAGCTGGAATGTCAAACCCGAGCACAAGGAGATGAGAAATGAGGTGCGTTTTAGAAACCTTTCAAAATCACACGGTGTACCATCTTCTGGGTTTCTCATGCATGTTTTCGATGTAGGAAGATGCCCTTGAACCTGGAGATTTGGGACCCATGGGATGGGTACCAGGCAGTATTACTTTAAAGGTTCTGCGTTTGCTCACCCAACCTCACCCAAACTTTCAGCCCCAAGAGTGTCCACCCTTATGTCTCATCCAGCTGTGGGTCTAGATATGGTCAATCCAGGTTGCATCACAGCCTCTGAACGAATTTTGTAAGAATTTCTCTCTCTTTCACTGTCTTTGTTTTACGGGTTTTTAAAAGTAATTTATTTTTATAATGGGGTTTAGCTGCTTTTCACGGCTGTGTTTATGCGGCTTTACACCCACTTGACTCACTTCCAGACAGATATCAATACATAGGTTTTAAGATTCTTACTAGTCACATATATTCTTGTGCGGTGAATAGGGGGTGTTGAGTCCAGTTCACTGAGCAAGGAGTAGGTCTTGTCTATTACATATTGGGTGTATGGAACGGTATCTGAGCGAATTTGAAACCCTTGTTTTATGCATCACCCCACCTCACCTTTCCCGTTAAGCAGGCATAGTGTGTTTTCTAAACGTGTGACTCTGTTCTGTTTTGTAATTCAGTTCAAGTGTAGCGGTTTTTACATTCCCTCTATAAGTGATAGCTTATGATAAGTGTCTTTTTCTGTGTGACTTATTTCACTTAGGATCGTCGTACCTAAATCCACTCATCTTGCTTCTCCTAGCCTTATGACATTGATTTCATGTCTGAGTGATATTCCATTGTACATAAGGACCACAACTTCTTTATCCATTTTCCTCTTTCCTGGGATATTTAAGGTGTCATGAAGTGGAGGTTCTTGTCAACAGAGCAGCCCTAAACATTGGGGTGCCTGTGTCTTGCTGATTTTTAGTTTTCCCAATTTATACGCCCATGAGTGGACGTGCCCTATGCTCCTAGAGCTGTGTTTTTTCGATGTTTCAGGACACACCGTACACCTCTCCAGAGTGGCTGTTGGCAATTTACATCCCGCCCATCAGCGTAGCAAGGCTGCCATTTCTCCATGGCCTGTCCTGCATTTCTGGTTTTGACACATTTTGCAGCATGACCCTTTTGACCGATGGGAAGCGAGACTTCTTTGTAGCGCTGATTGGCCTTTCCAGGTTGCTTGGTTGGCCAAAAAGGGCGTATGCGTTTTTTCCTGAATATATTCAGGAAAAAACGCATACGCCCTTTTTGGCCAAGGGCATCATTTTCGACGTTTTGCCGCTTTTCATCTGCTTTAAAGGCGATTCGAATCTACCTCCTGAAATCTGTTTCCTGCAATTCTGCCTTGCTTTCAAATCCTCTTCGTTGCCTTCCCTCAATATATCTGTGGATGAGAGTTATCATTTATAACTCTGCGGGTTTGTGAATTGCAGTGTCCCTGAGCTCCATTTTTCAACTCGCTTTTTTGGGAGCTGGCCGCAAAAGCGCGGGATTGCCTCAGGCCCTATTCTGCTTCTGGGCGGGAGGCTGAGCCTGTGGTTAATTCTTCTTCCTGATGGGAAAATAGAGTGACCTGTTCCTGTCCCAACACCTAGATCTAGTCTCTCATTGGTTGCCCCTCTTCCCGTTCATCCTCAGGACAAATTGCAACCTGTAGGGAACAGGAGCTTAAAGGTGCTGATTCTCCAAGAAGGGAGATTGCTAGTAAAGTAGCTGGAATGGCGAACCCGAACACAAGGAGATGAGAAATGAGGTGCGTATTAGAAACCTTTCAAAATCACACGGTGTACCATCTTCTGGGTTTCTCATGCATGTTTTCGATGTAGGAAGATGCCCTTGAACCTGGAGATTTCTGACCCATGGGATGGGTACCACGCAGTATTACTTTAAAGGGTCTGCGTTTGCTCACCCAACCTCACCCAACCTTTCAGCCCCAAGAGTGTCCACCCTTATGTCTCATCCAGCTGTGGGTCTAGATATGGTCAATCCAGGTTGCATCACAGCCTCTGAACGAATTTTGTAAGAATTTCTCTCTCTTTCACTGTCTTTGTTTTACGGGTTTTTAAAAGTAATTTATTTTTATAATGGGGTTTAGCTGCTTTTCACGGCTGTGTTTATGCGGCTTTACACCCAATTGACTCACTTCCAGACAGATATTAATACATAGGTTTTAAGATTCTTACTAGTCACATATATTCTTGTCCGGTGAATAGGGGGTGTTGAGTCTAGTTCACTGAGCAAGGAGTAGGTCTTGTCTATTACATATTGGGTGTATGGAACGGTATCTGAGCGAATTTGAAACCCTTGTTTTATGCATCACCCCACCTCACTTTTCCGTTAAGCAGGCATAGTGTGTTTTCTAAACGTGTAACTCTGTTCTGTTTTGTAATTCAGTTCAAGTGTAGCGGTTTTTACATTCCATCTATAAGTGATAGCTTATGATAAGTGTCTTTTTCTGTGTGACTTATTTCACTTAGGATCGTCGTACCTAAATCCACTCATCTTGCTTCTACTAGCCTTATGACACTGATTTCATGTCTGAGTGATATTCCATTGTACATAAGGACCACAACTTCTTTATCCATTTTCCTCTTTCCTGGGATATTTAAGGTGTCATGAAGTGGAGGTTCTTGTCAACAGAGCAACCCTAAACTTTGGGGTGCCTGTGTCTTGCTGATTTTTAGTTTTCCCAATTTATACGCCCATGAGTGGACGTGCCCTATGCTCCCTAAGCTGTGTTTTTTCGATGTTTCAGGACACACCGTACACCTCTCCAGAGTGGCTGTTGGCAATTTACATCCCGCCCATCAGCGTAGCAAGGCTGCCATTTCTCCATGGCGTGTCCTACATTTCTGGTTTTGACACTTTTTGCAGTATGACCCTTTTGACCGATGGGAAGCGAGACTTCTTTGTAGCGCTGATTTGCCTTTCCAGGTTGCTTGGTTGGCCAAAAAGGGCGTATGCGTTTTTTCCTGAATATATTCAGGAAAAAACGCATACGCCCTTTTTGACCAAGGGAATCATTGTCGACGTTTTGCCGCTTTTCATGTGCTTTAAAGGCGATTCAAATCTACCTCCTGAAACCTGTTTCCTGCAATTCTGCCTTGCTTTCAAATCCTCTTCGTTGCCTTCACTCAATATATCTGTGGATGGGAGTTATCATTTATAGCTCTGCGGGTTTGTGAATTGCAGTGTCCCTGAGCTCCATTTTTCAACTGGCTTTTTTGGGAGCTGGCCGCAAAAGCGCGGGATTGCCTCAGGCCCTATTCTGCTTCTGGGCGGCAGGCTGAGCCTGTGGTTAATTCTTCTTCCTGATGGGAAAATAGAGTGACCTGTGCCTGTCCCAACACCTAGATCTAGTCTCTCATTGGTTGCCCCTCTTCCCGTTCATCCTCAGGACAAATTGCATCCTGTAGGGGACAGGAGCTTAAAGGTGCTGATTCTCCAAGTAGGGAGATTGCTAGTAAAGTAGCTGGAAAGGCGAACCCGAGCACAAGGAGATGAGAAATGAGGTGCATATTAGAAACCTTTCCAAATCACACGGTGTACCATCTTCTGGGTTTCTCATGCATGTTTTCCATATAGGAAGATGCCCTTGAATCTGGAGATTTGGGACCCATGGGATGGGTACCAGGCAGTATTTCTTTAAAGGGTCTGCGTTTGCTCACCCAACCTCACCCAACCTTTCAGCCCCATGAGTGTCCACCCTTATGTCTCATCCAGCTGTGCGTCTAGATATGGTCAATCCAGGTTGCATCACAGCCTCTGAACGAATTTTGTAAGAATTTCTCTCTCTTTCACTGTCTTTGTTTTACGGGGTTTTAAAGTAATTTATTTTTATAATGGGGTTTAGCTGCTTTTCACGGCTGTGTTTATACGGCTTTACACCCACTTGACTCACTTCCAGACAGATATCAATACATAGGTTTTAAGATTCTTACTAGTCACATATATTCTTGTGCGGTGAATAGGAGGTGTTGAGTCCAGTTCACTGAGCAAGGAGTAGGTCTTGTCTATTACATATTGGGTGTATGGAACGGTATCTGAGCGAATTTGAAACCCTTGTTTTATGCCTCACCCCACCTCACCTTTCCCGTTAAGCAGCCATAGTGTGTTTTCTAAACGTGTGACTCTGTTCTGTTTTGTAATTCAGTTCAAGTGTAGCGGTTTTTACATTCCCTCTATAAGTGATAGCTTGTGATAAGTGTCTTTTTCTGTGTGACTTATTTCACTTAGAATCGTCGTACCTAAATCCACTCATCTTGCTTCTACTAGCCTTATGACATTGATTTCATGTCTGAGTGATATTCCATTGTACATAAGGACCACAACTTCTTTATCCATTTTTCTCTTTCCTGGGATATTTAAGGTGTCATGAAGTGGAGGTTCTTGTCAACAGAGCAGCCCTAAACTTTGGGGTGCCTGTGTCTTGCTGATTTTTAGTTTTCCCAATTTATACGCCCATGAGTGGACGTGCCCTATGCTCCCTAAGCTGTGTTTTTTCGATGTTTCAGGACACACCGTACACTTCTCCAGAGTGGCTGTTGGCAATTTACATCCCGCCCATCAGCGTAGCAAGGCTGCCATTTCTCCATGGCCTGTCCTGCATTTCTGGTATTGACACTTTTTGCAGCATTGCCCTTTTGACCGATGGGAAGCGAGACATCTTTGTAGCGCTGATTTGCCTTTCAAGGTTGCTTGGTTGGCCAAAAAAGGGCGTATGCGTTTTTTCCTGAATATATTCAGGAAAAAACGCATACGCCCTGTTTGGGCAAGGGCATCATTGTCGACGTTTTGCCACTTTTCATGTGCTTTAAAGGCGATTCGAATCTACCTCCTGAAACCTGTTTCCTGCAATTCTGCCTTGCTTTCAAATCCTCTTCGTTGCCTTCCCTCAATATATCTGTGGATGAGAGTTATCATTTATAGCTCTGCGGGTTTGTGAATTGCAGTGTCCCTGAGCTCCATTTTTCAACTGGCTTTTTTGGAAGCTGTCCGCAAAAGCGCGGGATTGCCTCAGTCCCTATTCTGCTTCTGGGTGGCAGGCTGAGCCTGTGGTTAATTCTTCTTCCTGATGGGAAAATAGAGTGACCTGTGCCTTTCCCAACACCTAGATCTAGTCTCTCATTGGTTGCCCCTCTTCCCGTTCATCCTCAGGACAAATTGCAACCTGTAGGGAACAGGAGCTTAAAGGTGCTGATTCTCCAAGTAGGGAGATTGCTAGTAAAGTAGCTGGAAAGGCGAACCCGAGCACAAGGAGATGAGAAATGAGGTGCGTATTAGAAACCTTTCAAAATCACACGGTGTACCATCTTCTGGGTTTCTCATGCATGTTTTCGATGTAGGAAGATGCCCTTGAACCTGGAGATTTGGGACCCATGGGATGGGTACCACGCAGTATTACTTTAAAGGGTCTGCGTTTGCTCACGCAACCTCACCCAACCTCTCAGCCCCAAGAGTGTCCACCCTTATGTCTCATCCAGCTGTGGGTCTAGATTTGATCAATCCAGGTTGCATCACAGCCTCTGAACGAATTTTGTAAGAATCTCTCTCTCTTTCACTGTCTTTGTTTTACGGGTTTTTAAAAGTAATTTATTTTTATAATGGTGTTTAACTGCTTTTCACGGCTGTGTTTATACGGCTTTACACCCAATTGACTCACTTCCAGACAGATATCAATACATAGGTTTTAAGATTCTTACTAGTCACATATATTCTTGTGCGGTGAATAGGAGGTGTTGAGTCCAGTTCACTGAGCAAGGAGTAGGTCTTGTCTATTACATATTGGGTGTATGGAACGGTATCTGAGCGAATTTGAAACCCTTGTTTTATGCTCACCCCACCTCACCTTTCCCGTTAAGCAGCCATAGTGTGTTTTCTAAACGTGTGACTCTGTTCTGTTTTGTAATTCAGTTCAAGTGTAGCGGTTTTTACATTCCCTCTATAAGTGATACCTTGTGATAAGTGTCTTTTTCTGTGTGACTTATTTCACTTAGAATCGTCGTACCTAAATCCACTCATCTTGCTTCTACTAGCCTTATGACATTGATTTCATGTCTGAGTGATATTCCATTGTACATAAGGACCACAACTTCTTTATCCATTTTTCTCTTTCCTGGGATATTTAAGGTGTCATGAAGTGGAGGTTCTTGTCAACAGAGCAGCCCTAAACTTTGGGGTGCCTGTGTCTTGCTGATTTTTAGTTTTCCCAATTTATACGCCCATGAGAGGACGTGCCCTATGGTCCCTTAGCTGTGTTTTTTCGATGTTTCAGGACACACCGTACACTTCTCCAGAGTGGCTGTTGGCAATTTACATCCCGCCCATCAGCGTAGCAAGGCTGCCATTTCTCCATGGCCTGTCCTGCATTTCTGGTTTTGACACTTTTTGCAGCATGACCCTTTTGACCGATGGGAAGCGAGACTTCTTTGTAGCGCTGATTTGCCTTTCCAGGTTGCTTGGTGGGCCAAAAAGGGCGTATGCGTTTTTTCCTGAATATATTCAGGAAAAAACGCATACGCCCTTTTTGGCCAAGGGCATCATTGTCGACGTTTTGCCGCTTTTCATGTGCTTTAAAGGCGATTCGAATCTACCTCCTGAAATCTGTTTCCTGCAATTCTGCCTTGCTTTCAAATCCTCTTCGTTGCCTTCCCTCAATATATCTGTGGATGAGAGTTATCATTTATAACTCAGCGGGTTTGTGAATTGCAGTGTCCCTGAGCTCCATTTTTCAACTGGCTTTTTTGGGAGCTGGCCGCAAAAGCGTGGGATTGCCTCAGGCCCTATTATGCTTCTGGGCGGCAGGCTGAGCCTGTGGTTAATTCTTCTTCCTGATGGGAAATAGAGTGACCTGTGCCTGTCCCAACACCTAGATCTAGTGTCTCATTGGTTGCCCCTCTTCCCGTTCATCCTCAGGACAAATTGCAACCTGTAGGGAACAGGAGCTTAAAGGTGCTGATTCTCCAAGTAGGGAGATTGCTAGTAAAGTAGCTGGAAAGGCGAACCCGAGCACAAGGAGATGAGAAATGAGGTGCGTATTAGAAACCTTTCAAAATCACACGGTGTACCATCTTCTGGGTTTCTCATGCATGTTTTTGATGTAGGAAGATGCCCTTGAACCTGGAGATTTGGGACCCATGGGATGGGTACCAGGCAGTATTAACTTAAAGAGTCTGCGTTTGCTCACCCAACCTCACCCAACCTTTCAGCCCCAAGAGTGTCCACCCTTATGTCTCATCCAGCTGTGGGTCCAGATATGGTCAATCCAGGTTGCATCACAGCCTCTGAACGAATTTTGTAAGAATTTCTCTCTCTTTCACTGTCTTTGTTTTACGGGTTTTTAAAAGTAATTTATTTTTATAATGGGGTTTAGCTGCTTTTCACGGCTGTGTTTATGCGGCTTTACACCCACTTGACTCACTTTCAGACAGATATCAATACATAGGTTTTAAGATTCTTACTAGTCACATATATTCTTGTGCAGTGAATAGGGGGTGTTGAGTCCAGTTCACTGAGCAAGGAGTAGGTCTTGTCTATTACATATTGGGTGTATGGAACGGTATCTGAGCGAATTTGTAACCCTTTTTTTATGCATTACCCCACCTCACCTTTCCCGTTAAGCAGCCATAGTGCGTTTTCTAAACGTGTGACTCTGTTCTGTTTTGTAATTCAGTTCAAGTGTAGCGGTTTTTACATTCCCTCTATAAGTGATACCTTGTGATAAGTGTCTTTTTCTGTGTGACTTATTTCACTTAGAATCATCGTACCTAAATACACTCATCTTGCTTCTACTAGCCTTATGACATTGATTTCATGTCTGAGTGATATTCCATTGTACATAAGGACCACAACTTCTTTATCCATTTTTCTCTTTCCTGGGATATTTAAGGAGTCATGAAGTGGAGGTTCTTGTCAACAGAGCAGCCCTAAACTTTGGGGTGCCTGTGTCTTGCTGATTTTTAGTTTTCCCAATTTATACGCCCATGAGTGGATGTGCCCTATGCTCCCTAAGCTGTGTTTTTTCAATGTTTCAGGACACACCGTACACTTCTCCAGAGTGGCTGTTGGCAATTTACATCCCGCCCATCAGCATAGCAAGGCTGCCATTTCTCCATGGCCTGTCCTGCATTTCTGGTTTTGACACTTTTTGCAGCATGACCCTTTTGACCGATGGGAAGCGAGACTTCTTTGTAGCGCTGATTAGCCTTTCCAGGTTGCTTGGTTGGCCAAACAGGGCGTATGCGTTTTTTCCTGAATATATTCAGGAAAAAACGCATACGCCCTGTTTGGCCAAGGGCATCATTGTCGACGTTTTGCCACTTTTCATGTGCTTTAAAGGCGATTCGAATCTACCTCCTGCAACCTGTTTCCTGCAATTCTGCCTTGCGTTCAAATCCTCTTCGTTGCCTTCCCTCAATATATCTGTGGATGAGAGTTATCATTTATAGATCTGCGGGTTTCTGAATTGCAGTGTCCCTGAGCTCCATTTTTCAACTGGCTTTTTTGGGAGCTGTCCGCAAATGCGCGGGATTGCCTCAGGCCCTATTCTGCTTCTGGGTGGCAGGCTGAGCCTGTGGTTAATTCTTCTTCCTGATGGGAAAATAGAGTGACCTGTGCCTGTCCCAACACCTAGATGTAGTCTCTCATTGGTTGCCCCTCTTCCCGTTCATCCTCAGGACAAATTGCAACCTGTAGGGAACAAGAGCTTAAAGGTGCTGATTCTCCAAGTAGGGAGATTGCTAGTAAAGTAGCTGGAAAGGCGAACCCGAGCACAAGGAGATGAGAAATGAGGTGCGTATTAGAAACCTTTCAAAATCACACGGTGTACCATCTTCTGGGTTTCTCATGCATGTTTTCGATGTAGGAAGATGCCCTTGAACCTGGAGATTTGGGACCCATGGGATGGGTACCACGCAGTATTACTTTAAAGGGTCTGCGTTTGCTCACCCAACCTCACCCAACATTTCAGCGCCAAGAGTGTCCACCCTTATGTCTCATCCAGCTGTGGGTCTAGATTTGATCAATCCAGGTTGCATCACAGCCTCTGAACGAATTTTGTAAGAATCTCTCTCTCTTTCACTGTCTTTGTTTTACGGGTTTTTAAAAGTAATTTATTTTTATAATGGGGTTTAACTGCTTTTCACGGCTGTGTTTATACGGCTTTACACCCACTTGACTCACTTCCAGACAGATATCAATACATAGGTTTTAAGATTCTTACTAGTCACATATATTCTTGTGCGGTGAATAGGAGGTGTTGAGTCCAGTTCACTGAGCAAGGAGTAGGTCTTGTCTATTACATATTGGGTGTATGGAACGGTATCTGAGCGAATTTGAAACCCTTGTTTTATGCTCACCCCACCTCACCTTTCCCGTTAAGCAGCCATAGTGTGTTTTCTAAACGTGTGACTCTGTTCTGTTTTGTAATTCAGTTCAAGTGTAGCGGTTTTTACATTCCCTCTATAAGTGATACCTTGTGATAAGTGTCTTTTTCTGTGTGACTTATTTCACTTAGAATCGTCGTACCTAAATCCACTCATCTTGCTTCTACTAGCCTTATGACATTGATTTCATGTCTGAGTGATATTCCATTGTACATAAGGACCACAACTTCTTTATCCATTTTTCTCTTTCCTGGGATATTTAAGGTGTCATGAAGTGGAGGTTCTTGTCAACAGAGCAGCCCTAAACTTTGGGGTGCCTGTGTCTTGCTGATTTTTAGTTTTCCCAATTTATACGCCCATGAGAGGACGTGCCCTATGGTCCCTTAGCTGTGTTTTTTCGATGTTTCAGGACACACCGTACACTTCTCCAGAGTGGCTGTTGGCAATTTACATCCCGCCCATCAGCGTAGCAAGGCTGCCATTTCTCCATGGCCTGTCCTGCATTTCTGGTTTTGACACTTTTTGCAGCATGACCCTTTTGACCGATGGGAAGCGAGACTTCTTTGTAGCGCTGATTTGCCTTTCCAGGTTGCTTGGTGGGCCAAAAAGGGCGTATGCGTTTTTTCCTGAATATATTCAGGAAAAAACGCATACGCCCTTTTTGGCCAAGGGCATCATTGTCGACGTTTTGCCGCTTTTCATGTGCTTTAAAGGCGATTCGAATCTACCTCCTGAAATCTGTTTCCTGCAATTCTGCCTTGCTTTCAAATCCTCTTCGTTGCCTTCCCTCAATATATCTGTGGATGAGAGTTATCATTTATAACTCAGCGGGTTTGTGAATTGCAGTGTCCCTGAGCTCCATTTTTCAACTGGCTTTTTTGGGAGCTGGCCGCAAAAGCGTGGGATTGCCTCAGGCCCTATTATGCTTCTGGGCGGCAGGCTGAGCCTGTGGTTAATTCTTCTTCCTGATGGGAAATAGAGTGACCTGTGCCTGTCCCAACACCTAGATCTAGTGTCTCATTGGTTGCCCCTCTTCCCGTTCATCCTCAGGACAAATTGCAACCTGTAGGGAACAGGAGCTTAAAGGTGCTGATTCTCCAAGTAGGGAGATTGCTAGTAAAGTAGCTGGAAAGGCGAACCCGAGCACAAGGAGATGAGAAATGAGGTGCGTATTAGAAACCTTTCAAAATCACACGGTGTACCATCTTCTGGGTTTCTCATGCATGTTTTTGATGTAGGAAGATGCCCTTGAACCTGGAGATTTGGGACCCATGGGATGGGTACCAGGCAGTATTAACTTAAAGAGTCTGCGTTTGCTCACCCAACCTCACCCAACCTTTCAGCCCCAAGAGTGTCCACCCTTATGTCTCATCCAGCTGTGGGTCCAGATATGGTCAATCCAGGTTGCATCACAGCCTCTGAACGAATTTTGTAAGAATTTCTCTCTCTTTCACTGTCTTTGTTTTACGGGTTTTTAAAAGTAATTTATTTTTATAATGGGGTTTAGCTGCTTTTCACGGCTGTGTTTATGCGGCTTTACACCCACTTGACTCACTTTCAGACAGATATCAATACATAGGTTTTAAGATTCTTACTAGTCACATATATTCTTGTGCAGTGAATAGGGGGTGTTGAGTCCAGTTCACTGAGCAAGGAGTAGGTCTTGTCTATTACATATTGGGTGTATGGAACGGTATCTGAGCGAATTTGTAACCCTTTTTTTATGCATTACCCCACCTCACCTTTCCCGTTAAGCAGCCATAGTGCGTTTTCTAAACGTGTGACTCTGTTCTGTTTTGTAATTCAGTTCAAGTGTAGCGGTTTTTACATTCCCTCTATAAGTGATACCTTGTGATAAGTGTCTTTTTCTGTGTGACTTATTTCACTTAGAATCATCGTACCTAAATACACTCATCTTGCTTCTACTAGCCTTATGACATTGATTTCATGTCTGAGTGATATTCCATTGTACATAAGGACCACAACTTCTTTATCCATTTTTCTCTTTCCTGGGATATTTAAGGTGTCATGAAGTGGAGGTTCTTGTCAACAGAGCAGCCCTAAACTTTGGGGTGCCTGTGTCTTGCTGATTTTTAGTTTTCCCAATTTATACGCCCATGAGTGGATGTGCCCTATGCTCCCTAACCTGTGTTTTTTCGATGTTTCAGGACACACCGTACACTTCTCCAGAGTGGCTGTTGGCAATTTACATCCCGCCCATCAGCATAGCAAGGCTGCCATTTCTCCATGGCCTGTCCTGCATTTCTGGTTTTGACACTTTTTGCAGCATGACCCTTTTGACCGATGGGAAGCGAGACTTCTTTGTAGCGCTGATTAGCCTTTCCAGGTTGCTTGGTTGGCCAAACAGGGCGTATGCGTTTTTTCCTGAATATATTCAGGAAAAAACGCATACGCCCTGTTTGGCCAAGGGCATCATTGTCGACGTTTTGCCACTTTTCATGTGCTTTAAAGGCGATTCGAATCTACCTCCTGCAACCTGTTTCCTGCAATTCTGCCTTGCGTTCAAATCCTCTTCGTTGCCTTCCCTCAATATATCTGTGGATGAGAGTTATCATTTATAGATCTGCGGGTTTCTGAATTGCAGTGTCCCTGAGCTCCATTTTTCAACTGGCTTTTTTGGGAGCTGTCCGCAAATGCGCGGGATTGCCTCAGGCCCTATTCTGCTTCTGGGTGGCAGGCTGAGCCTGTGGTTAATTCTTCTTCCTGATGGGAAAATAGAGTGACCTGTGCCTGTCCCAACACCTAGATGTAGTCTCTCATTGGTTGCCCCTCTTCCCGTTCATCCTCAGGACAAATTGCAACCTGTAGGGAACAGGAGCTTAAAGGTGCTGATTCTTCAAGTAGGGAGATTGCTAGTAAAGTAGCTGGAAAGGCGAACCCGAGCACAAGGAGATGAGAAATGAGGTGCGTATTAGAAACCTTTCAAAATCACACGGTGTACCATCTTCTGGGTTTCTCATGCATGTTTTCGATGTAGGAAGATGCCCTTGAACCTGGAGATTTGGGACCCATGGGATGGGTACCAGGCAGTATTACTTTAAAGGGTCTGCGTTTGCTCACCCAACCTCACCCAACATTTCAGCCCCAAGAGTGTCCACCCTTATGTCTCATCCAGCTGTGGGTCTAGATTTGGTCAATCCAGGTTGCATCACAGCCTCTGAACGAATTTTGTAAGAATCTCTCTCTCTTTCACTGTCTTTGTTTTACGGGTTTTTAAAAGTAATTTATTTTTATAATGGGGTTTAGCTGCTTTTCACGGCTGTGTTTATACGGCTTTACACCCACTTGACTCACTTCCAGACAGATATCAATACATAGGTTTTAAGATTCTTACTAGTAACATATATTCTTGTGCGGTGAATAGGGGGTGTTGAGTCCAGTTCACTGAGCAAGGAGTAGGTCTTGTCTATTACATATTGGGTGTATGGAACGGTATCTGAGCGAATTTGAAACCCTTGTTTTATGCCTCACCCCACCTCACCTTTCCCGTTAAGCAGCCATAGTGTGTTTTCTAAACGTGTGACTCTGTTCTGTTTTGTAATTCAGTTCAAGTGTAGCGGTTTTTACATTCCCTCTATAAGTGATACCTTGTGATAAGTGTCTTTTTCTGTGTGACTTATTTCACTTAGAATCGTCGTACCTAAATCCACTCATCTTGCTTCTACTAGCCTTATGACATTGATTTCATGTCTGAGTGATATTCCATTGTACATAAGGACCACAACTTCTTTATCCATTTTTCTCTTTCCTGGGATATTTAAGGTGTCATGAAGTGGAGGTTCTTGTCAACAGAGCAGCCCTAAACTTTGGGGTGCCTGTGTCTTGCTGATTTTTAGTTTTCCCAATTTATACGCCCATGAGAGGACGTGCCCTATGCTCCCTTAGCTGTGTTTTTTCGATGTTTCAGGACACACCGTACACTTCTCCAGAGTGGCTGTTGGCAATTTACATCCCGCCCATCAGCGTAGCAAGGCTGCCATTTCTCCATGGCCTGTCCTGCATTTCTGGTTTTGACACTTTTTGCAGCATGACCCTTTTGACCGATGGGAAGCGAGACTTCTTTGTAGCGCTGATTTGCCTTTCCAGGTTGCTTGGTGGGCCAAAAAGGGCGTATGCGTTTTTTCCTGAATATATTCAGGAAAAAACGCATACGCCCTTTTTGGCCAAGGGCATCATTGTCGACGTTTTGCCGCTTTTCATGTGCTTTAAAGGCGATTCGAATCTACCTCCTGAAATCTGTTTCCTGCAATTCTGCCTTGCTTTCAAATCCTCTTCGTTGCCTTCCCTCAATATATCTGTGGATGAGAGTTATCATTTATAACTCAGCGGGTTTGTGAATTGCAGTGTCCCTGAGCTCCATTTTTCAACTGGCTTTTTTGGGAGCTGGCCGCAAAAGCGTGGGATTGCCTCAGGCCCTATTATGCTTCTGGGCGGCAGGCTGAGCCTGTGGTTAATTCTTCTTCCTGATGGGAAATAGAGTGACCTGTGCCTGTCCCAACACCTAGATCTAGTGTCTCATTGGTTGCCCCTCTTCCCGTTCATCCTCAGGACAAATTGCAACCTGTAGGGAACAGGAGCTTAAAGGTGCTGATTCTCCAAGTAGGGAGATTGCTAGTAAAGTAGCTGGAAAGGCGAACCCGAGCACAAGGAGATGAGAAATGAGGTGCGTATTAGAAACCTTTCAAAATCACACGGTGTACCATCTTCTGGGTTTCTCATGCATGTTTTTGATGTAGGAAGATGCCCTTGAACCTGGAGATTTGGGACCCATGGGATGGGTACCAGGCAGTATTAACTTAAAGAGTCTGCGTTTGCTCACCCAACCTCACCCAACCTTTCAGCCCCAAGAGTGTCCACCCTTATGTCTCATCCAGCTGTGGGTCCAGATATGGTCAATCCAGGTTGCATCACAGCCTCTGAACGAATTTTGTAAGAATTTCTCTCTCTTTCACTGTCTTTGTTTTACGGGTTTTTAAAAGTAATTTATTTTTATAATGGGGTTTAGCTGCTTTTCACGGCTGTGTTTATGCGGCTTTACACCCACTTGACTCACTTTCAGACAGATATCAATACATAGGTTTTAAGATTCTTACTAGTCACATATATTCTTGTGCGGTGAATAGGGGGTGTTGAGTCCAGTTCACTGAGCAAGGAGTAGGTCTTGTCTATTACATATTGGGTGTATGGAACGGTATCTGAGCGAATTTGTAACCCTTTTTTTATGCATTACCCCACCTCACCTTTCCCGTTAAGCAGCCATAGTGCGTTTTCTAAACGTGTGACTCTGTTCTGTTTTGTAATTCAGTTCAAGTGTAGCGGTTTTTACATTCCCTCTATAAGTGATACCTTGTGATAAGTGTCTTTTTCTGTGTGACTTATTTCACTTAGAATCATCGTACCTAAATACACTCATCTTGCTTCTACTAGCCTTATGACATTGATTTCATGTCTGAGTGATATTCCATTGTACATAAGGACCACAACTTCTTTATCCATTTTTCTCTTTCCTGGGATATTTAAGGTGTCATGAAGTGGAGGTTCTTGTCAACAGAGCAGCCCTAAACTTTGGGGTGCCTGTGTCTTGCTGATTTTTAGTTTTCCCAATTTATACGCCCATGAGTGGATGTGCCCTATGCTCCCTAACCTGTGTTTTTTCGATGTTTCAGGACACACCGTACACTTCTCCAGAGTGGCTGTTGGCAATTTACATCCCGCCCATCAGCATAGCAAGGCTGCCATTTCTCCATGGCCTGTCCTGCATTTCTGGTTTTGACACTTTTTGCAGCATGACCCTTTTGACCGATGGGAAGCGAGACTTCTTTGTAGCGCTGATTAGCCTTTCCAGGTTGCTTGGTTGGCCAAACAGGGCGTATGCGTTTTTTCCTGAATATATTCAGGAAAAAACGCATACGCCCTGTTTGGCCAAGGGCATCATTGTCGACGTTTTGCCACTTTTCATGTGCTTTAAAGGCGATTCGAATCTACCTCCTGCAACCTGTTTCCTGCAATTCTGCCTTGCGTTCAAATCCTCTTCGTTGCCTTCCCTCAATATATCTGTGGATGAGAGTTATCATTTATAGATCTGCGGGTTTCTGAATTGCAGTGTCCCTGAGCTCCATTTTTCAACTGGCTTTTTTGGGAGCTGTCCGCAAATGCGCGGGATTGCCTCAGGCCCTATTCTGCTTCTGGGTGGCAGGCTGAGCCTGTGGTTAATTCTTCTTCCTGATGGGAAAATAGAGTGACCTGTGCCTGTCCCAACACCTAGATGTAGTCTCTCATTGGTTGCCCCTCTTCCCGTTCATCCTCAGGACAAATTGCAACCTGTAGGGAACAGGAGCTTAAAGGTGCTGATTCTTCAAGTAGGGAGATTGCTAGTAAAGTAGCTGGAAAGGCGAACCCGAGCACAAGGAGATGAGAAATGAGGTGCGTATTAGAAACCTTTCAAAATCACACGGTGTACCATCTTCTGGGTTTCTCATGCATGTTTTCGATGTAGGAAGATGCCCTTGAACCTGGAGATTTGGGACCCATGGGATGGGTACCAGGCAGTATTACTTTAAAGGGTCTGCGTTTGCTCACCCAACCTCACCCAACATTTCAGCCCCAAGAGTGTCCACCCTTATGTCTCATCCAGCTGTGGGTCTAGATTTGGTCAATCCAGGTTGCATCACAGCCTCTGAACGAATTTTGTAAGAATCTCTCTCTCTTTCACTGTCTTTGTTTTACGGGTTTTTAAAAGTAATTTATTTTTATAATGGGGTTTAGCTGCTTTTCACGGCTGTGTTTATACGGCTTTACACCCACTTGACTCACTTCCAGACAGATATCAATACATAGGTTTTAAGATTCTTACTAGTAACATATATTCTTGTGTGGTGAATAGGGGGTGTTGAGTCCAGTTCACTGAGCAAGGAGTAGGTCTTGTCTATTACATATTGGGTGTATGGAACGGTATCTGAGCGAATTTGAAACCCTTGTTTTATGCCTCACCCCACCTCACCTTTCCCGTTAAGCAGCCATAGTGTGTTTTCTAAACGTGTGACTCTGTTCTGTTTTGTAATTCAGTTCAAGTGTAGCGGTTTTTACATTCCCTCTATAAGTGATACCTTGTGATAAGTGTCTTTTTCTGTGTGACTTATTTCACTTAGAATCGTCGTACCTAAATCCACTCATCTTGCTTCTACTAGCCTTATGACATTGATTTCATGTCTGAGTGATATTCCATTGTACATAAGGACCACAACTTCTTTATCCATTTTTCTCTTTCCTGGGATATTTAAGGTGTCATGAAGTGGAGGTTCTTGTCAACAGAGCAGCCCTAAACTTTGGGGTGCCTGTGTCTTGCTGATTTTTAGTTTTCCCAATTTATACACCCATGAGAGGACGTGCCCTATGCTCCCTTAGCTGTGTTTTTTCGATGTTTCAGGACACACCGTACACTTCTCCAGAGTGGCTGTTGGCAATTTACATCCCGCCCATCAGCGTAGCAAGGCTGCCATTTCTCCATGGCCTGTCCTGCATTTCTGGTTTTGACACTTTTTGCAGCATGTCCCTTTTGGCCGATGGGAAGCGAGACTTCTTTGTAGCGCTGATTTGCCTTTCCAGGTTGCTTGCTTGGCCAAAAAGGGCGTATGCGTTTTTTCCTGAATATATTCAGGAAAAAACGCATACGCCCTTTTTGGCCAAGGGCATCATTGTCGACCTTTTGCCGCTTTTCATGTGCTTTAAAGGCGATTCGAATCTACCTCCTGAAATCTGTTTCCTGCAATTCTGCCTTGCTTTCAAATCCTCTTCGTTGCCTTCCCTCAATATATCTGTGGATGAGAGTTATCATTTATAACTCAGCGGATTTGTGAATTGCAGTGTCCCTGAGCTCCATTTTTCAACTGGCTTTTTTGGGAGCTGGCCGCAAAAGCGCAGGATTGCGTCAGGCCCTATTCTGCTTCTGGGCGGCAGGCTGAGCCTGTGGTTAATTCTTCTTCCCGATGGGAAATTAGAGTGAGCTGTGCCTGTCCCAACACCTAGATGTAGTCTCTCATTGTTTGCCCCTCTTCCCGTTCATCCTCAGGACAAATAGCAACCTGTAGGGAACAGGAGCTTAAAGGTGCTGATTCTTCAAGTAGGGAGATTGCTAGTAAAGTAGCTGGAAAGGCGAACCCGAGCACAAGGAGATGAGAAATGAGGTGCATATTAGAAACCTTTCAAAATCACACGGTGTACCATCTTCTTGGTTTCTCATGCATGTTTTCGATATAGGAAGATGCCCTTGAACCTGGAGATTTGGGACCCATGGGATGGGTACCAGGCAGTATTACTTTAAAGGGTCTGCGTTTGCTCACCCAACCTCACCCAAACTTTCAGCCCCAAGAGTGTCCACCCTTATGTCTCATCCAGCTGTGGGTCTAGATATGGTCAATCCAGGTTGCATCACAGCCTCTGAACGAATTTTGTAAGAATTTCTCTCTCTTTCACTGTCTTTGTTTTACGGGTTTTTAAAAGTAATTTATTTTTATAATGGGGTTTAGCTGCTTTTCACGGCTGTGTTTATGCGGCTTTACACCCACTTGACTCACTTCCAGACAGATATCAATACATAGGTTTTAAGATTCTTACTAGTCACATATATTCTTGTGCGGTGAATAGGGGGTGTTGAGTCCAGTTCACTGAGCAAGGGGTAGGTCTTGTCTATTACATATTGGGTGTATGGAACGGTATCTGAGCGAATTTGAAACCCTTGTTTTATGCCTCACCCCACCTCACCTTTCCCGTTAAGCAGCCATAGTGTGTTTTCTAAACGTGTGACTCTGTTCTGTTTTGTAATTCAGTTCAAGTGTAGCGGTTTTTACATTCCCTCTATAAGTGATAGCTTGTGATAAGTGTCTTTTTCTGTGTGACTTATTTCACTTAGAATCGTCGTACCTAAATCCACTCATCTTGCTTCTACTAGCCTTATGACATTGATTTCATGTCTGAGTGATATTCCATTGTACATAAGGACCACAACTTCTTTATCCATTTTTCTCTTTCCTGGGATATTTAAGGTGTCATGAAGTGGAGGTTCTTGTCAACAGAGCAGCCCTAAACTTTGGGGTGCCTGTGTCTTGCTGATTTTTAGTTCTCCGAATTTATACGCCCATGAGTGGACGTGCCCTATGCTCCCTAAGCTGTGTTTTTTCGATGTTTCAGGACACACCGTACACTACTCCAGAGTGGCTGTTGGCAATTTACATCCCGCCCATCAGCGTAGCAAGGCTGCCATTTCTCCATGGCCTGTCCTGCATTTCTGGTTTTGACACTTTTTGCAGCATTGCCCTTTTGACCGAATGGAAGCGAGACATCTTTTTAGCGCTGATTTGCCTTTCCAGGTTGCTTGGTTGGCCAAAAAAGGGCGTATGCGTTTTTTCCTGAATATATTCAGGAAAAAACGCATATGCCCTGTTTGGGCAAGGGCATCATTGTCGACGTTTTGCCACTTTTCATGTGCTTTAAAGGCGATTCGAATCTACCTCCTGCAACCTGTTTCCTGCAATTCTGCCTTGCTTTCAAATCCTCTTTGTTGCCTTCCCTCAATATGTCTGTGGATGAGAGTTATCATATATAGCTCTGCGGGTTTGTGAATTGCAGTGTCCCTGAGCTCCATTTTTCAACTGGCTTTTTTGGGAGCTGTCCGCAAAAGCGCGGGATTGCCTCAGTCCCTATTCTGCTTCTGGGTGGCAGGCTGAGCCTGTGGTTAATTCTTCTTCCTGATGGGAAAATAGAGTGACCTGTGCCTGTCCCAACACCTAGATCTAGTCTCTCATTGGTTGCCCCTCTTCCCGTTCATCCTCAGGACAAATTGCAACCTGTAGGGAACAGGAGCTTAAAGGTGCTGATTCTCCAAGTAGGGAGATTGCTAGTAAAGTAGCTGGAAAGGCGAACCCGAGCACAAGGAGATGAGAAATGAGGTGCGTATTAGAAACCTTTCAAAATCACACGGTGTACCATCTTCTGGGTTTCTCATGCATGTTTTCGATGTAGGAAGATGCCCTTGAACCTGGAGATTTGGGACCCATGGGATGGGTACCAGGCAGTATTACTTTAAA